>NC_138297.1:13775000-13897500 GCF_965601325.2 Salmo salar | reverse complement strand
GCCACGTGCATTATGGATATTAGTTTCCAGAGGCAAGTGCATTTGTACTACACTAGTGGCGACTGGCAGGACACGACCCGGCTCTGCGGATCTGGGGCTCCACCTTGGCTCTGATCCATGGTTCCTGAAGAACTTATCTTTAGCATTGTCAACCACAAGACAGAGAGTGACAGAGAGAGAGACAGAGAGAGAGAGAGAGAGGCTGAAAGAGAGAGCGAGAGTGAGAGAGAGTGAGAGAAAGAGAGAGACAGAGAAAGAGAGAGAGAGACAGTCAGAGAGAGATTCTGATTCTGCCTCGATGCTCGCTGGTGGAGTGGTGCCTGCTCTGTGGTAACTGATTCTGCCTCGATGCTCGCTGGTGGAGTGGTGCCTGCTCTGTGGTAACTGATTCTGCCTCGATGCTCGTTGGTGGAGTGGTGCCTGCTCTGTGGTAACTGATTCTGCATCGATGCTCGCTGGTGGAGTGGTGCCTGCTCTGGTAACTGATTCTGCCTCGATGCTCGATGGTGCCAAGATCAGTGCTTATCAACATCAGACTGACAACGATGTGCACTTTCACTCCCACTCTCTCTGTCTCCTCCAACTCTCTGTCATTCCTCCTCCTCTCTCTGTCTCCTCCAACTCTCTATCATTCCTCCTCCTCTCTCTGTCTCCTCCAACTCTCTATCATTCCTCCTCCTCTCTCTGTCTCCTCCAACTCTCTATCATTCCTCCTCCTCTCTCTGTCTCCTCCAACTCTCTATCATTCCTCCTCCTCTCTCTGTCTCCTCCAACTCTCTATCATTCCTCCTCCTCTCTCTGTCTCCTCCAACTCTCTATCATTCCTCCTCCTCTCTCTGTCTCCTCCAACTCTCTATCATTCCTCCTCCTCTCTCTGTCTCCTCCAACTCTCTATCATTCCTCCTCCTCTCTCTGTCTCCTCCAACTCTCTATCATTCCTCCTCCTCTCTCTGTCTCCTCCAACTCTCTATCATTCCTCCTCCTCTCTCTGTCTCCTCCAACTCTCTATCATTCCTCCTCCTCTCTCTGTCTCCTCCAACTCTCTATCATTCCTCCTCCTCTCTCTGTCTCCTCCAACTCTCTATCATTCCTCCTCCTCTCTCTGTCTCCTCCAACTCTCTATCATTCCTCCTCCTCTCTCTGTCTCCTCCAACTCTCTATCATTCCTCCTCCTCTCTCTGTCTCCTCCAACTCTCTATCATTCCTCCTCCTCTCTCTGTCTCCTCCAACTCTCTATCATTCCTCCTCCTCTCTCTGTCTCCTCCAACTCTCTATCATTCCTCCTCCTCTCTCTGTCTCCTCCAACTCTCTATCATTCCTCCTCCTCTCTCTGTCTCCTCCAACTCTCTATCATTCCTCCTCCTCTCTCTGTCTCCTCCAACTCTCTATCATTCCTCCTCCTCTCTCTGTCTCCTCCAACTCTCTATCATTCCTCCTCCTCTCTCTGTCTCCTCCAACTCTCTATCATTCCTCCTCCTCTCTCTGTCTCCTCCAACTCTCTATCATTCCTCCTCCTCTCTCTGTCTCCTCCAACTCTCTATCATTCCTCCTCCTCTCTCTGTCTCCTCCAACTCTCTATCATTCCTCCTCCTCTTTCTGTCTCCTCCATTTAATTTAGGATACCATCAACACCACAGGCCTTTTTGGGTTGGAGGGTTTATATTTTGTCCTGTAGTTCATTCAATGTAATTGGAGAATCCAGTGGGTTCTGGTAGTCTTTAATAGTTGATTCTAAGATTTGTATTTGATCGTGTATATGTTTTTGCTATTTGTTCTTTGTTATAGAGACAAAAAGATTGGAGAAGTGGTCTATCCATACGTCTCAATTTTGGATAGATAACTCTTCGTGTTGTTGTGGTTAGATTTTATGGATTCTTCAATTACATTGAGCTGATTTCTGACGTGCTGTTCCTTCTTTTTCCATAGTGTATTTCTGTATTGTTTTAGTGATTCACCATAGTGAAAGCGTAGGCTCAGGTTTTCAGGGTCTTTATGTTTTTGGTTGGACAGGTTTCTCAATTTCTTTCTTAGGTTTTTGCATTCTTCATCAAACCATTTGTCATTGTTGTTCATTTTCTTCGGTTTTCTGTTTGAAATGTTTCGATTAGATAGGGAAGCTGAGAGGTCAAATATACTGTTTAGGTTTTCTACTGCCAAGTTGACACCTCCGTTATTAGAGTGGAACGTTTTTGTCCAGGAAGTTGTCTATAAGGGATTTAATTTGTTGCTGCCTAATTGTTTTTTGGTAGGTTTCCACACTACTTTCCTTCCATCTATAGTATTTCTTAATATTACACAGTTCCCTTGGCTTTGATGCCTTATGATTGAGCATAGCTCTGTAGAGTGTGATTTTTCTGTGATCTGATAGGGTTGTTAGGGGCTCACTGTGAACGCTCTGAAAGTCTCTGGGTTGAGGTCGGTGAGAAAGTAGTCTACAGTACTACTGCTAAGAGATGAGCTGTAGGTTTACCTACCGTAGGAGTGCTCTCGAAGCTTACCATTGTCTATGTACATACCCAGAGTGCGACAGAGCTGCAGGAGTTGTGACCCATTTTTGTTGGTTATGTTGTCGTAGTGGTGCCTCTCTCTCTCTCTCTCTCTCTCTCTCTCTCATACTACAGTCAGAGGCTAAGCTTCTGACTGTAGTATGAATGAAGGTGTTGTTCAATCACACTCTGGAATTTCTCTCTCCCTTTCCAGTTACCAGAGAAAGAGAGGGAGAGATAGAAAGGGTGCGAGAGAGAGGAAGAGTCATGGAGGAGAATGAGAGAAAGTGAGGAGAGAGAGAGGGATCTCTGAGGAATGACTTCAGACTTAATCACAGTGAATCACAGTATGAGAGTGTTCATCTGTGAGGATCTCTCCCTGCACCGTCTGTCTGTCTGTCTGTCTGTCTGTCTGTCTGTCTGTCTGTCTGTCTGTCTGTCTGTCTGTCTGTCTGTCTGTCTGTCTGTCTGTCTGTCTGTCTGTCTGTCTGTCTGTGTGTGTGTGTGTGTGTGTGTGTGTGATGTTGTATTCACAGGGAGATCGATCTAGTTTGAAGTCAAAGTAAGACATCCATCCAGGTCCCAGAACATCTAGAATTGGGCCACTAGGGGCAACGGTGAGCGCTGTTACCTTTAGGTAGGGTGGTGGCTTGCCAGGGTTAAAGCTGTTTCCTTCAGGTAGGGTGGTGGCTTGCCAGGGTAAAAGCTGTTACCTTCAGGTAGACTGGTGGCTTGCCAGGGTAAAAGCTGTTACCTTTAGGTAGGCCGGTGGCTTGCCAGGGTAAAAGCTATTACCTTCAGGTAGGCTGGTGGCTTGCCAGGGTAAAAGCTGTTACCTTTAGGTAGGGTGGTGGCTTGCCAGGGTAAAAGCTGTTACCTTTAGGTAGGCTGGTGGCTTGCCAGGGTAAAAGCTGTTACCTTCAGGTAGGCTGATGGCTTGCCAGGGTAAAAGCTGTTACCTTTAGGTAGGGTGGTGGCTTGCCAGGGTAAAAGCTGTTACCTTCAGGTAGGCTGATGGCTTGCCAGGGTAAAAGCTGTTACCTTCAGGTAGGCTGATGGCTTGCCAGGGTAAAAGCTGTTACCTTTAGGTAGGCTGGTGGCTTGCCAGGGTAAAAGCTGTTTCCTTCAGGTAGGCTGGTGGCTTGCCAGGGTTAAAGCTGTTACCTTCAGGTAGGCTGGTGGCTTGCCAGGGTAAAAGCTGATCTCTGGTGCCAAGGGTTGAGTGCTCAATCCCAGTGCTAGGCAATCATTTTTGTTTTTCTGTTTTAAGTATTTCCCTAACTTAAACCCTTAACCACTCTGAATTCATTCCTAAACTTAACCCTATTTTAACCTCTTAGGGCTAGGGGGCAGTATTTACACGGCCGGATAAAAAACATACCCGATTTAATCTGGTTACTACTCCTACCCAGTAACTAGAATATGCATATACTTATTAGATATGGATAGAAAACACCCTAAAGTTTCTAAAACTGTTTGAATGGTGTCTGTGAGTATAACAGAACTCATATGGCAGGCAAAAACCTGAGAGATTCCTTTACAGGAAGTGGCCTGTCTGACCATTTATTGGCTTTCTTTGACATCTCTTTCCAAAACAAAGGATCTCTGCGGTAACGTGACACTTCCCACGGCTCCCATAGGCTCTCAGAGCCCGGGAAAAAGCTGAATGTCGTCATTCCAGCCCCAGGCTGAAACACATTATCGCCTTTGTCAAGTGGCCAATCAGGGGACAGTGGGCTTAGGCGCGTGTACTGGTCGCCCCCGTCTTTCTTTTTTTTCCTCTATTTACCGAAACGCAGATTCCAGGTCGGAATATTATCGCTTTTTTACGAGATAAATTGCATAAAAATTAATTTTAAACAGCGGTTGACATGCTTCGAAGTACGGTAATGGAATATTTAGAATTTTTTTGTCACGAAATGCGCCATGCTCGTAACCCTGATTTACCATTTCGGATAGTGTATAGAACGCACGAACAAAACGCCGCTGTTTGGATATAACGATGGATTATTTGGGACCAAACCAACATTTGTTATTGAAGTAGAAGTCCTGGGAGTGCATTCTGACGAAGAACAGCAAAGGTAATAACATTTTTGTTATAGTAAATCGGATTTTGGTGAAGGCTAAACTTGCTGGGTGTCTAAATAGCTAGCCCGTGATGGCTGGGCTATGTACTTAGAATATTGCAAAATGTGCTTTCACCAAAAAGCTATTTTAAAATCGGACATATCGAGTGCATAGAGGAGTTCTGTATCTATAATTCTTAAAATAATTGTTATGCTTTTTGTGAACGTTTATCGTGAGTAATTTAGTAAATTGTTAGTAAATTCCCCGGAAGTTTGCGGGGGGTATGCTAGTTCTGAACGTCACATGCTAATGTAAAAAGCTGTTTTTTGATATAAATATGAACTTGATTGAACAAAACATGCATGTATTGTATAACATAATGTCCTAGGGTTGTCATCTGATGAAGATCATCAAAGGTTAGTGCTGCATTTAGCTGTGGTTTGGGTTTATGTGACATTATATGCTAGCTTGAAAAATGGGTGTCTGATTATTTCTGGCTGGGTACTCCGCTGACATAATCTAATGTTTTGCTTTCGTTGTAAAGCCTTTTTGAAATCGGACAGTGTGGTTAGATAAAGGAGAGTCTTGTCTTTAAAATGGTGTAAAATAGTTATATGTTTGAGAAATTGAAGTAATAGCATTTTTAAGGTATTTGAATATCGCGCCACGGGATTAGACTGGCTGTTGCGCAGGTGGGACGATTTGGTGCCACCTACCCTAGAGAGGTTAAACTTATCCCAAACCTTAACCCTTAACTTAACAAGATGTGAAACCCCCAGTCCGACAAGAGTGTTTTTGGTTTCAGTTAGGTAACAGTGTCTCAACTTAAACGTCAAAAATTGATGTTTACTTTGACTTCACCCATAGACGTTTGGAAAAACGTGGACACCTTGTTGTGATTACGTAGATCCACCTGGGTAATTTCTTCGTAGACCACTAATTGACATCTCTTCAGCAGGTTCTCAACCATAAAACACTTAATACACTGTGAGAGGCTAAACTAACTTTCTGTAATAAGAATGCAAAATGTACAGTTGAAGACGGAAGTTTACATACAACTTAGCCAAATACATTTAACTCAGTTTTTCACAATTCCTGACATTTAATCCTAGTAAAAATTCCCTGTCTTAGGCCAGTTAGGATCACCACTTTATTTTAAGAATGTGAAATGTCAGAATAATAGTAGAGAGAATGATTTATTTCAGCTTTTATTTCTTTCATCACATTCCCAGTGGGTCAGAAGTTTACATACACTCAATTAGTATTTGGTAGTATTGCCTTTAAATTGTTTAACTTGGGTCAAACGTTTCGGGTAGCCTTCCACAAGCTTCCCACAATAAGGTGGGTGAATTTTAGCCCATTCCTCCTGACAGAGCTGGTGTAACTGAGTCAGGTTTGTAGGCCTCCTTGCTCGCACACACTTTTTCAGTTCTGGCCACACATTTTCTATAGGATTGAGGTCAGGGCTTTATGATGGCCACCCCAAGACCTTGACTTTGTTGTCCTTATGCCATTTTGCCACCACTTTGGAAGTATGCTTGGGGTCATTGTCCATTTGGAAGACCCATTTGCGACCAAGCTTTAACTTCCTGACTGATGTCTTGAGATGTTGCTTCAATATATCCACATAATTTTCCTCCCTCATGATGCCATCTATTTTGTGAAGTGCACCAGTCCTTCCTGCAGCAAAGCATCCACACAACATGATGCTGCCACCCCTGTGCTTCACGGTTGGGATGGTGTTCTTTGGTTTGCAAGCCTCCCCCTTTTTCCTCCAAACATAATGATGGTCATTATGGCCAAACAGTTCTATTTTTGTTTCATCAGACCAGAGAACATTTCTCCAAAAAGTACGATCTTTGTCCCCATGTGCAGTTGCAAACCATAGTCTGGCTTTTTATGGTGGATTTGGAAGCAGTGGCTTCTTCCTTGCTTAGTGGCCTTTCAGGTTATGTCGATATAGGACTCATTTTACTGTGGATATAGATACTTTTTGTACCTGTACCTCTTCACAAGGTCCTTTGCTGTTGTTCTGGGATTGATTTGCACTTTTCGCACCAAAGTATGTTCATCTCTAGGAGACAGAACGCGTCTCCTTCCTGAGCGGTATGATGGCTGCGTGGTCCCATGATGTTTATACTTGCATACTATTGTTTGTACAGATGAACGTGATACCCTCAGCCGTTTGGAAATTGCTCCCAAGGATGAACCAGACTTGTGGAGGTCTACAATTTTTTTCTGAGGTCTTGGCTGATGTCTTTTGATTTTCCCATGATGTCAAGCAAAGAGGAACTGAGTTTGTTGGTAGGCCTTGAAATACATCCACAGGTACACCTCCTATTGACTCAAATGATGTTAATTAGCCTATCAAAAGCTTCTAAAGCCATGACATAATTTTCTGGAATTTTCCAAGCTGTTTAAAGGCACAGTCAACTTAGTGTATGTAAACTTCTGACCCACTGGAATTGTGATACAGCGAATTATAAGTGAAATAATCTGTCCGTAAACAATTGTTGTAAAAATTACTTGTGTCATGCACAAAGTAGATGTCCTATCCAACTTGCTAAAACTATTGTTTGTTAACAAGATATTTTTGGAGTGGTTGAAAAACAAGTTTTAATGACTCCAACCTAAGTGTATGTAAACTTCCGACTTCAACTGTATTTAAGATATCGCGGACTGCAGACAATTATACATTTCTATGATGGCGAACAGAGTTCACTGGATCACCCGCACAGTGGAGAACAGAGTTCACTGGATCACCCGCACAGTGGAGAACAGAGTTCACTGGATCACCCGCACAGTGGAGAACAGAGTTCACTGGATCACCAGCACAGTGGAGAACAGTGTTCACTGGATCACCCGCACAGTGGAGAACAGAGTTCACTGGATCACCCGCACAGTGGAGAACAGTGTTCACTGGATCACCCGCACAGTGGAGAACAGTGTTCACTGGATCACCCGCACAGTGGAGAACAGTGTTCACTGGATCACCCGCACAGTGGAGAACAGAGTTCACTGGATCACCCGCACAGTGGAGAACAGAAATAACTGGATCAGCCACACAGTGTAAAGGAGAGGACAGGAAAAGCAGGAGAGGAGGGTGGGGTTGAGAGAACAGTGCAGAGCAGGATTTGACCCGCCCTCCTGCCCTCTCACCACAGAACCTGACACTCACACAGGCATTTTGTCCAGGTAAGGCCAATGAGGGTAATCAGCACCCACATAACCTGCCCCTGTCACAAGCACTTAGACTGAAGTCAGCTAGCCGACCAGGGGTGGAGGGGGTGGATGGGAGCAAGGGGTGGAGGGGAGGTGGAAGTACTGAGAGAGAGAGAGAGAGAGAGAGAGAGAGAGAGAGAGAGAGAGAGAGAGAGAGAGAGAGAGAGAGCAACAGTGAAGAACAAACACCATTGGATTTATTTTCCCTTTTGTACTTTAACTATTTGTACATCGTTACAACATTGTATATAGACATAATATGACATTTGAAATGTCTTTATTATTTTGGAACTTGCGTTAGTGTAATATTTACTTTTCACTTTTTATAGTTTATTTCATTTTTGTTTATCCATCTCACTTGCTTTGGCAATGTAAACATATGTTTCCCATGCCAATAAAGCCCTTTGAATTGAATTGAGAGAGAAAGAGAGAGAGAGAGAAATAGAGAACCCACATTCTGACCTTGCAGGAGGTGAAATCAAATACCTGCATGGCCAAAAAGAGAGCTGGAGAGAGAGATGAGAAGGAGGGAGGTGGGAGACAGACAGGAACAGAGGCATGCCCAGCTGCTTCCCTTGCAAAAATGGAAACGGAATACCTGCATAGCTAAACAGGGAAGGAGATATAGAGAAGAGAGAGACATAGAGAGAAATAGCAACATGACAGACATAGATAGTTAGAAAGAGAAAGAGGGCGCGAGAGGGGGAGATAGAGAGAGGGAGAAATTAGAGGGAGAGACTATGGCCTACATGGGTCTCCAGTCTGCTCCTGACAGCCGCAATTAAAGGTGCAGGACTGATGAGGCCCTCTCATGCAACGTCCTGCCTGCCTTGCCCAGCCCGGCTCAGCCCACAGAATTCAATTAGCACTTATCCAACAGCGACAGAGAGCAGCGCTGTGATTCACATACTCATCCCCCCACACACTGAGACACATTGAGACACACCACAGAGAACCAGCATGTTTATAAGCACAGGGAGGAGCTACTGTCTTCAGATGATGTGTGTATATATTCAGGTGTGTATTCTGCTGAGTGTGTGAATGTGTGTTAGAGAGAGAGAGACAGAGAGAGAGAGAGAGAGAGACAGAGAGAGACAGAGAGAGACAGAGAGACAGAGAGAGAGAGAGAGAGGAGAGAGAGAGAGAGAGAGAGAGAGAGAGAGACAGAGACAGAGACAGAGACAGAGACAGAGAGAGAGAGAGAGAGAGATGCGGCCGATTTGTTCCCTCACGTGGCACAAATCCTGTGATGTTTCTTACTTTTTCAGGTCCATTCTCTAACGAGCTGTGGGATAAAAGTAATCATGCCCGTCTGATCCACCAGGGAGATTTATTCGCTCGGAACACACACTTACAAAAATCATGAATCAGCATCATTTTTATGTATATATACAAAGAAGTATCAATAGAAAACAGGTGAAACGAAACGAAGTGCAGCTAGTTTACAGTCTTTCCAGCTTCAGTTTGAAGTGATTGTGTTTGAGTTGTTGGCTAGATCCTCTGAACAACAATGTCCTGACGAGAGAGCACATTTTCTATGCCAGGTGAAATCACGCCTGATTAGCTCATTGTTATGGATGTATCCAAATAAATGTCACTAGAAAACAGCTTAAACAAATGCAAATGCAGCTACTTTGTTGTTATTCTGGCTGCCCTGTTTGAAGTGACTGTAAGTTAGCCATAGTTGGCTTGCTAGCGAAGGGATAAGAACGTTGCCAGCCAGTATGGCAATGGAACATTTAGAACCAACCACTGGGTCACGTCCATAGATACGGAACAAAAAGACTTAACGACTGGGTCACGTCCATAGATACAGAACAAAAAGACTGAACGACTGGGTCACGTCCATAGATACAGAACAAAAAGACTGAACGACTGGGTCACGTCCATAGATACAGAACAAAAAGGCTTAACGACTGGGTCACGTCCATAGATACAGAACAAAAAGACTGAACGACTGGGTCACGTCCATAGATACAGAACAAAAAGACTGAACGACTGGGTCGCGTCCATAGATACGGAACAAAAAGACTTAACGACTGGGTCACGTCCATAGATACGGAACAAAAAGACTGAACGACTGGGTCGCGTCCATAGATACGGAACAAAAAGACTGAACGACTGGGTCACGTCCATAGATACGGAACAAAAAGACTGAACGACTGGGTCGCGTCCATAGATACAGAACAAAAAGACTGAACGACTGGGTCACGTCCATAGATACAGAACAAAAAGACTTAACGACTGGGTCGCGTCCATAGATACAGAACAAAAAGACTGAATGACTGGGTCACGTCCATAGATACGGAACAAAAAAGCTTAACGACTGGGTCGCGTCCATAGATACAGAACAAAAAGGCTTAACGACTGGATTGCGTCTCTGGCAAACGAAACGATAGAACGAACAACCAGCCGGCTTAGGTAGGAACCCTAGATTTGTGTCGGGACTATATCTTGTGGAAGGATGAAATAGTATGATTAAATTAATCAAAATAACCTTTTTAATGAAAATATGTAAATCATTATTTGAATATGTTGGTAACCTGTTGTATAAAAGTGATAATGCCCTCAAAGGCGATGTTCGGAGGATAACAACACACGTGCCAATGATAGTGCCAATCAGATATCCTCCAAACACAAGCTTCTCGGGCATTATCACTTAAGTGGAAATGTCTAGGAGCAAAGTGGTAGGCCACACAAACTCACAGAACGGGACCGCAGAATGCTGAAGCGCGAAGCATGTAAAAATAGTCTGTCCTCGGTTGCAACTCTCACTACCGAGTTCCAAACTGCCTCTGGAAGAACATTTCATCGGGAGCTTCATGAAATGGGTTTCCATGGCCGCACACAAGCCTAAGATCACCATGTGCAATGCCAAGCGTCGGCTGGAGTGGTGTAAAGTTTGCCGCCATTGGACTCTGGAGCAGTGGAAACGCATTCTCTGGAGTGATGAATCACACCATCTGGCAGTGCGACAAACAAATCTGGGTTTGGCGGATGCCAGGAGAATGCTACCTGCCCCAATGCATAATGGCAACTGTAAAGTTTGGTGGAGGATGAATAATGGTCTGGGGCTGAGAGAGAGAGAGAGAGAGAGAGAGAGAGAGAGAGAGAGAGAGAGAGCTCCAGACGGCTCCATGAACACGGGTGTCAGGTGGGTCATTGGCAGCATTTATGACATGAGTCACCCCCACCCTTCCCCCCTGTCCCCCTCATTCCTTAAAACCAACCCCTCTCCAGGCAATTTGTCTCCAGGCAACCGATGAACCCATGAGTCAGGCTGTACAATATGTCTGGTAAACTTTGCCAGCTATTTTACTGCCTGCCTGCATTTACGAACAGAATATTTCTTTCTTTGCAGAAAGGGCATGCAATATCAATAAGGCACACGCACACACGCGCACACACACACACACACACACACACAGACAGACAGACAGACAGACAGACAGACAGACAGACAGACAGACAGACAGACAGACAGACAGACAGACAGACAGACAGACAGACAGACAGACAGACAGACAGACAGACAGACAGACAGACAGACAGACAGACAGACAGACAGACAGACAGACAGACAGACAGACAGACAGAAACAAATATGCAAATATTCCCTGCTGAGACCAAATGAGTGTGTGCGTAGGCGCAGCAGAGAGGCAGCAATATGAATTATCCATATCTGCATTGTATTTTCATTATCCTTAATCCTAACAAGGCCATATTAAGGAAGGAGATTGTGAATTCCTCACACACGACGCTGGCCATGTTTTATGGGTAAACAAGCGTTGCCTTGCAGAGCGGAGTAAAACAAGCAACAAACAGGTGTGGTGTTTTATTGGCGTATTATATTACCTAGAACACTTTTGCAAGGTAATGACTTGATTGTTTATGCTAAAATCCCCATGTTGCTTTTCTCGAAAGAGATTTTTTGGGGGGCATTTTCTGACTTGGGTAATACTTCATTGTGACGAGTGTGACATTTCACTTTGGGTACATTTTTCATAACTGTTTCAATAGACTAGAAGTTGTTAAAAACAACAACTTCTAAACCGTCGATGCCATTCTTCAAAAAGCCATAACATTTCATTTGTTCAAAACAGAAAAAGTGGCTAAACTGTTAAACAAATGAGCAGATATCACACCGATAACAATTCTTATTGCAGGTAAGACGTTTAACATTTTGGGAACAAAACATATTATCTCCAGTATTTCACGGCTGTGTTTTTAGGCACTCAAATCTAAATAATTGATTTTAATCTGAAAGAGTGCCAGATATAAGTATGAAATTGATGAAATTGTAGTAGGCTAAACCAATTCCCAGAAAATATTGTCCAAAAAAAACGAAAACGAAAAAGTAGACTGTTTCCCTGCCTGTCCCTCACTATGTGAATACACAGAGCCATTTGTCACTAAAGCAGAGATTTGGTTTGATCTCCCTGTCTTGGTGGTAGTCTAGACTATGTGATGTGTGTCTCCTTCCTAGTCCCTGGGGTAAGAGAGACAGTGGGGAAAGTGGAGGAAACACTACGGAGGTGGGATTTATCCAGTGTTCAGCGACAGGAATATACTGTACATTTGTGTTATCTGCCACAGTTTCATACCAACAATCCTTGGGAGACGAGAGAGAGAGAGAGAGAGAGAGAGAGAGAGAGAGAGAGAGAGAGAGAGAGAGAGAGAGAGAGAGAGAGAGAGAGAGAGAGAGAGAGAGGGAGAGAGAACCTGAGACAGAGCTGCATTTCATGACAAAATGTAAAAAATATAAAACAATTAGTGTCATTTCCCCAAATTTGAAACCCTTATTCAAAATTTCAAAGACCTCTCTGAGGACGCAGAGAGTTGTGGGTTGGCAGCGCTGCCTGCCATAAGATGAGGGACAGTGTCTGACAGACCAACCAACCTGCCATGTCCTCTATGCTTATTGTTATTGTTCAATGTATAGTTATTTTGATCCTTGATTATTGTTGTTACTGTTGTACCGTTGACAATTTTGATTCTTATTATTTTCATATTGTCAATATCCAAAGTAAGCTTTGGCAATATGTACATTGTTACGTCATGCCAATGAAGCACATTGAATTGAATTGAATTGAGAGAGACAGAGACAGAGAGAGAGAGAGAGAGAGAGAGAGAGAGAGAGAGTGAAATGAAAAAATAAATAACAGGATAAATAGAGAAAGTGAGAGAGTGGATATTATCGAGAGAATGGAAAAAGTGTGAAATGGATAGAAAGAGAGAGTGACTGAAATAGAGAGAAAGTGAGAAAGAAAGAGGTTGTCAAGCATGACGGAGGAGTTAATTGATAGTGGGGGCAGATGGAGAAGAAATTACAGTGTTTGATGGAAGGAGACGACATTGAGGAGACAGAGGTTGTTTCTAGACCCTGTAGGTCAGTGATGGGAGGTTGTTTCTAGACCCTATAGGTCAGTGATGGGAGGTTGTTTCTAGACCCTATAGGTCAGTGATGGGAGGTTGTTTCTAGACCCTATAGGTCAGTGATAGGAGGTTGTTTCTAGACCCTATAGGTCAGTGATGGGAGGTTGTTTCTAGACCCTGTAGGTCAGTGATGGGAGGTTGTTTCTAGACCCTATAGGTCAGTGATAGGAGGTTGTTTCTAGACCCTATAGGTCAGTGATGGGAGGTTGTTTCTAGACCCTGTTGGTCCAGTGATGGGAGGTTGTTTCTAGACCTGTAGGTCAGTGATAGGAGGTTGTTTCTAGACCCTATAGGTCAGTGATAGGAGGTTGTTTCTAGACCCTATAGGTCAGTGATAGGAGGTTGTTTCTAGACCCTATAGGTCAGTGATAGGAGGTTGTTTCTAGACCCTATAGGTCAGTGATGGGAGGTTGTTTCTAGACCCTATAGGTCAGTGATGGGAGGTTGTTTCTAGACCCTATAGGTCAGTGATGGGAGGTTGTTTCTAGACACTATAGGTCCATTGATGTGAGGTTGTTTCTAGACCCTATAGGTCCAGTGATGGGAGGTTGTTTCTAGACCCTGTTGGTCCAGTGATGGGAGGTTGTTTCTAGACCCTGTAGGTCAGTGATGGGAGGTTGTTTCTAGACCCTGTTGGTCCAGTGATGGGAGGTTGATTCTAGACCCTATAGGTCAGTGATGGGAGGTTGTTTCTAGACACTATAGGTCAGTGATGGGAGGATGTTTCTAGACCCTATAGGTCAGTGATGGGAGGTTGTTTCTAGACCCTATAGGTCCAGTGATGGGAGGTTGTTTCTAGACCCTATAGGTCCAGTGATGGGAGGTTGTTTCTAGACCCTATAGGTCAGTGATGGGAGGTTGTTTCTAGACCCTATAGGTCCAGTGATGGGAGGTTGTTTCTAGACCCTATAGGTCCAGTGATGGGAGGTTGTTTCTAGACCCTATAGGTCAGTGATGGGAGGTTGTTTCTAGACCCTATAGGTCCAGTGATGGGAGGTTGTTTCTAGACCCTATAGGTCAGTGATGGGAGGTTGTTTCTAGACCCTATAGGTCCAGTGATGGGAGGTTGTTTCTAGACCCTATAGGTCCAGTGATGGGAGGTTGTTTCTAGACCCTATAGGTCCAGTGATGGGAGGTTGTTTCTAGACCCTATAGGTCCAGTGATGGGAGGTTGTTTCTAGACCCTGTAGGTCAGTGATGGGAGATTGTTTCTAGACCCTATAGGTCCAGTGATGGGAGGTTGTTTCTAGACCCTATAGGTCCAGTGATGGGAGGTTGTTTCTAGACCCTATAGGTCAGTGATGGGAGGTTGTTTCTAGACCCTACAGGTCCAGTGATGGGAGGTTGTTTCTAGACCCTATAGGTCAGTGATGGGAGGTTGTTTCTAGACCCTATAGGTCCAGTGATGGGAGGTTGTTTCTAGACCCTATAGGTCCAGTGATGGGAGGTTGTTTCTAGACCCTATAGGTCCAGTGATGGGAGGTTGTTTCTAGACCCTATAGGTCCAGTGATGGGAGATTGTTTCTAGACCCTGTAGGTCAGTGATGGGAGATTGTTTCTAGACCCTATAGGTCCAGTGATGGGAGGTTGTTTCTAGACCCTGTTGGTCCAGTGATGGGAGGTTGTTTTTAGACCCTGTAGGTCAGTGATGGGAGGTTGTTTCTAGACCCTGTTGGTCCAGTGATGGGAGGTTGTTTCTAGACCCTATAGGTCCAGTGATGGGAGGTTGTTTCTAGACCCTATAGGTCCAGTGATGGGAGGTTGTTTCTAGACCCTATAGGTCAGTGATGGGAGGTTGTTTCTAGACCCTATAGGTCCAGTGATGGGAGGTTGTTTCTAGACCCTATAGGTCAGTGATGGGAGGTTGTTTCTAGACCCTGTAGGTCAGTGATGGGAGATTGTTTCTAGACCCTATAGGTCCAGTGATGGGAGGTTGTTTGTAGACCCTATAGGTCCAGTGATGGGAGGTTGTTTCTAGACCCTATAGGTCAGTGATGGGAGGTTGTTTCTAGACCCAATAGGTCCAGTGATGGGAGGATGTTTCGAGACCCTATAGGTCCAGTGATGGGAGGTTGCTTCTAGACCCTATAGGTCCAGTGATGGGAGGTTGTTTCTAGACACTATAGGTCCAGTGATGGGAGGTTGTTTCTAGACCCTGTTGGTCCAGTGATGGGAGGTTGTTTTTAGACCCTGTAGGTCAGTGATGGGAGGTTGTTTCTAGACCCTGTTGGTCCAGTGATGGGAGGTTGTTTCTAGACCCTATAGGTCCAGTGATGGGAGGTTGTTTCTAGACCCTATAGGTCCAGTGATGGGAGGTTGTTTCTAGACCCTATAGGTCAGTGATGGGAGGTTGTTTCTAGACCCTATAGGTCCAGTGATGGGAGGTTGTTTCTAGACCCTATAGGTCAGTGATGGGAGGTTGTTTCTAGACCCTATAGGTCAGTGATGGGAGGTTGTTTCTAGACCCTATAGGTCCAGTGATGGGAGGTTGTTTCTAGACACTATAGGTCCAGTGATGGGAGGTTGTTTCTAGACCCTATAGGTCCAGTGATGGGAGGTTGTTTCTAGACCCTATAGGTCAGTGATGGGAGGTTGTTTCTAGACCCTATAGGTCAGTGATGGGAGGTTGTTTCTAGACCCTATAGGTCAGTGATGGGAGGTTGTTTCTAGACACTATAGGTCCAGTGATGGGAGGTTGTTTCTAGACCCTATAGGTCAGTGATGGGAGGTTGTTTCTAGACCCTATAGGTCCAGTGATGGGAGGTTGTTTCTAGACCCTATAGGTCAGTGATGGGAGGTTGTTTCTAGACCCTATAGGTCAGTGATGGGAGGTTGTTTCTAGACCCTATAGGTCAGTGATGGGAGGTTGTTTCTAGACACTATAGGTCCATTGATGTGAGGTTGTTTCTAGACCCTATAGGTCCAGTGATGGGAGGTTGTTTCTAGACCCTGTTGGTCCAGTGATGGGAGGTTGTTTCTAGACCCTGTAGGTCAGTGATGGGAGGTTGTTTCTAGACCCTGTTGGTCCAGTGATGGGAGGTTGTTTCTAGACCCTATAGGTCAGTGACGGGAGGTTGTTTCTAGACACTATAGGTCAGTGATGGGAGGATGTTTCTAGACCCTATAGGTCAGTGATGGGAGGTTGTTTCTAGACCCTATAGGTCCAGTGATGGGAGGTTGTTTCTAGACCCTATAGGTCCAGTGATGGGAGGTTGTTTCTAGACCCTATAGGTCAGTGATGGGGGGTTGTTTCTAGACCCTATAGGTCCAGTGATGGGAGGTTGTTTCTAGACCCTATAGGTCCAGTGATGGGAGGTTGTTTCTAGACCCTATAGGTCCGTGATGGGAGGTTGTTTCTAGACCCTATAGGTCCAGTGATGGGAGGTTGTTTCTAGACCCTATAGGTCAGTGATGGGAGGTTGTTTCTAGACCCTATAGGTCCAGTGATGGGAGGTTGTTTCTAGACCCTATAGGTCCAGTGATGGGAGGTTGTTTCTAGACCCTATAGGTCCAGTGATGGGAGGTTGTTTCTAGACCCTATAGGTCCAGTGATGGGAGGTTGTTTCTAGACCCTGTAGGTCAGTGATGGGAGATTGTTTCTAGACCCTATAGGTCCAGTGATGGGAGGTTGTTTCTAGACCCTATAGGTCCAGTGATGGGAGGTTGTTTCTAGACCCTATAGGTCAGTGATGGGAGGTTGTTTCTAGACCATATAGGTCCAGTGATGGGAGGTTGTTTCTAGACCCTATAGGTCCAGTGATGGGAGGTTGTTTCTAGACCCTATAGGTCCAGTGATGGGAGGTTGTTTCTGGACCCTATAGGTCAGTGATGGGAGGTTGTTTCTAGACCCTATAGGTCCAGTGATGGGAGGTTGTTTCTAGACCCTATAGGTCCAGTGATGGGAGGTTGTTTCTAGACCCTATAGATCCAGTGATGGGAGGTTGTTTCTAGACCCTATAGGTCCAGTGATGGGAGGTTGTTTCTAGACCCTATAGGTCAGTGATGGGAGGTTGTTTCTAGACCCTATAGGTCCAGTGATGGGAGGTTGTTTCTAGACCCTATAGGTCAGTGATGGGAGGTTGTTTCTAGACCCTAAAGGTCCAGTGATGGGAGGTTGTTTCTAGACCCTATAGGTCAGTGATGGGAGGTTGTTTCTAGACCCTATAGGTCCAGTGATGGGAGGTTGTTTCTAGACCCTACAGGTCCAGTGATGGGAGGTTGTTTCTAGACCCTATAGGTCCAGTGATGGGAGGTTGTTTCTAGACCCTATAGGTCAGTGATGGGAGGTTGTTTCTAGACCCTATAGGTCCAGTGATGGGAGGATGTTTCTAGACCCTATAGGTCCAGTGATGGGAGGTTGCTTCTAGACCCTATAGGTCCAGTGATGGGAGGTTGTTTCTAGACCCTATAGGTCCAGTGATGGGAGGTTGTTTCTAGACCCTATAGGTCAGTGATGGGAGGTTGTTTCTAGACCCTATAGGTCCAGTGATGGGAGGATGTTTCTAGACCCTATAGGTCCAGTGATGGGAGGTTGTTTCTAGACCCTATAGGTCCAGTGATGGGAGGTTGTATCTAGACACTATAGGTCCAGTGATGGGAGGTTGTTTCTAGACCCTATAGGTCAGTGACGGGAGGTTGTTTCTAGACACTATAGGTCAGTGATGGGAGGATGTTTCTAGACCCTATAGGTCAGTGATGGGAGGTTGTTTCTAGACCCTATAGGTCCAGTGATGGGAGGTTGTTTCTAGACCCTATAGGTCCAGTGATGGGAGGTTGTTTCTAGACCCTATAGGTCAGTGATGGGAGGTTGTTTCTAGACCCTATAGGTCCAGTGATGGGAGGTTGTTTCTAGACCCTATAGGTCCAGTGATGGGAGGTTGTTTCTAGACCCTATAGGTCAGTGATGGGAGGTTGTTTCTAGACCCTATAGGTCCAGTGATGGGAGGTTGTTTCTAGACCCTATAGGTCAGTGATGGGAGGTTGTTTCTAGACCCTATAGGTCCAGTGATGGGAGGTTCTTTCTAGACCCTATAGGTCCAGTGATGGGATGTTGTTTCTAGACCCTATAGGTCCAGTGATGGGAGGTTGTTTCTAGACCCTATAGGTCCAGTGATGGGAGGTTGATTCTAGACCCTGTAGGTCAGTGATGGGAGATTGTTTCTAGACCCTATAGGTCCAGTGATGGGAGGTTGTTTCTAGACCCTATAGGTCCAGTGATGGGAGGTTGTTTCTAGACCCTATAGGTCAGTGATGGGAGGTTGTTTCTAGACCATATAGGTCCAGTGATGGGAGGTTGTTTCTAGACCCTATAGGTCCAGTGATGGGAGGTTGTTTCTAGACCCTATAGGTCCAGTGATGGGAGGTTGTTTCTGGACCCTATAGGTCAGTGATGGGAGGTTGTTTCTAGACCCTATAGGTCCAGTGATGGGAGGTTGTTTCTAGACCCTATAGGTCCAGTGATGGGAGGTTGTTTCTAGACCCTATAGATCCAGTGATGGGAGGTTGTTTCTAGACCCTATAGGTCCAGTGATGGGAGGTTGTTTCTAGACCCTATAGGTCAGTGATGGGAGGTTGTTTCTAGACCCTATAGGTCCAGTGATGGGAGGTTGTTTCTAGACCCTATAGGTCAGTGATGGGAGGTTGTTTCTAGACCCTACAGGTCCAGTGATGGGAGGTTGTTTCTAGACCCTATAGGTCAGTGATGGGAGGTTGTTTCTAGACCCTATAGGTCCAGTGATGGGAGGTTGTTTCTAGACCCTACAGGTCCAGTGATGGGAGGTTGTTTCTAGACCCTATAGGTCCAGTGATGGGAGGTTGTTTCTAGACCCTATAGGTCAGTGATGGGAGGTTGTTTCTAGACCCTATAGGTCCAGTGATGGGAGGATGTTTCTAGACCCTTTAGGTCCAGTGATGGGAGGTTGCTTCTAGACCCTATAGGTCCAGTGATGGGAGGTTGTTTCTAGACCCTATAGGTCCAGTGATGGGAGGTTGTTTCTAGACCCTATAGGTCAGTGATGGGAGGTTGTTTCTAGACCCTATAGGTCCAGTGATGGGAGGATGTTTCTAGACCCTATAGGTCCAGTGATGGGAGGTTGTTTCTAGACCCTATAGGTCCAGTGATGGGAGGTTGTATCTAGACACTATAGGTCCAGTGATGGGAGGTTGTTTCTAGACCCTATAGGTCCAGTGATGGGAGGTTGTTTCTAGACCCTATAGGTCAGTGATGGGAGGTTGTTTCTAGACCCTATAAGTCAGTGATGGGAGGTTGTTTCTAGACCCTATAGGTCCAGTGATGGGAGGTTGTTTCTAGACACTATAGGTCCAGTGATGGGAGGTTGTTTCTAGACCCTATAGGTCCAGTGATGGGAGGTTGTTTCTAGACCCTATAGGTCAGTGATGGGAGGTTGTTTCTAGACCATATAGGTCCAGTGATGGGAGGTTGTTTCTAGACCCTATAGGTCCAGTGATGGGAGGTTGTTTCTAGACCCTATAGGTCCAGTGATGGGAGGTTGTTTCTGGACCCTATAGGTCAGTGATGGGAGGTTGTTTCTAGACCCTATAGGTCCAGTGATGGGAGGTTGTTTCTAGACCCTATAGGTCCAGTGATGGGAGGTTGTTTCTAGACCCTATAGATCCAGTGATGGGAGGTTGTTTCTAGACCCTATAGGTCCAGTGATGGGAGGTTGTTTCTAGACCCTATAGGTCAGTGATGGGAGGTTGTTTCTAGACCCTATAGGTCCAGTGATGGGAGGTTGTTTCTAGACCCTATAGGTCAGTGATGGGAGGTTGTTTCTAGACCCTACAGGTCCAGTGATGGGAGGTTGTTTCTAGACCCTATAGGTCAGTGATGGGAGGTTGTTTCTAGACCCTATAGGTCCAGTGATGGGAGGTTGTTTCTAGACCCTACAGGTCCAGTGATGGGAGGTTGTTTCTAGACCCTATAGGTCCAGTGATGGGAGGTTGTTTCTAGACCCTATAGGTCAGTGATGGGAGGTTGTTTCTAGACCCTATAGGTCCAGTGATGGGAGGATGTTTCTAGACCCTATAGGTCCAGTGATGGGAGGTTGCTTCTAGACCCTATAGGTCCAGTGATGGGAGGTTGTTTCTAGACCCTATAGGTCCAGTGATGGGAGGTTGTTTCTAGACCCTATAGGTCCAGTGATGGGAGGTTGTTTCTAGACCCTACAGGTCCAGTGATGGGAGGTTGTTTCTAGACCCTATAGGTCCAGTGATGGGAGGTTGTTTCTAGACCCTATAGGTCAGTGATGGGAGGTTGTTTCTAGACCCTATAGGTCCAGTGATGGGAGGATGTTTCTAGACCCTTTAGGTCCAGTGATGGGAGGTTGCTTCTAGACCCTATAGGTCCAGTGATGGGAGGTTGTTTCTAGACCCTATAGGTCCAGTGATGGGAGGTTGTTTCTAGACCCTATAGGTCAGTGATGGGAGGTTGTTTCTAGACCCTATAGGTCCAGTGATGGGAGGATGTTTCTAGACCCTATAGGTCCAGTGATGGGAGGTTGTTTCTAGACCCTATAGGTCCAGTGATGGGAGGTTGTATCTAGACACTATAGGTCCAGTGATGGGAGGTTGTTTCTAGACCCTATAGGTCCAGTGATGGGAGGTTGTTTCTAGACCCTATAGGTCAGTGATGGGAGGTTGTTTCTAGACCCTATAAGTCAGTGATGGGAGGTTGTTTCTAGACCCTATAGGTCCAGTGATGGGAGGTTGTTTCTAGACACTATAGGTCCAGTGATGGGAGGTTGTTTCTAGACCCTATAGGTCCAGTGATGGGAGGTTGTTTCTAGACCCTATAGGTCAGTGATGGGAGGTTGTTTCTAGACCATATAGGTCCAGTGATGGGAGGTTGTTTCTAGACCCTATAGGTCCAGTGATGGGAGGTTGTTTCTAGACCCTATAGGTCCAGTGATGGGAGGTTGTTTCTGGACCCTATAGGTCAGTGATGGGAGGTTGTTTCTAGACCCTATAGGTCCAGTGATGGGAGGTTGTTTCTAGACCCTATAGGTCCAGTGATGGGAGGTTGTTTCTAGACCCTATAGATCCAGTGATGGGAGGTTGTTTCTAGACCCTATAGGTCCAGTGATGGGAGGTTGTTTCTAGACCCTATAGGTCAGTGATGGGAGGTTGTTTCTAGACCCTATAGGTCCAGTGATGGGAGGTTGTTTCTAGACCCTATAGGTCAGTGATGGGAGGTTGTTTCTAGACCCTACAGGTCCAGTGATGGGAGGTTGTTTCTAGACCCTATAGGTCAGTGATGGGAGGTTGTTTCTAGACCCTATAGGTCCAGTGATGGGAGGTTGTTTCTAGACCCTACAGGTCCAGTGATGGGAGGTTGTTTCTAGACCCTATAGGTCCAGTGATGGGAGGTTGTTTCTAGACCCTATAGGTCAGTGATGGGAGGTTGTTTCTAGACCCTATAGGTCCAGTGATGGGAGGATGTTTCTAGACCCTATAGGTCCAGTGATGGGAGGTTGCTTCTAGACCCTATAGGTCCAGTGATGGGAGGTTGTTTCTAGACCCTATAGGTCCAGTGATGGGAGGTTGTTTCTAGACCCTATAGGTCAGTGATGGGAGGTTGTTTCTAGACCCTATAGGTCCAGTGATGGGAGGATGTTTCTAGACCCTATAGGTCCAGTGATGGGAGGTTGTTTCTAGACCCTATAGGTCCAGTGATGGGAGGTTGTATCTAGACACTATAGGTCCAGTGATGGGAGGTTGTTTCTAGACCCTATAGGTCAGTGACGGGAGGTTGTTTCTAGACACTATAGGTCAGTGATGGGAGGATGTTTCTAGACCCTATAGGTCAGTGATGGGAGGTTGTTTCTAGACCCTATAGGTCCAGTGATGGGAGGTTGTTTCTAGACCCTATAGGTCCAGTGATGGGAGGTTGTTTCTAGACCCTATAGGTCAGTGATGGGAGGTTGTTTCTAGACCCTATAGGTCCAGTGATGGGAGGTTGTTTCTAGACCCTATAGGTCCAGTGATGGGAGGTTGTTTCTAGACCCTATAGGTCAGTGATGGGAGGTTGTTTCTAGACCCTATAGGTCCAGTGATGGGAGGTTGTTTCTAGACCCTATAGGTCAGTGATGGGAGGTTGTTTCTAGACCCTATAGGTCCAGTGATGGGAGGTTGTTTCTAGACCCTATAGGTCCAGTGATGGGATGTTGTTTCTAGACCCTATAGGTCCAGTGATGGGAGGTTGTTTCTAGACCCTTTAGGTCCAGTGATGGGAGGTTGTTTCTAGACCCTGTAGGTCAGTGATGGGAGATTGTTTCTAGACCCTATAGGTCCAGTGATGGGAGGTTGTTTCTAGACCCTATAGGTCCAGTGATGGGAGGTTGTTTCTAGACCCTATAGGTCAGTGATGGGAGGTTGTTTCTAGACCATATAGGTCCAGTGATGGGAGGTTGTTTCTAGACCCTATAGGTCCAGTGATGGGAGGTTGTTTCTAGACCCTATAGGTCCAGTGATGGGAGGTTGTTTCTGGACCCTATAGGTCAGTGATGGGAGGTTGTTTCTAGACCCTATAGGTCCAGTGATGGGAGGTTGTTTCTAGACCCTATAGGTCCAGTGATGGGAGGTTGTTTCTAGACCCTATAGATCCAGTGATGGGAGGTTGTTTCTAGACCCTATAGGTCCAGTGATGGGAGGTTGTTTCTAGACCCTATAAGTCAGTGATGGGAGGTTGTTTCTAGACCCTATAGGTCCAGTGATGGGAGGTTGTTTCTAGACCCTATAGGTCAGTGATGGGAGGTTGTTTCTAGACCCTACAGGTCCAGTGATGGGAGGTTGTTTCTAGACCCTATAGGTCAGTGATGGGAGGTTGTTTCTAGACCCTATAGGTCCAGTGATGGGAGGTTGTTTCTAGACCCTACAGGTCCAGTGATGGGAGGTTGTTTCTAGACCCTATAGGTCCAGTGATGGGAGGTTGTTTCTAGACCCTATAGGTCAGTGATGGGAGGTTGTTTCTAGACCCTATAGGTCCAGTGATGGGAGGATGTTTCTAGACCCTTTAGGTCCAGTGATGGGAGGTTGCTTCTAGACCCTATAGGTCCAGTGATGGGAGGTTGTTTCTAGACCCTATAGGTCCAGTGATGGGAGGTTGTTTCTAGACCCTATAGGTCAGTGATGGGAGGTTGTTTCTAGACCCTATAGGTCCAGTGATGGGAGGATGTTTCTAGACCCTATAGGTCCAGTGATGGGAGGTTGTTTCTAGACCCTATAGGTCCAGTGATGGGAGGTTGTATCTAGACACTATAGGTCCAGTGATGGGAGGTTGTTTCTAGACCCTATAGGTCCAGTGATGGGAGGTTGTTTCTAGACCCTATAGGTCAGTGATGGGAGGTTGTTTCTAGACCCTATAAGTCAGTGATGGGAGGTTGTTTCTAGACCCTGTAGGTCAGTGATGGGAGATTGTTTCTAGACCCTATAGGTCCAGTGATGGGAGGTTGTTTCTAGACCCTATAGGTCCAGTGATGGGAGGTTGTTTCTAGACCCTATAGGTCAGTGATGGGAGGTTGTTTCTAGACCCTACAGGTCCAGTGATGGGAGGTTGTTTCTAGACCCTATAGGTCAGTGATGGGAGGTTGTTTCTAGACCCTATAGGTCCAGTGATGGGAGGTTGTTTCTAGACCCTATAGGTCCAGTGATGGGAGGTTGTTTCTAGACCCTATAGGTCCAGTGATGGGAGGTTGTTTCTAGACCCTATAGGTCCAGTGATGGGAGATTGTTTCTAGACCCTGTAGGTCAGTGATGGGAGATTGTTTCTAGACCCTATAGGTCCAGTGATGGGAGGTTGTTTGTAGACCCTATAGGTCCAGTGATGGGAGGTTGTTTCTAGACCCTATAGGTCAGTGATGGGAGGTTGTTTCTAGACCCAATAGGTCCAGTGATGGGAGGATGTTTCGAGACCCTATAGGTCCAGTGATGGGAGGTTGCTTCTAGACCCTATAGGTCCAGTGATGGGAGGTTGTTTCTAGACCCTATAGGTCCAGTGATGGGAGGTTGTTTCTAGACCCTGTTGGTCCAGTGATGGGAGGTTGTTTTTAGACCCTGTAGGTCAGTGATGGGAGGTTGTTTCTAGACCCTGTTGGTCCAGTGATGGGAGGTTGTTTCTAGACCCTATAGGTCCAGTGATGGGAGGTTGTTTCTAGACCCTATAGGTCCAGTGATGGGAGGTTGTTTCTAGACCCTATAGGTCAGTGATGGGAGGTTGTTTCTAGACCCTATAGGTCCAGTGATGGGAGGTTGTTTCTAGACCCTATAGGTCAGTGATGGGAGGTTGTTTCTAGACCCTGTAGGTCAGTGATGGGAGATTGTTTCTAGACCCTATAGGTCCAGTGATGGGAGGTTGTTTGTAGACCCTATAGGTCCAGTGATGGGAGGTTGTTTCTAGACCCTATAGGTCAGTGATGGGAGGTTGTTTCTAGACCCAATAGGTCCAGTGATGGGAGGATGTTTCGAGACCCTATAGGTCCAGTGATGGGAGGTTGCTTCTAGACCCTATAGGTCCAGTGATGGGAGGTTGTTTCTAGACCCTATAGGTCCAGTGATGGGAGGTTGTTTCTAGACCCTGTTGGTCCAGTGATGGGAGGTTGTTTTTAGACCCTGTAGGTCAGTGATGGGAGGTTGTTTCTAGACCCTGTTGGTCCAGTGATGGGAGGTTGTTTCTAGACCCTATAGGTCCAGTGATGGGAGGTTGTTTCTAGACCCTATAGGTCCAGTGATGGGAGGTTGTTTCTAGACCCTATAGGTCAGTGATGGGAGGTTGTTTCTAGACCCTATAGGTCCAGTGATGGGAGGTTGTTTCTAGACCCTATAGGTCAGTGATGGGAGGTTGTTTCTAGACCCTATAGGTCAGTGATGGGAGGTTGTTTCTAGACCCTATAGGTCCAGTGATGGGAGGTTGTTTCTAGACACTATAGGTCCAGTGATGGGAGGTTGTTTCTAGACCCTATAGGTCCAGTGATGGGAGGTTGTTTCTAGACCCTATAGGTCAGTGATGGGAGGTTGTTTCTAGACCCTATAGGTCAGTGATGGGAGGTTGTTTCTAGACCCTATAGGTCAGTGATGGGAGGTTGTTTCTAGACACTATAGGTCCAGTGATGGGAGGTTGTTTCTAGACCCTATAGGTCAGTGATGGGAGGTTGTTTCTAGACCCTATAGGTCCAGTGATGGGAGGTTGTTTCTAGACCCTATAGGTCAGTGATGGGAGGTTGTTTCTAGACCCTATAGGTCAGTGATGGGAGGTTGTTTCTAGACCCTATAGGTCAGTGATGGGAGGTTGTTTCTAGACACTATAGGTCCATTGATGTGAGGTTGTTTCTAGACCCTATAGGTCCAGTGATGGGAGGTTGTTTCTAGACCCTGTTGGTCCAGTGATGGGAGGTTGTTTCTAGACCCTGTAGGTCAGTGATGGGAGGTTGTTTCTAGACCCTGTTGGTCCAGTGATGGGAGGTTGTTTCTAGACCCTATAGGTCAGTGACGGGAGGTTGTTTCTAGACACTATAGGTCAGTGATGGGAGGATGTTTCTAGACCCTATAGGTCAGTGATGGGAGGTTGTTTCTAGACCCTATAGGTCCAGTGATGGGAGGTTGTTTCTAGACCCTATAGGTCCAGTGATGGGAGGTTGTTTCTAGACCCTATAGGTCAGTGATGGGAGGTTGTTTCTAGACCCTATAGGTCCAGTGATGGGAGGTTGTTTCTAGACCCTATAGGTCCAGTGATGGGAGGTTGTTTCTAGACCCTATAGGTCCGTGATGGGAGGTTGTTTCTAGACCCTATAGGTCCAGTGATGGGAGGTTGTTTCTAGACCCTATAGGTCAGTGATGGGAGGTTGTTTCTAGACCCTATAGGTCCAGTGATGGGAGGTTGTTTCTAGACCATATAGGTCCAGTGATGGGAGGTTGTTTCTAGACCCTATAGGTCCAGTGATGGGAGGTTGTTTCTAGACCCTATAGGTCCAGTGATGGGAGGTTGTTTCTAGACCCTGTAGGTCAGTGATGGGAGATTGTTTCTAGACCCTATAGGTCCAGTGATGGGAGGTTGTTTCTAGACCCTATAGGTCCAGTGATGGGAGGTTGTTTCTAGACCCTATAGGTCAGTGATGGGAGGTTGTTTCTAGACCATATAGGTCCAGTGATGGGAGGTTGTTTCTAGACCCTATAGGTCCAGTGATGGGAGGTTGTTTCTAGACCCTATAGGTCCAGTGATGGGAGGTTGTTTCTGGACCCTATAGGTCAGTGATGGGAGGTTGTTTCTAGACCCTATAGGTCCAGTGATGGGAGGTTGTTTCTAGACCCTATAGGTCCAGTGATGGGAGGTTGTTTCTAGACCCTATAGATCCAGTGATGGGAGGTTGTTTCTAGACCCTATAGGTCCAGTGATGGGAGGTTGTTTCTAGACCCTATAGGTCCAGTGATGGGAGGTTGTTTCTAGACCCTATAGGTCAGTGATGGGAGGTTGTTTCTAGACCCTATAGGTCCAGTGATGGGAGGATGTTTCTAGACCCTATAGGTCCAGTGATGGGAGGTTGCTTCTAGACCCTATAGGTCCAGTGATGGGAGGTTGTTTCTAGACCCTATAGGTCCAGTGATGGGAGGTTGTTTCTAGACCCTATAGGTCAGTGATGGGAGGTTGTTTCTAGACCCTATAGGTCCAGTGATGGGAGGATGTTTCTAGACCCTATAGGTCCAGTGATGGGAGGTTGTTTCTAGACCCTATAGGTCCAGTGATGGGAGGTTGTATCTAGACACTATAGGTCCAGTGATGGGAGGTTGTTTCTAGACCCTATAGGTCAGTGACGGGAGGTTGTTTCTAGACACTATAGGTCAGTGATGGGAGGATGTTTCTAGACCCTATAGGTCAGTGATGGGAGGTTGTTTCTAGACCCTATAGGTCCAGTGATGGGAGGTTGTTTCTAGACCCTATAGGTCCAGTGATGGGAGGTTGTTTCTAGACCCTATAGGTCAGTGATGGGAGGTTGTTTCTAGACCCTATAGGTCCAGTGATGGGAGGTTGTTTCTAGACCCTATAGGTCCAGTGATGGGAGGTTGTTTCTAGACCCTATAGGTCAGTGATGGGAGGTTGTTTCTAGACCCTATAGGTCCAGTGATGGGAGGTTGTTTCTAGACCCTATAGGTCAGTGATGGGAGGTTGTTTCTAGACCCTATAGGTCCAGTGATGGGATGTTGTTTCTAGACCCTATAGGTCCAGTGATGGGAGGTTGTTTCTAGACCCTATAGGTCCAGTGATGGGAGGTTGTTTCTAGACCCTGTAGGTCAGTGATGGGAGATTGTTTCTAGACCCTATAGGTCCAGTGATGGGAGGTTGTTTCTAGACCCTATAGGTCCAGTGATGGGAGGTTGTTTCTAGACCCTATAGGTCAGTGATGGGAGGTTGTTTCTAGACCATATAGGTCCAGTGATGGGAGGTTGTTTCTAGACCCTATAGGTCCAGTGATGGGAGGTTGTTTCTAGACCCTATAGGTCCAGTGATGGGAGGTTGTTTCTGGACCCTATAGGTCAGTGATGGGAGGTTGTTTCTAGACCCTATAGGTCCAGTGATGGGAGGTTGTTTCTAGACCCTATAGGTCCAGTGATGGGAGGTTGTTTCTAGACCCTATAGATCCAGTGATGGGAGGTTGTTTCTAGACCCTATAGGTCCAGTGATGGGAGGTTGTTTCTAGACCCTATAGGTCAGTGATGGGAGGTTGTTTCTAGACCCTATAGGTCCAGTGATGGGAGGTTGTTTCTAGACCCTATAGGTCAGTGATGGGAGGTTGTTTCTAGACCCTACAGGTCCAGTGATGGGAGGTTGTTTCTAGACCCTATAGGTCAGTGATGGGAGGTTGTTTCTAGACCCTATAGGTCCAGTGATGGGAGGTTGTTTCTAGACCCTACAGGTCCAGTGATGGGAGGTTGTTTCTAGACCCTATAGGTCCAGTGATGGGAGGTTGTTTCTAGACCCTATAGGTCAGTGATGGGAGGTTGTTTCTAGACCCTATAGGTCCAGTGATGGGAGGATGTTTCTAGACCCTTTAGGTCCAGTGATGGGAGGTTGCTTCTAGACCCTATAGGTCCAGTGATGGGAGGTTGTTTCTAGACCCTATAGGTCCAGTGATGGGAGGTTGTTTCTAGACCCTATAGGTCAGTGATGGGAGGTTGTTTCTAGACCCTATAGGTCCAGTGATGGGAGGATGTTTCTAGACCCTATAGGTCCAGTGATGGGAGGTTGTTTCTAGACCCTATAGGTCCAGTGATGGGAGGTTGTATCTAGACTATATAGGTCCAGTGATGGGAGGTTGTTTCTAGACCCTATAGGTCCAGTGATGGGAGGTTGTTTCTAGACCCTATAGGTCAGTGATGGGAGGTTGTTTCTAGACCCTATAAGTCAGTGATGGGAGGTTGTTTCTAGACCCTATAGGTCCAGTGATGGGAGGTTGTATCTAGACACTATAGGTCCAGTGATGGGAGGTTGTTTCTAGACCCTATAGGTCCAGTGATGGGAGGTTGTTTCTAGACCCTATAGGTCAGTGATGGGAGGTTGTTTCTAGACCCTATAAGTCAGTGATGGGAGGTTGTTTCTAGACCCTATAGGTCCAGTGATGGGAGGTTGTTTCTAGACACTATAGGTCCAGTGATGGGAGGTTGTTTCTAGACCCTATAGGTCCAGTGATGGGAGGTTGTTTCTAGACCCTATAGGTCAGTGATGGGAGGTTGTTTCTAGACCATATAGGTCCAGTGATGGGAGGTTGTTTCTAGACCCTATAGGTCCAGTGATGGGAGGTTGTTTCTAGACCCTATAGGTCCAGTGATGGGAGGTTGTTTCTGGACCCTATAGGTCAGTGATGGGAGGTTGTTTCTAGACCCTATAGGTCCAGTGATGGGAGGTTGTTTCTAGACCCTATAGGTCCAGTGATGGGAGGTTGTTTCTAGACCCTATAGATCCAGTGATGGGAGGTTGTTTCTAGACCCTATAGGTCCAGTGATGGGAGGTTGTTTCTAGACCCTATAGGTCAGTGATGGGAGGTTGTTTCTAGACCCTATAGGTCCAGTGATGGGAGGTTGTTTCTAGACCCTATAGGTCAGTGATGGGAGGTTGTTTCTAGACCCTACAGGTCCAGTGATGGGAGGTTGTTTCTAGACCCTATAGGTCAGTGATGGGAGGTTGTTTCTAGACCCTATAGGTCCAGTGATGGGAGGTTGTTTCTAGACCCTACAGGTCCAGTGATGGGAGGTTGTTTCTAGACCCTATAGGTCCAGTGATGGGAGGTTGTTTCTAGACCCTATAGGTCAGTGATGGGAGGTTGTTTCTAGACCCTATAGGTCCAGTGATGGGAGGATGTTTCTAGACCCTATAGGTCCAGTGATGGGAGGTTGCTTCTAGACCCTATAGGTCCAGTGATGGGAGGTTGTTTCTAGACCCTATAGGTCCAGTGATGGGAGGTTGTTTCTAGACCCTATAGGTCAGTGATGGGAGGTTGTTTCTAGACCCTATAGGTCCAGTGATGGGAGGATGTTTCTAGACCCTATAGGTCCAGTGATGGGAGGTTGTTTCTAGACCCTATAGGTCCAGTGATGGGAGGTTGTATCTAGACACTATAGGTCCAGTGATGGGAGGTTGTTTCTAGACCCTATAGGTCAGTGACGGGAGGTTGTTTCTAGACACTATAGGTCAGTGATGGGAGGATGTTTCTAGACCCTATAGGTCAGTGATGGGAGGTTGTTTCTAGACCCTATAGGTCCAGTGATGGGAGGTTGTTTCTAGACCCTATAGGTCCAGTGATGGGAGGTTGTTTCTAGACCCTATAGGTCAGTGATGGGAGGTTGTTTCTAGACCCTATAGGTCCAGTGATGGGAGGTTGTTTCTAGACCCTATAGGTCCAGTGATGGGAGGTTGTTTCTAGACCCTATAGGTCAGTGATGGGAGGTTGTTTCTAGACCCTATAGGTCCAGTGATGGGAGGTTGTTTCTAGACCCTATAGGTCAGTGATGGGAGGTTGTTTCTAGACCCTATAGGTCCAGTGATGGGAGGTTGTTTCTAGACCCTATAGGTCCAGTGATGGGATGTTGTTTCTAGACCCTATAGGTCCAGTGATGGGAGGTTGTTTCTAGACCCTATAGGTCCAGTGATGGGAGGTTGTTTCTAGACCCTGTAGGTCAGTGATGGGAGATTGTTTCTAGACCCTATAGGTCCAGTGATGGGAGGTTGTTTCTAGACCCTATAGGTCCAGTGATGGGAGGTTGTTTCTAGACCCTATAGGTCAGTGATGGGAGGTTGTTTCTAGACCATATAGGTCCAGTGATGGGAGGTTGTTTCTAGACCCTATAGGTCCAGTGATGGGAGGTTGTTTCTAGACCCTATAGGTCCAGTGATGGGAGGTTGTTTCTGGACCCTATAGGTCAGTGATGGGAGGTTGTTTCTAGACCCTATAGGTCCAGTGATGGGAGGTTGTTTCTAGACCCTATAGGTCCAGTGATGGGAGGTTGTTTCTAGACCCTATAGATCCAGTGATGGGAGGTTGTTTCTAGACCCTATAGGTCCAGTGATGGGAGGTTGTTTCTAGACCCTATAGGTCAGTGATGGGAGGTTGTTTCTAGACCCTATAGGTCCAGTGATGGGAGGTTGTTTCTAGACCCTATAGGTCAGTGATGGGAGGTTGTTTCTAGACCCTACAGGTCCAGTGATGGGAGGTTGTTTCTAGACCCTATAGGTCAGTGATGGGAGGTTGTTTCTAGACCCTATAGGTCCAGTGATGGGAGGTTGTTTCTAGACCCTACAGGTCCAGTGATGGGAGGTTGTTTCTAGACCCTATAGGTCCAGTGATGGGAGGTTGTTTCTAGACCCTATAGGTCAGTGATGGGAGGTTGTTTCTAGACCCTATAGGTCCAGTGATGGGAGGATGTTTCTAGACCCTTTAGGTCCAGTGATGGGAGGTTGCTTCTAGACCCTATAGGTCCAGTGATGGGAGGTTGTTTCTAGACCCTATAGGTCCAGTGATGGGAGGTTGTTTCTAGACCCTATAGGTCAGTGATGGGAGGTTGTTTCTAGACCCTATAGGTCCAGTGATGGGAGGATGTTTCTAGACCCTATAGGTCCAGTGATGGGAGGTTGTTTCTAGACCCTATAGGTCCAGTGATGGGAGGTTGTATCTAGACACTATAGGTCCAGTGATGGGAGGTTGTTTCTAGACCCTATAGGTCCAGTGATGGGAGGTTGTTTCTAGACCCTATAGGTCAGTGATGGGAGGTTGTTTCTAGACCCTATAAGTCAGTGATGGGAGGTTGTTTCTAGACCCTATAGGTCCAGTGATGGGAGGTTGTTTCTAGACACTATAGGTCCAGTGATGGGAGGTTGTTTCTAGACCCTATAGGTCAGTGATGGGAGGTTGTTTCTAGACCCTATAGGTCCAGTGATGGGAGGTTGTTTCTAGACCCTATAGGTCAGTGATGGGAGGTTGTTTCTAGACCCTATAGGTCAGTGATGGGAGGTTGTTTCTAGACCCTATAGGTCAGTGATGGGAGGTTGTTTCTAGACCCTATAGGTCCAGTGATGGGAGGTTGTTTCTAGACCCTATAGGTCAGTGATGGGAGGTTGTTTCTAGACCCTATAGGTCAGTGATGAGAGGTTGTTTCTAGACCCTATAGGTCCAGTGATGGGAGGTTGTTTCTAGACACTATAGGTCCAGTGATGGGAGGTTGTTTCTAGACCCTATAGGTCCAGTGATGGGAGGTTGTTTCTAGACCCTATAGGTCAGTGATGGGAGGTTGTTTCTAGACCCTATAGGTCAGTGATGGGAGGTTGTTTCTAGACCCTATAGGTCAGTGATGGGAGGTTGTTTCTAGACACTATAGGTCCAGTGATGGGAGGTTGTTTCTAGACCCTATAGGTCAGTGATGGGAGGTTGTTTCTAGACCCTATAGGTCCAGTGATGGGAGGTTGTTTCTAGACCCTATAGGTCAGTGATGGGAGGTTGTTTCTAGACCCTATAGGTCAGTGATGGGAGGTTGTTTCTAGACCCTATAGGTCAGTGATGGGAGGTTGTTTCTAGACACTATAGGTCCATTGATGTGAGGTTGTTTCTAGACCCTATAGGTCCAGTGATGGGAGGTTGTTTCTAGACCCTGTTGGTCCAGTGATGGGAGGTTGTTTCTAGACCCTGTAGGTCAGTGATGGGAGGTTGTTTCTAGACCCTGTTGGTCCAGTGATGGGAGGTTGTTTCTAGACCCTATAGGTCAGTGACGGGAGGTTGTTTCTAGACACTATAGGTCAGTGATGGGAGGATGTTTCTAGACCCTATAGGTCAGTGATGGGAGGTTGTTTCTAGACCCTATAGGTCCAGTGATGGGAGGTTGTTTCTAGACCCTATAGGTCCAGTGATGGGAGGTTGTTTCTAGACCCTATAGGTCAGTGATGGGAGGTTGTTTCTAGACCCTATAGGTCCAGTGATGGGAGGTTGTTTCTAGACACTATAGGTCCAGTTATGGGAGGTTGTTTCTAGACCCTATAGGTCAGTGATGGGAGGTTGTTTCTAGACCCTATAGGTCCAGTGATGGGAGGTTGTTTCTAGACCCTATAGGTCAGTGATGGGAGGTTGTTTCTAGACCCTATAGGTCCAGTGATGGGAGGTTGTTTCTAGACCCTATAGGTCCAGTGATGGGAGGTTGTTTCTAGACCCTATAGGTCCAGTGATGGGAGGTTGTTTCTAGACCCTGTAGGTCAGTGATGGGAGATTGTTTCTAGATCCTATAGGTCCAGTGATGGGAGGTTGTTTCTAGACCCTATAGGTCCAGTGATGGGAGGTTGTTTCTAGACCCTATAGGTCAGTGATGGGAGGTTGTTTCTAGACCATATAGGTCCAGTGATGGGAGGTTGTTTCTAGACCCTATAGGTCCAGTGATGGGAGGTTGTTTCTAGACCCTATAGGTCCAGTGATGGGAGGTTGTTTCTGGACCCTATAGGTCAGTGATGGGAGGTTGTTTCTAGACCCTATAGGTCCAGTGATGGGAGGTTGTTTCTAGACCCTATAGGTCCAGTGATGGGAGGTTGTTTCTAGACCCTATAGATCCAGTGATGGGAGGTTGTTTCTAGACCCTATAGGTCCAGTGATGGGAGGTTGTTTCTAGACCCTATAGGTCCAGTGATGGGAGGTTGTTTCTAGACCCTATAGGTCAGTGATGGGAGGTTGTTTCTAGACCCTATAGGTCAGTGATGGGAGGTTGTTTCTAGACCCTATAGGTCCAGTGATGGGAGATTGTTTCTAGACCCTATAGGTCAGTGATGGGAGGTTGTTTCTAGACCCTGTAGGTCAGTGATGGGAGGTTGTTTCTAGACCCTATAGGTCCAGTGATGGGAGGTTGTTTCTAGACCCTATAGGTCAGTGATGGGAGGTTGTTTCTAGACCCTATAGGTCAGTGATGGGAGGTTGTTTCTAGACCCTGTAGGTCAGTGATGGGAGGTTGTTTCTAGACCCTATAGGTCCAGTGATGGGAGGTTGTTTCTAGACCCTATAGGTCCAGTGATGGGAGGTTGTTTCTAGACCCAGTAGGTCAGTGATGGGAGGTTGTTTCTAGACCCTATAGGTCAGTGATGGGAGATTGTTTCTAGACCCTATAGGTCAGTGATGGGAGGTTGTTTCTAGACCCTATAGGTCAGTGATGGGAGGTTGTTTCTAGACCCTGTTGGTCCAGTGATGGGAGGTTGTTTCTAGACCCTATAGGTCAGTGATGGGAGGTTGTTTCTAGACCCTATAGGTCCAGTGATGGGAGGTTGTTTCTAGACCCTATAGGTCAGTGATGGGAGGTTGTTTCTAGACCCTATAGGTCAGTGATGGGAGGTTGTTTCTAGACCCTATAGGTCAGTGATGGGAGGTTGTTTCTAGACCCTATAGGTCAGTGATGGGAGGTTGTTTCTAGACCCTATAGATCCAGTGATGGGAGGTTGTTTCTAGACCCTATAGGTCAGTGATGGGAGGTTGTTTCTAGACCCTATAGATCCAGTGATGGGAGGTTGTTTCTAGACCCTATAGGTCCAGTGATCGATGCTTTAATTGTGTCCATTAATCTGCATTAAACAGATAGTTAACGGTTTATTTTAAATGAGTCTATCTAACAGTTCCTGCTCTGAAAAAGTACACTAAGTCAACCTGCTGTAGTGTGCCACCAAATCAATGTGATCAATTACAACCCCAGTTTACACTACTGTCTAATCAGTAATGAACATTCTCTAGTCACTCTGATGCCTCTAGTCTACATTACTGCAGAGGGAATGGAAGTCATGCTGCTCCTGTCTCCTGTCTCCTCTCCTGCCAATCAAACTGATATCTCAGGGACCCCAGGTGCAGATAATTACTGGGGAACGGGAAGGATCTTAACACCAACAGTATATTTCAAGACATACGGAGGGTTGTGACTATCTGTGGTGGTGAAACATTGGTGGCACTTTAAAAACCAGGGAATTACCCAACTGGAATAATTAGGGGGATATCAGGGCGATGGCAGAGAGAGAGGATATTTCATTTCCGTGGTAAGCAGTTAACAAGGGGGTCTGTTGAGTAGTGTGTGTGTGTGTGTGTGTGTGTGTGTGTGTGTGTGTGTGTGTGTGTGTGTGTGTGTGTGTGTGTGTGTGTACATGTGTGTGAGTGCTTACATGTGTGTGAGTGCTTACATGTGTGTCTGTGCGTACATGTGGTGTGTGTGCATATGTGTGTGTACGTACGTGTGTGTGTGTGTGTGGGGTAGTGAAGGGGATAGAGAGAAGAGGTCCCCAGAATGAGACCACTGTGAGGAGAATGGGGGAAAGTCACTAGGGAAATTAACTGAAACTGGACAAGCATTTCTAACTGTCACTTTAACAATGGGACGCTGCGCTGAACTGTACTGAGCTGCACGGTACTGCACTGCACTGCACTGTACTGAGCTGCACTGTACTGAGCTGCACTGCACTTCACTGCACTGTTCTGTACTGCACTGTACTGAGCTGCACTGTACTGAGCTGCACTGCACTGCACTGTTCGGTACTGCACTGTACTGAGCTGCACTGCACTGTACTGAGCTGCACTGCACTGCACTGTTCGGTACTGCACTGTACTGAGCTGCACTGTACTGAGCTGCACTGTACTGTACTGTACTGCACAGTAATGTACTGCACTGCACTGTACTGAGCTGCACTGTACTACACTGCACTGTTCTGTACTGCACTGTACTAAGCTCCTTGGTACTGTACTGTACTGTACTGCACTGCACTGCACTGCACTGCACTGTTCTGTACTCCACTGTACTGAGCTGCACTGTACTGAGCTGCACTGCACTGCACTGTACTGCACTGTAATGTACTGCACTGCACTGTACTGAGCTGCACTGTACTGCACTGTACTGTACTGCACTGCACAGTTCTGTACGGCGCTGTACTGTACTGAGCTGCACTGCACTGTACTGTACTGCACTGTACTGCACTGTACTGCATTGTTCTGTACTTCACTGTACTGCTCTGTACTGTCCTGTACTGGACTGTACTGGATTGTACTGTACTGCACTGTACTGCTCTGTTCGCTCTGGATAAGAGCGTCTGCTAAATGACTTAAATGTAAATATAAATGTATTGTCCTGTGCTGGACTGTACTGTACTGTACTGTTCTACTCTTTACTGCACTGCACTGCTCTGTGCTGCACTGTACTGCTCTGTACTGCATTGTACTGTCCTGTACTGGACTGTACTGCACTGTACTGCACTGCTCTGTACTGCACTGTACTGTCCTGTACTGGACTGGACTGTACTGCACTGCTCTGTACTGCACTGTCCTGCTTTGTACTGTTCTGCTTTGTACTGTACTGTACTGCTCTGTACTATACTGGCCTTTACTGTACTGTACTGTATTGTACTGCACTGTACTGTACTGTACTGGACTGGACTGGACTGCACTGCCTTGTACTATACTGTACTGTCCTGTACTGGATTGGACTGGACTGGACTGTACTGCACTGTACTGTACTGTACTGTACTGTACTGCTCTGTACTGTACTGTACTGTACTGTACTGTACTGTACTGTACTGGACTGTCTCTATGGAAAACTCAAACAGGTGAAGATGTTTAAGAATATATGAGTTAAGCAACATAGTCAGAAACGGTAGGATATCTCAATGTCCTACATTATCAGAGATACAGCACTCAGCAACGGTCATCGTTCACCATAATAAGCTCTGATGTCCAAGCATCTTTTGCCTTCATATCAGGACTTGCTGTCACTGACCCAAAAAGAGCAGCAGATTTGTGGAACAACAGTCGACAGAGTACTTCATCTCATCCCCCATGGAAGAGTCAGTCAGAGAGCCTAATCTGACTCCCCATGTTCTCCCAGCAGAAGGCTGAATTTAGTCCATTAGTGCAATGGGTTCTCACACACACACACAAATCCCAGCAACACACACTCTCCATCCTGAAGACTTACATCACAATAACCCCTGCCAGGAAAAACACGTTTTATAATAAGCAGCTCCATTCTACAGCCGTAGTGTCCGACCAGACCATTGTCTCATCCAACACGGGGAACATCTGTAGTCTGTAGAATCAGACTGCATACAAAACATCTTCAAGCAGCCAGCACACAGCTGCTGCTCTGACATTAGGACAGGAACACAAAGAGAAGAATGAGGGACAGGGAATCTATGAAGTGGCACTGAGTGACAGTGTGTATCGTCAGACTGGGGCATCCAGCAAGAAGTGCGAGTGGAAAAAGAGAGAAAGAGGGGAGGAGAAAGAGAGAGAGAGAGAGAGAGGGGGTGAGAGAGAGGGGAGGAGAGAGAGAGGAGAAAGGGAGAGCGAGAGAGGGGGGAGGAGAGAGAGAGGAGAAAGAGAGAGAGAAGGGGGAGGAGAGAGAGAGGGGGAGGAGAGAGAGGACAAAGAGAGAGAGGGGGAGGAGAGTGAGAGGAGAAAGAGAGAGAGAGAGAGAGGGGGGAGGAGAGAGAGGGGGAGGAGAGAGAGAGAGAGAGGGGGGAGGAGAGAGAGAGGGGGAGGAGAGAGAGGGGGAGGAGAGAGAGAGAGAGGCGAATGAGAGAGAGGGAGAAGGAGAGTGAGAGGAGAGAGGGAGGAGAGAGGGGGGGAGGAGAGAGCGAGAGGAGAATGAGAGAGAGGGAGGTATTAAACTGTCCCTGGTGTCTCCTTGCCGACAACATTCTCAGACAGAATCCACATTAAAAGAGGCCTTGTCCGTTTTGTCAGTTAATTATGGTAACAACTTTTATTTTCTCTCTTTTATTTGATGCCTTGGCACTTTACCTCAGCCCTTTGTCCCCGCTTCACTTTTAAATTTAATCTTACCAAAGAAAATATAAACTTTGTGGAAGGCCAAGAGGCCGACAGCGTTAATAAATAAGTGCTATGTGCAGCGTGCAGGTTTCTCTACTCCTTGAAGTTATCACGTTTTTCCCACGCACCTGCAACCAGATAACTCAGATGTGCGAGTGTTTTTTTGTTTTTCACAATGAATTTCACCACTTCGGCCGATTTACAGCAGATTTCACTCAGTAGACTACCTTCACTTCTAATTATAACAGACAGAAGGGTAATGGGACAACCAGGCCACCGGTGTAGCTGTAGAGGCAGAAACAGGAAGCACTAATATCCATAGTAATGAAGGAGAGGAAACAAGGAAAGGAAAAAGCCAAGATCAACCAATCATTAATCTCCACTATGGTACCAGCCAACCACTGGCTGACGACAGTAGCCAATTGATGCTAACCAAATTGACAATACCCACCCACTTGACTAAGGAGCTATCCAATACTGTTAAGGTCCATTGGTTGAAATGGTAACAACCACTCACCCACTAGAATAGTGGAATCTCATCTACCATGAACTGGTCTGATGAGTTCACTCTGTTCTAACTGCTGTTGTAGGCACAACAACAAAAAAACATGTTCATTTTCATCTTTTGGAACACTTTGTAAGTTGCCTGACATTTTAGTATGCTGAATTGAGTACCTTATGAAGTGTAGGCGAGGAGAAGGCTTTGGGGATTTACCTAGCATAAATCCAGCTAATAGAACCTAATCCTGAAACATCGTCTCTGATGTGTCCGCCAACTCCTTTCAAATGGACAGACATGCACAAGTAAACACAAAGAGATCATGCGATGCACACAAACACACACCCACAAATACACACACACACACACACACACACACACACACACACACACACACACACACACACACACACACACACACACACACACACACACACACACACACACACACACACACACACACACACACACACACACACACACACACACACCCTTTATCACAGAGGTAATAAATTGCAGGCCTCCCCCCCATCCCCAACACACAAACACCAATATTTCCAATTGAGTGCACTTGCAATGTCATGATTAATTGTTTGGGAGCAACAGACAGACAGACATACAGACCTTTTCCAGAGAGATGGAGAGATGGAGAGGGGACACTAGCTTGTTAAAGGTGTAAGCCTGACTAAACAATAGCTATTATAGTGATTTGAGGGAAATGTTGTTATTGTTAGACAAAAATTATTTACAGGCAAATACCGCCATCATTTGTCCAGTTACGTCAATTAGTCATTTTGGGTCATGTTAAGCAGGCTAAGTTTCTCTGGTTTTAGATGGAAACAGAGAAAGGGATAGGGAGAATGAAGGGGAGTGGAGGGAGGGAGGGAGGGAGGGAGGGAGGGAGGGAGGGAGGGAGGGAGGGAGGGAGGGAGGGAGGGAGGGAGGGAGAAAACCTATCTGACCCTTATATTTCCTGTTTACGCGTCTTATCTGTGCTCCTGGAAAATAATAAGTCATGTTTATTTTGTCTTCTTTTTATTGACCCTTCATCTTAGAGCTTGATAACACCAGAGATTATTTTCTTCTCTACCTATTTCAAATCAGATGTTATTGGTCACCTACACATATTTAGCAGGTGTTATTGTGGGTGTAGCGAAATTCTAATGTTCCTAGCTCTAACAGTGCAGTAGTATCTAACAATACACAACAATACACAACAATACACAACAATCTAAAAGTAAAATAGAATGGAATTAAGGAATATATAAATATTTGGATGACTTCTCCCCCACAGAAAAAAATGATAAGATATCAGGAAGTGAAAGCATGTTGGTCCAGCGGGCGGCATCACAGAGGACGGACCAGCCCCTGCTATGAGTAAAGGGCAATTCTCTGCGTGACACAAGGGGATTCCATCCGTTTCTCCACAGAAATCTTAACTGCTTTCTAATCAACAATTCCTGGTGTGACGAAGTTGAAAACATCTCAAGCTCCAATTCTACCGACGTGGAGTTTCTGATGGCAAACTGCCGACCGCACTATATGCCGAGGGAATTCACGTGTGCTATTATCACAGCTGCATACGTACTGCAACAAGCAAACATCAAGGCGGCACTCAGTTAACTGTACAAGAACATTAGCCAGCAAGAATCCTCTCAACTGGAAGCAGATTTTATTGTCGATGGGAGTTATTTAATAAAGCAAAGTATTCCACAGTATCACCAACATATATCCTGCCCCACAAGAGGAAACAACGAGCAGGACCCTGTGTACACAAACATCTGTGACGCGTACAAAGCCATCCCCCGCCTCCACTTCGGCCAATCAGACTCAATACCGCAGGACTGTTTTGAGAATATGGATCGGAATATGTTCAAAGATTCATCCACCCAGGACTCATCCATCAACACTAAGGACTGAGTGTATAACACTGAGTCTATGAAAACATTAGAACACCTTCCTAACATTCAGAACAGCCTCCATTCATCAGGACATGGACTCTAGAAGGTGTCAAAAGAGTTCCACAGGGATGCTGGCTTCACTAGGAAATGTGTTGATGGTGTAGTACACACAATAACAATCCGGACATACCCCAAACAAAAACCCTGGATGAACAGAGATATCCATACCATGCTGACAGACCCTACTGCAGCACTCAATGTCAGCAGAGTGAACCACAATGACTCAGTGTATATATCTCATATGTATATACTGCATTCTATACTATCTACTGTATCTTAGTCTATGCTGCTCTGGCATTGCTCGTCCATATATTTATATATTCTTAACCTGTTGGGGTTAGGGGGCAGTATTTACACGGCCGGATAAAAAACGTACCCGATTTAATCTGGTTATTACTACTGCCCAGAAACCAGAATATGCATATAATTATTGGCTTTGGATAGAAAACACCCTAAAGTTTCTAAAACTGTTTGAATGGTGTCTGTGAGTACAACAGAACTCATATGGCAGGCAAAAACCTGAGAAGATTCCTTACAGGAAGTGCCCTCTCTGACCATTCCTTGAGCTTCTTGACTCTGTTTATTGAAGACTGAGGATCTTTGCTGTAACGTGACACTTCCTTTCAGAAGGCGGGAAAAAGCTGAATGATGTAATTCCAGCCCCAGGCTGAAACACATTAGCGCTTTTGGCAAGTGCTCTATCAGAGGACAATGGGCTGAGGCGCGTGCACGAGTCGACCCCATGGTTTTATTTTCTATCGTCTTTGAACCTAAACACAGATTCCCGGTCGGAATATTATCGCTTTTTTACGAGAAAAATGGCATAAAAATTGATTTTAAACAGCGGTTGACATGTTTCGAAGTACGGTAATGGAATATTTCGATTTTTTTTGTCACGAAATGCGTCGTGCGCGTCACCCTTCTTTACCATTCGGATAGTGTCTTGAACGCACGAACAAAACAGAGGATATTTGAACATAACTATGTATTATTTGGGACCAAACCAACATTTGTTATTGAAGTAGAAGTCCTGGGAGTGCATTCTGACGAAGACAGCAAAGGTAATAACATTTTTCTTATAGTAAATCTGATTTTGGTGAGTGCTAAACTTGGTGGGTGTCTAAATAGCTAGCCCTGTGATGCCGGGCTATCTACTGAGAATATTGCAAAATGTGCTTTCACCGAAAAGCTATTTTAAAATCGGACATAGCGAGTGCATAGAGGAGTTCTGTATCTATAATTCTTTAAATAATTGTTATGTTTTTTTGTGAACGTTTATCGTGAGTAATTTAGTAAATTCACCGGAAGTTTGCGGGGGGTATGCTAGTTCTGAACGTCACATGCTAATGTAAAAAGCTGTTTTTTGATATAAATATGAACTTGATTGAACAAAACATGCATGTATTATATAACATAATGTCCTAGGTGTGTCATCTGATGAAGATCATCAAAGGTTAGTGCTGCATTTAGCTGTGGTTTGGGTTTATGTGACATTATATGCTAGCTTGAAAAATGGGTGTCTGATTATTTCTGGCTGGGTACTCTGCTGACATAATCTAATGTGTTGCTTTCGTTGTAAAGCCTTTTTGAAATCGGACAGTGTGGTTAGATTAACGAGAGTCTTGTCTTTAAAATGGTGTAAAATAGTCATATGTTTGAGAAATTGAAGTAATAGCATTTCTAAGGTATTTGAATAACGTGCCACGGGATTCAACTGGCTGTTGAGTAGGTGGGACGATTTCGTCCCACCGACCCTAGAGAGGTTAATTCCATTCCTTTACTTTAGATTTGTGTGTATTGTGTGTATTGTTGTGAAATTGTTAGATATTACTGTTAGATATTATTGCACTGTTGGAGCTAGAAACACAAGCATTTCGCTACACCTGCAATAAAATCTGCTAAACACGTGTATGTGACAAATACAATTTGATTTGATTTGACATGTACAACGCAAGGCTGCCAGATGAGTTTAACACATTCTAGGCTCACTTCGAGGCAGACAATACCGAGCCATCCAGGAAGGCACTCGCTGCTCCGGATGACCAGGTGCTTTCGTTCTCCTAGGCTGACGTGAGGAAAACTCTCAAAAGAGTTGAATATACACAAAGCCGCCGGCCCAGATGGCATCCCTGGCTGCATCCTCAGAGTGTGCGCTGACCAGCTGGCGGGCATCTTCTCGTACATCTTCAACCTGTCCTTGACCCAGACTTTAGTCCTCACTTGCTTCAAGGAGACCACCATCATCCCACTGCCAAAGAAAACCAAGGTGACTTGCCCAAATGACTATCGCCCCGTCACACTCACCTGTGTCATCATTAAGTGCTTCAAGAGGCTGGTTATGACCCACATCAAGGCCAGCATGCCAGGCACACTGGACCCACTTCAATTTGCCTACCATTCCAACAGATCCACGGAAGGTGCCATTTCTCCCGACCCCTCCTGTCTCAGCCTCCAGTATTTATGCTGCAGTAGTTTATGTGTCGGGGGGCTAGGGTCAGTCTGTTATATCTGGAGTATTTCTCCTGTCTTATCCGGTGTCCTGTGTGAATTTAAGTAAGCTCTCTCTAATTCTTTCTTTCTCTCTCTCGGAGGACCTGAGCCCTTAGACCATGCCTGAGGACTACCTGGCCTGATGACTCCTTGCTGTCCCCAGTCCACCTGGCCGTGCTGCTGCTGCAGTTTCAACTGTTCTGCCTGCGGCTATGGAACCCTGACCTGTTCACCGGACATGCTACCTGTCCCAGACCTGCTGTTTTCAACTCTCTAGAGACAGCAGGAGCGGTAGAGATACTCTCAGTGATTGGCTATGAAAAGCCAACTGACATTTACTCCTGAGGTGCTGACCTGTTGCACCCTCGACAACCACTGTGATTATTATTATTTGACCGTGCTGGTCATCTATGAACATTTTAACATCTTGGCCATGTTCTGTTATAATCTCCACCCGGCACTGCCAGAAGAGGACTGGCCACCCATCATAGCCTGGTTCCTCTCTAGGTTTCTTCCTAGGTTTTGGCCTTTCTAGGGAGTTTTTCCTAGCCACCGTGCTTCTACACCTGCATTGCTTGCTGTTTGGAGTTTTAGATTGGGTTTCTGTACAGCACTTTGAGATATCAGCTGATGTAAGAATTAGATTTCCATCGATATTCACGTGACCATAACACATCTGGACAAGATGAGCACCTACTGTACATGAGAATGCTGTTCATTGACTACAGTTCAGCATTCAACACTATTGTCCCTTCCAAACTTTTCACCAAGCTCAGACGCCTGGGTTTGGACAATATGCTCTGCAAATGGATCCTGGACTTCCTGATGGGCAGGCCACAGGCTGTGAGGATTGGCAAAAACACCTCCTCCACACAGACTCTTAACAAAGCGCCCTCCCAGAGATGTGTCCTCAGCCCTTTGTTGTACTCCCTGTTCACCCACGACTGTGTGGCTTTGCACGACTTCAACTCCATCATAAAGTTTGCTAACTACACCACGGTTGTAGTCCTGATAACCAACAAGAACGAGTCAGCCTATAGGGTTTAGGTAAGTGTGGTGCCAGGACAACCTCCCCCTCAATGTCAGCAAAACAAAGGAGCTGATTGCTGACTTTAAGAACCAGAGGAGGGAACACGCCCCGATCCACATCACAGAGGACTTTACATGGACCAACAACACCACCACTCTTGTCCAGAGGGTGCAACAGTGCTCCTCTACTTCCTAAGGCGGCAGAAGAAATCCGTTATGCCACCCGGGTTCTCTCCAAATACTAATGCTGCACCATCAAGAGCGTCCTGACCAATTATGACTGAAAAACCTTCTAGCGGGTGGTGAAGATGACCCAGTACGTCACTGGGGCCATGTTCCCATCCATTCAGGCACCGTTTCAAGAAAGTAAGCATTTCATGGACAGTCTATACCATGCGTATCCTGTACATAAGATTAATAAAACTTGAATGATAAACACCACAATGTTGTCCGTTAGCTTATAAATCCTCTAATTTTCAGAGCTTTTGTTATTTGGGGGAAAAGAAAATCCATATAATTTTTTAAAAATCTTTAATGATTTGTGTATCTATTTTTTTAATCTTTAATTGTTTGTATATGTAGGTTTTGTATGGGGTTTTATATGGAGCTCAGTTGAATGCAGATGCTATTTTTTGGTGTAAGCCTCTCTGGGGCAATAGTGTCACGGTTGTAGTACGATGAAGGAGCGGACCAAAGTGCAGCGTGATTATCGTTCCACATATTTTATTATTAAACTGTGAAACTATGCAATACATACAAATAAACTAAAGAACAAAAACAACAAACCGTGATGCAGCGGTGAAACATACACGTACTCAAAAACAATCTCCCACAAACCCAGGTGGGAAAAACACCTACTTAAGTATAATCTCCAATTAGAGACAACGATGACGAGCTGCCTCTAATTGGAGATCATCCCAAACAAAAACCCAACATAGAAATACAAAACTAGAACATAACAACATAGAAAATCTAAACTAGAAAAAAAAAAATGTCACGCCCTGACCTACTCTACCATAGAAAATTACAGCGTTCTATGGTAAGGACGTGACAAATAGGGTCCCGTGGTCGGTCAGCCTCCCGATCCTCCCCAACCTCATCCATGAACATTAGACTATCACTTCCCCTCTCAACAAAGTCCTCACCTTGGACTAGGGTGTGCAGGGTGAATACATGGTCTGTCGTATGGTAATTTGGTAAAAATACAATTTGACATTTGCTCAGTACATTGTTTTCCCTGAGGAAATGTGCAAGTCTGCTGTTAATGATAATGCAGAGGATTTTCCCAAGATTGCTGTAGACGCACATGCCACGGTAGTTATTGTTGTCAAATTTGTCTCCACTTTTGTGGATTGGGGTGATCAGTCCTTGGTTCCAAATATTGGGGAAGATGCCAGCGCAGAGGATGATGTTAATGAGTTTTAGTATAGCCAATTGGAATTTGTTGTCTGTATATTTTATCATTTAATTTAGGATACCATCAACACCACAGGCCTTTTTGGGTTGGAGGGTTTGTATTTTGTCCTGTAGTCAATTCAATGTAGTTGGAGAATCCAGTGGATTCTGGTTGTCTTTAATAGTTGATTCTAAGATTTGTATTTGATCGTGTATATGTTTTTGCTATTTGTTCTTTGTTATAGAGACAAAAAGATTGGAGAAGTGGTCTATCCATACGTCTCAATTTTGGATAGATAACTCTTCGTGTTGTTGTGGTTAGATTTTATGGATTCTTCAATTACATTGAGCTGATTTCTGACGTGCTGTTCCTTCTTTTTCCATAGTGTATTTCTGTATTGTTTTAGTGATTCACCATAGTGAAAGCGTAGGCTCAGGTTTTCAGGGTCTTTATGTTTTTGGTTGGACAGGTTTCTCAATTTCTTTCTTAGGTTTTTGCATTCTTCATCAAATAATTTGTCATTGTTAATTTTCTTAGGTTCCCCTGCTTACACTTATTACAGTGAAATATTTAGAATTTGTTGCTGCCTAATTGCTTTTTGGTAGGTTTCCACACTACTTTCCTTCCATCTATGGCATTTCTTAATATTATTCAGTTCCCTTGGCTTTGATGCCTCATGATTGAACATAGCTCTGTTCAAGTAGAGTGTGATTTTTCTGTGATCTGATAGGGGTGTTAGGGGCTGACTGTGAACGCTCTAAGAGACTCTGGGTTGAGGTCGGTGAGAAAGTAGTCTACAGTACTACTGCTAAGAGATGAGCTATAGGTGTACCTACTATAGGAGTGCTCTCGAAGCCTACCATTGACTATGTACAGACCCAGAGTGCGACAGAGCTGCAGGAATTGTGACCCATTTTTGTTGGTTATGTTGCCGTAGTTGTGCCTAGGGGGGCATATGGGGGAGGGAATGCTGTCACCTCCAGGTAGGTGTTTGTCCCCCAGTGTGCTGAGTGTGCCTGGGTTTTTGTCCAGTTCTGGCATTTAGTCGCCACAGACTAGTACATGTCCCTGAGCCTAGAAATTGCTGATCTCCCCTGCTCTATGCCGAATTAGCATACTCTATGAGTCTCTTCCCTGTTTCACATCTGGTAGCTGATGGATGGGACTACCAGTTCTCTGTAACCTAGAGGCAACCAGTGGGTCTGTCTCCTTTATACCATGTTTCTTGTAGGATGACAATGTCTGTATTTCCAATTTCTTTGATGAAGTCCAGGTTCCTGCTCTTAAGGTCAAAGGTGATTACCTCAGACCTTGTATATTCTAGGATGAGATCGTAAAATCTTTGTGTTTGATAGTGTCTAGTGTTGTTTTTGTGTGGTTTAGGCCCGGACCATCACAGTAGGTGTGAGCAGAGCATGTTGAGCATCTGCTACATACCTCTTAGGTTGCATGATGGGGCTTGGGTGGGTGTAATAGTGGGGGTTGGGCCTGTTGCTCTGCTCACGGCCTGGGCATATGTCCTGCTGTCATGTTGAGGTCCTTGCCTCAGGGGCGGGGTGCATGGGGTGGAGAGCACTCAGGGGAGATGACGGGGGGCTGGTAGGAGGGGGTGGGGTGTTTTGGGTTGGAGGGTCCAGTGGTGTTGAGGTTGTGGTCCAGGTCTGAGGTGGGCTGTTCTGCTGGCTTGTCTGGGGGAGTGTCCTGCTCTCTGTCATAACTCAGCTTTCTGACCTCGTCCTTCAGTGCCATCATGCTACCTCCACACCCCCTGGGCTAAACTACCTCTACACCCCCTGGCTAAACTACCTCTACACCCCCTGGGCTAAACTACTTCTACACCCCCTGGCTAAACTACCTCTACACCCCCTGGGCTAAACTACCTCTACACCCCCTGGGCTAAACTACCTCTACACCCCCTGGCTAAACTACCTCTACACCCCCTGGCTAAACTACCTCTACACCCCCTGGCTAAACTACCTCCACACCCCCTGGCTAAACTACCTCTACACCCCCTGGGCTAAACTACTTCTACACCCCCTGGCTAAACTACCTCTACACCCCCTGGGCTAAACTACCTCTACACCCCCTGGCTAAACTACCTCTACACCCCCTGGGCTAAACTACCTCTACACCCCCTGGGCTAAACTACCTCTACACCCCCTGGCTAAACTACCTCTACACCCCCTGGCTAAACTACCTCTACACCCCCTGGCTAAACTACCTCCACACCCCCTGGGCTAAACTACCTCTACACCCCCTGGCTAAACTACCTCTACACCCCCTGGCTAAACTACCTCTACACCCACTGGGCTAAACTACCTCCACACCCCCTGGGCTAAACTACCTCTACACCCCCTTGGCTAAACTACCTCTACACCCCCTTGGCTAAACTACCTCCACACCCCCTGGGCTAAACTACCTCTACACCCCCTGGCTAAACTACCTCCACACCCCCTGGGCTAAACTACCTCTACACCCCCTGGGCTAAACTACCTCTGCACCCCCTGTTGTCCAACATACACTTCCACACTGTACACTATGTGTATGGCGTGATCTTGATCAGTTCAGGTACTGTAACTAGATAAAAAGGCTGTCCTTTGAGAATCACTCCTTTCGTCCTTTTTAAAGTTTCCGACTACAAAGCCCAGAGAGGTGTGGGCAGCAGAGGCCTAGTTGTTAGTGGATTACTGTCAATCAATGGGACTGACTGGGCACAATCACCCAGTCTCCTATCAGAGGAAACTTAGCTGATCCAATCCCTCTGAATACATTAGACCTGGAAAGAAATCTCCATGCACACACACACACACACACACACACACACACACACACACACACACACACACACACACACACACACACACACACACACACACACACACACACACACACACACACACACACACACACACACACACACACACACAGTGCCCGAAGCCCTGTAGAGCACAAACTGTGTACAGGTACTGTACTCAGTATCTCTGACTTCTATTATGATTCACCAAATCAATGGCTGTGAAAATCTCTGCCCTCACTTACACACATTACCAAACCGGATATTACCATTAGCCAAGTCTGCATTGGGCCAGATTCTGAATTATGGCCTGACATCATGGGATAGAGTGGGTCTATGACTAGTGCCAACCCCAGACCCATAGCCAGCCCCAGCCTAATAGCCAGCCTCATAGCCATCCCCATAACCTTCCCCAGCCCCATAGCCAGCCCCAGTCCCATAGTCACCCCCAGCCCAATAGCCAGCCCCATAGCCAGCCCCATAACCATCCACAGACCCATAGCCAGCCCATAACCATCCACAGACCTATAGCCAGCCCCATAGCCAGCCCCATATTCTTCCCAGCCCCATATTCAGTCCCATAGCCAGCCCCAGCCCCATAGCCAGCCCCATAGCCAGCCCCAGTCCCATAGTCACCCCCAGTCCCATAGCCAGCCCCATAGCCAGCCCCATAACCATCCCCAGCCCCATAGTCATCCCCAGTCCCATAGCCAGCCCCATATGCTCCCCAGTCCCATAACCATCCCCAGCCCCATAGCCAGCCCCATAGCCAGTCCCATAACCATCCCCAGCCCCATAGCCAGTCCCATAACCATCCCCAGCCCCATAGCCAGCCCCATAGCCAGTCCCATAACCATCCCCAGCCCCATATTCTCCCCAGCCCCATAGCCAGCCCCATATGCTCCCCAGCCCCATAGCCAGCTCCAGCACCATAGACATCACCAGCCCTATAACCAGCCCTATAGCCAGTCCCATAGCCAGTCCCATAGCCAGCCCCATAGCCAGCCCCATAGCCAGCCTCATAGCCAGCCCCATAGCCAGCCCCATAGCCAGCCCCAACCCCATAGACAGACCCAACCCTATAGATAATCCCATCCCCACAGCCAGCCCCATACACAGCCCCAAGCCCCATAGCCAGCCCCATAACCAACCCCAGCCCCATAGCCAGCCTCATAGCCAGCCTCATAGCCAGTTCCATCCTCAGTCCCATAGCCAGCCCCAACCCCATACACAGCCCCATAACCAACCCCAGCCCCATAGTCAGCCCCATTGCCAGCCCCATAGCCAGCCCCAGCCCCATTACCAGCCCCATAGCCAGCCCCAGCTCTAGCCCCAGGTGTGGTGAGTCACCATGCAGCTTACCAAGCCTGATGGACAAGAGACCTAAGGGTTTATGTAATATGGCCATGAATGTCATTACAATGGTTGCTCCACGATGTACCAGGAAATGGTCCCCATGCCTGGGAAGTGTAATTTGTTTAGTCAAGTGTTTTCTACAACTTTGCGTTCGGCATATTGAGTATCGCAATGGACATACAGTGTTCCAAAATCCCTTGAGTAACGACTGTAAAGTCTGGCTATGACTCTCTGTTTTCTTGCAGGTTTTGTGTCTCTCTCAAAGAGAGTGCCTTTAACTACAGTATATTATATATTATATTTCCTTTCACTTTAAATCACTTTAAATCAGATCATACGTGTTGTGATACATCAGCCAAAGAGAATGTGGTGGAGGATTTGAATCTCAAGTGTGTGTTTAATCGTGTGCCTGGCTATAACATTTCATTTTCTCCTCTCCTCCTCCAGTCGTCCTTGGTGAGAAATAACAGTAGCAGTGTGTGTGTGTGTGTGTGTGTGTGTGTGTGTGTGTGTGTGTGTGTGTGTGTGTGTGTGTGTGTGTGTGTGTGTGTGTGTGTGTGTGTGTGTGTGTGTGTGTGTGTGTGTGTGTGTGTGTGTGTGATTGACGTAGCGCTAGTTAGAGATGTTAGCCCACCCAGCTTCTTTCCATTGGTACACTCTGAAACATCACGTTAGTGGCTGCAGGGGCTGCTGGGTTGCACAGAAGACTTGAAGGTTAAGTGGGCTTTTTTTTGTGTGTGTGTGTGGTGTGTGTGTGTGTGTGTGTGTGTGTGTGTGTGTGTGTGTGTGTGTGTGTGTGTGTGTGGGGGGGCTTATGTTTGAATATTGCCTGTGTCTGTGTTGGCAGAGAGGGGCTGGTATGAATATCCTTTGTTTACCCTTCTGGGCATGTCAGAAATCAGAGACAATTAAAGTTGCACTATGCAGAAATCGCTCCTCCATTTCCTGATTGCTAAAACTCTAATAGGTTGCTTAATTTTAGTTTATGTGACAAAATAAGCTACTACAGTGTAGAGAATTATTGTACCTTCTAAACCGCTGTGAAATATATTTTCCATAACCAAAAATATAGTTTTTTCAGCTGTTTGAAGTTGGTGTACAAAACTGAAAGTAAAAGATGCATAAACCAAACTTAAGAACAGAAAGAATAGAAATAGCGCACATAGATCTACTGCTTCTTAGACGTGCTTTCAATGAGAATGACAGATCTATAACTCACATTTCTATGTGAATTTGGTCGCACAGAAATATACATATTGCCACTTTAAGTAAACTATTATGATGAGGATGACGATGAGTGAGAAGCAGTTTGACAATGGCCCTGTTTTAATTTGCCTAATTGCTCTGTTGGTTTTAAGTTCTCTGCCTCCAACTGCAGTAAATCACCAGCCCTGATCCTAGGTCATATTCTCTGGGACACCCCAGTCTTCATCTTGCTGGCATCCATAAAAGGGTTTAGGATGTGTGATAACTCATAAAGACCAGGCCAATGATAGACAACCCTCATCAAACAATTATTGACCCTGATTGGCATGTCTACCCTCAATCAAAATGGCTACCACACAATCAGACACACAGTCCTTCTGTCTCAACCACTTCCTGGTGTCCCTCAGTTCAATTCAATTTAAAGGGTTTTATTGACATAGGAAACATACAGTATGTTTACATTGCCAAAGCAAGTGAAATAAACAATAAACAAAAGGGAAATAAACAATCAGTAGACACTACCCTCACAAAATGTTTTAAAAGGACATAGACAGTCAAATTGCAGTATCAGTGTGAGTGTAAAATCACTGGGGAAGTCAGAAAACAGCCCCTTTACAACCTATGTGTTGTGATAATTGTGTGGTTGCCTCTATAGCCTGTTAGTTTATATGCCTTGACACTGTGATATATAGGCCTAAAGGCTGAGACAATAAGAAAACACAGTGACAGAATAAATTCAACCACACCTTTGTTTCATCACAAAACCGGAGAGCAACATCTGTCCAGTGAAGTCCACAAAACATATTGCATGTAACAAACTGTTACTTGAATTACAGCACGGTCATGCAAGTTCATGTTTACGACATTTTCGTATCACTAAACAACTATTGATTTAGAACAACGGAGAGTTATCGCAAGTCACAAAGAAAAACAGGAGCTGCCTCCACTATTCCAGCACCATTTCAACATCATCAAATCCCCTATGCTTAGTCTAATACAGTGACAACTGAAAAATATTTACTCCAATCAGCGTAAGCTAAATATGATGTGGCTGTCCATGGTTCTGATTTGTGTGTGCGTGCGCGCAAGTAAAAAAAAACATGTTGACTCACCCTACTTGTAGAGAAACCATCCTCCTCTCTTTCATGTTGATGAAACGGTCTATCACGCTGTCATGCAGTACACACTTTTAGTTTTTGTTGTCCTACGCTACATGGCTAAAATGCTTCAACGTTAGCTAGTTAACATTAGCCTTCTGCATCCAGCTACATATTGAACTTCCATCCTTTCAGTCCAGGGGCACAACAATGTATGAATTAATGGTTGGATCCGAATTACTGTTATAATCTTTGGCCAGTACGGAGAATAAAGCAACAAGTCCAAATCCCTATCTCCATCCATGACTAATTTAGGAAAGGGACAATTTTAGCTAGCTAGCTAGTCACTGGAGGGCAACAACACAACGAGATTCAACAATTCAAGTTGTTTTTGTCATTGATGTATGCTCTCAATGTGATTTGATAGGAGTGACGCCAAATCCAAAACTGGCTTCCCTTCGCACTTTTTTTTTGGTGTGCCAGGACCATTCACAGTTGTCCTCACTCATTTATCAAGGGAAGCCAAATGCTCGCTGGCTTCTTTTGCATTCAATGCTACAGGTGGCAACAACGTCATACTCTTTTGGACCAGACAAGATCCAGACAAGATGTATAAGATCATATAGATGGCCTACACATACAGAGAAAGAGGGCCACTTTCTTCTGTGAGATACATTCAGCTCCTTGTGAATTGAAGGAAAATGATGAAACACAGAGAGACAAAAGATACATTATTTTATCATTTTTTTCTTTGTAATTTTTGGGGGGAAGCCTGGCTTCCCTTGGCACCCATGAATACGCGCAACTGTTCAAATGTTCTATTATTGGCTAGTGTTGTAACAATGTGAAAATAGTTGAAGTAACTCTATATTTTATGATTACCTCTCTCTCTCCCTCTTCTATCCTCCTCTCCTGTCTGTGTGTGATCTGGGCAGCAGAAGAATACTTGTCCATGTCTTAATAAGGTTCACAGTGACCCCCTGGCCCTGACTCTTATCAAAGGAGCCGAGATGTGAGACGAGGGCTGTCTTCCCGATGACAGCCTACGCTGACGGCTTCATAATCTGCCCCTCTTCATTTACAATGAGTGTTAAAAACATTAGGAACACCTTCCTAATATTGAGATGCATGCCCTTTTGCCCTCAGAGCAGCCTCAATTCATCGGGCAAGGTGTCAAAAACGTTCCACAGGGATGTAGGCCAATGTTGACTACAGTTGTGTCAAGTTGGCTGGATGTCCTTTGGGTGGTGGAGCATTACTGATACACACAGGAAACCCAGCAGTGGTTATTGACATACCTAAACCGGTGCGCCTGGCAGCTACTACTATACCCCGTTCAAAGGCACTTACAGTAAATATTCTGTCTTGCCTATTCTCCCTCTGAATGGCACACATACACAATCCATGTTTCAGTTGTCTCAAGGCTATATACAGGGGGTACCGGTACAGAGTCAATGTGCAGGCTATATACAGGGGGTACCGGTACCGAGTCAATGTGCAGGCTATATACAGGGGGTACCGGTACAGAGTCAATGTGCAGGCTATATACAGGGGGTAGCGGTACAGAGTCAATGTGCAGGCTATATACAGGGGGTACCGGTACCGAGTCAATGTGGAGGCTATATACAGGGGGTACCGGTACAGAGTCAATGTGCAGGCTATATACAGGGGGTACCGGTACCGAGTCAATGTGGAGGCTATATACAGGGGGTACCGGTACAGAGTCAATGTGCAGGCTATATACAGGGGGTACCGGTACAGAGTCAATGTGCAGGCTATATACAGGGGGTACCGGTACCGAGTCAATGTGCAGGCTATATACAGGGGGTAGCGGTACAGAGTCAATGTGCAGGCTATATACAGGGGGTACCGGTACCGAGTCAATGTGGAGGCTATATACAGGGGGTACCGGTACAGAGTCAATGTGCAGGCTATATACAGGGGGTACCGGTACCGAGTCAATGTGGAGGCTATATACAGGGGGTACCGGTACAGAGTCAATGTGCAGGCTATATACAGGGGGAACCGGTACCGAGTCAATGTGCAGGCTATATACAGGGGGTACCGGTACCGAGTCAATGTGCAGGCTATATACAGGGGGTACCGGTACCGAGTCAATGTGCAGGCTATATACAGGGGGTACCGGTACCGAGTCAATGTGCAGGCTATATACAGGGGGTACCGGTACCGAGTTAATGTGGAGGCTATATACAGGGGGTACCGGTACAGAGTCAATGTGGAGGCTATATACAGGGGGTACCGGTACCGAGTCAATGTGCAGGCTATATACAGGGGGTACCGGTACAGAGTCAATGTGCAGGCTATATACAGGGGGTACGGGTACCGAGTCAATGTGCAGGCTATATACAGTTGGTACCAGTGCCGAGTCAATGTGCAGGCTATATACAGGGGGTACCAGTACCAATTCAATGTGCAGGCTATATACAGGGGGTACCAGTACAGAGTCAATGTGCAGGCTATATACAGGGGGTACCGGTACCGAGTTAATGTGCAGGCTATATACAGGTGGTACCGGTACCGAGTCAATGTGCAGGCTATATACAGGGGGTACCGGTACAGAGTCAATGTGCAGGCTATATACAGGGGGTACCAGTACAGAGTCAATGTGCAGGCTATATACAGGGGGTACCGGTACCGAGTTAATGTGCAGGCTATATACAGGGGGTACCGGTACCGGGTCAATGTGCGGGGGCACCGGTTAGTCGCAGTAATTGAGGTAATATGTACATGTAGGTAAGGGTAAAGTGACAATGCATAGATTATCGATAATAGATAATAGATAATAAACAGCGAGTAGCAGCAGCGTAAAATAGTCTGAGTAGCCATTTGATTAGATGTTCAGGAGACTTATGGCTTGAGGGTGGAAGCTGTTTAGAAGCCTTTTGGACCTAGACTTGGCGCTCCGGTACTGCTTGCCATGCGGTAACAGAGAGATCAGTCTATGACTGGGGTAGCTGTAGTCTTAGACAATTTTTAGGGTCTTCCTCTGACACCGCCTGGTATAGAGTTCCAGGATGGCAGGAAGCTTGGCCCCAGTAATGTACTGGGCCGTTCGCACTACCCTCTGTAGCGCCTTGTGGTCGGAGGCCGAGCAGTTGCCATACCAGGCGGTGATGCAACCCTTCAGGATGCTCTCGATGATGCAGCTGTATAACTTTTTGAGTATCTGAGGACCCATGCCAAATCTTTTCAGTCTCCCGAGGGGGAATATGTGTTGTCATGCCCTCTTCACAACTGTCTTGGTGTGTTTGGACTATGACAGTTTGTTAGTGATGTGGACAACATGGAACTTGAAGCTCTCAACCTGCTCCACTACAGTACCGTCGATGAGAATGAGGCCGTGCTCGGCCCTCCTTTTCCTGTAGTCCACAATCATCTCCTCTGTCTTGAGCACGTTGAGGGAGAGGTTGTTGTCCTGGCACCACACGGTCAGGTCTCTGACCTCCTCCCTATGGGTTGTCTCATCGTTGTCTGTGATCAGGCCTACAGTACCACCTTCGTGTCATCAGGCAAACTTAATGATGGTGTTGGAGTCGTGCTTGACCACGCAGTCATGGGTGAACAGGGAGTACAGAAGGGGACTAAACACGCACCCCTGTGGGGCCCCTGTGTTGAGGACCAGCGTGGCACTTCCTAACCTCCTGCCAAATGTATGACCATATTAGAGACACATATTTCCCACAGATTACACAGACCCACAAGAATTAGAAAACAAACCCAATTTTGATCAACTCCCATATCTATTAGGTGGAATACCACAGCGTGCCATCACAACCAATACAACCCATATTTATTTATTTTCACTTTTGTACTATTTGCACATAATATGACATTTGAAATGTCTTTATTCTTTTGGAACTTTTGTAAGTGTAATGTTTACTGTGAATTTTTTATTGTTTATTTCACTTTTGTTTATTATCTATTTCAACAAAGCCCCTTAAATTGAATTGAAATTGAAATTGATAGAGAGGGGTGGTGAAGAGAGAAAGAGAGAGAGAGAGAAGGAAATGGAGGGAGAAAGAGGGGGGAGAGTGAAGAGAGTAGAGAGATAGCGAAAGATGACAGGAAGAGGTGTTATGTAAGGGTCAGGACTTATTACTGAGCCTTCCTTTGCTTGGACAGGAAGGGAGTCCCCATGAAAAGCTCTGAGATGAGGGGAGGGAGGGGAGGGAGGGGAGGGAGGGAGGGGAGGGAGTCCCCATGAAAAGCTCTGAGATAGTGGGAGGTGAGGGAGGGGAGGGAGGGGAGGGAGTCCCCATGAAAAGCTCTGAGATAGTGGGAGGGGAGGGAGGGGAGGGAGGGGAGGGAGTCCCCATGAAAAGCTCTGAGATAATGGGAGGGGAGGGAGGGGAGGGAGTCCCCATGAAAAGCTCTGAGATAATGGGAGGGGAGGGAGGGGAGGGAGTCCCCATGAAAAGCTCTGAGATAGTGGGAGGGGAGGGAGGGGAGGGAGTCCCCATGAAAAGCTCTGAGATAATGGGAGGGGAGGGAGGGGAGGGAGGGGAGGGAGGGGAGGGGGACCCATGAAAAGCTCTGAGATAATGGGAGGGGAGGGAGGGGAGGGAGTCCCCATGAAAAGCTCTGAGATAATGGGAGGGGAGGGAGGGGAGGGAGTCCCCATGAAAAGCTCTGAGATAGTGGGAGGGGAGGGAGGGGAGGGAGTCCCCATGAAAAGCTCTGAGATAGTGGGAGGTGAGGGAGGGGAGGCTTTCTGTCTCTCTCTCTCTGTCTCTCTGTCTCTCTCTCTCTCTCTCTCTCTCTCTCTCTCTCTCTCTCCTGTCAAGGACAGAACCTCAAAATCTTCTGTCCTCCTCCTCCTCTCCCCTCTTTTTCAGAGCCCATGGATTCCTCGTCTGTAAATAGCCTCACATCTGCACCACACACTGATCAAGACAGTCAAGGCACTAGAAGCTTGTCATTAGACTGTTGGTGGCCGGATGGTTATTGTAGCCCCACCACCCTTTGTTCTATGAACAAACTGCTGTTGCTGTGTTCAAAATAACAACTGTACAACATGCAATGGCAGGTACACGAATGAATGCTCACACACACATACACACATACTGTATACACACACACTCACGTATGCACACACACACACACACACACACACACACACACACACACACACACACACACACACACACACACACACACACACACACACACACACACACACACACACACACACACAAACAAACACATGGCGCAAATAATAGTGATCAGAGAAGAACACCCAGGGAGTTTAATACCGGATCCTTCTGTTCACCGTACCTCCACCAAACCTTTCTAAAGAGGGACACAATCTCTCTCTCTCTCTCTCTCTCTCTCTCTCTCTCTCTCTCTCTCTCTCTCTCTCTTTCTTTAATCACAGACTCATTCCACCTCATTCCAAACTATTTCACATTCCCATTTCCAAAAAGTCATCTCCTATTGCCCTGGAAAATGATAGCTGGTCCATTAAAGATTTAGGCCAAATGCACCCGAAATAATCTATATATGATATATGATATACACTACCGTTCAAAAGTTTGGGGTCACTTAGAAATGTCCTTGTTTATGAAAGAAAAGCACTTTTTTTTGTCCATTAAAATAACATCAAATTGATCAGAAATAAAGTGTAGACATTGTTAATGTTGTAAATGACTATTGTAGCTGGAAACGGCAGATTTTTTATGGAATATCTACATAGGCGTGCAGGGGACCATTATCAGCAACCATCACCCCTGAGTTCCAATGTCACATTGTGTTAGCTAATCCAAGTTTAAAAGGCTAATTGATCATTAGAAAACCATTTTGCGATTATGTTAGCACAGCTGAAAACTGTTGTACCTATTAAAGAAGCAATAAAACTGGCCTTCTTTAAACTAGTTGAGAATCTGTACTCTGGGATGCTGGCCTTCTAGGCAGAGTTCCTCTGTCCAATGTCTGTGTTTCTTTGCCCATCTTTTAATCATTTATTTTTATTGGCCAGTCTGAGATGTGGCTTTTTCTTTGCAACTCTGCCTAGAAGGCCAGCATCCCGGAGTCGCCTCTTCACTGTTGACGTTGAGACTGGTGTTTTGCGGATACTATTTAATGAAGCTGCCAGTTGAGGACTTGTGAGGCGTCTGTTTCCCAAACTAGACACTCTAATGTACTTGTCTTCTTGCTCAGTTGTGCACCGGGGCCTCCTACTCCTCTTTCTATTCTGGTTAGAGCCAGTTTGCGCTGTTCTGTGAAGGGAGTAGTATACAGTGTTGTACGAGATCTTTAGTTTCTTGGCAATTTCTCGCATGGAATACCCTTCATTTCTCAGAACAAGAATAGACTGACGAGTTTCAGAAGAAAGGTCTTTGTTTCTAGCCATGTTGAGCCTGTAATCGAACCCACAAATGCTGATGCTCCAGATATTCAACGAGTCTAAAGAAGGCCGGTTTTCAGCTGTGCTAACATAATTGCAAAAGGGTTTTCTAATGATCAATTAGCCTTTTAAAATGATAAACTTGGATTAGCTAACACAACGTGCCATTGGAACACAGGAGTGATGGTTGCTGATAATAGGCCTCTGTACGCCTATGTAGATATTCCATAAAAAATCAGCCGTTTCCAGCTACAAGAGTCATTTACAACATTAACAAGGTCTGCACTCTATTTCTGATCAATTTAATGTTATTTTAATAGACAAAAAAATTGCTTTTCTTTCAAAAACAAGGACATTTCTAAGAGACCCCAAACTTTTGAACGGCAGTGTATATATATATATATATATATATATGATATATGGAAAATGATAGCTGGACCATTAAATATTCAGGCCAAATGTGCCCGAAATAATCTGTGCCACATGGAAAGGAGAGAGTTGGGAGAGTGGGGAAGCCACGGGTTCCTCTGCCTGGCCTGCCCTGCCATGGCAATCCCCTGGGCCATATTTAGGGACTGCTTTGAATAATGGAAACCCTCCAGGAGGGAAGAGGAGAAAACACATCTTCAGACTGATGAAAATCTGACAAAATGGAGGTGATGGGGACATGTAAGTACTTACAGTGCCTTCAGAAAGTATTCACACCCCTTCACCTTCTGCACATTTTGTTGTGTTAGAGCTTTCATTTAAAATTTATAAAATGTATATTTTTTGGTCACTAGCTTACACCAGAGTATGTGAGCTGGAGAAATCCTGCTCATTGCTCATGGAGCACTCAGGCACTCCACATCCTTTCCAACAGCTTCACTAAAAACCGTTCCTCCCTCACAGGAAAACAAAATCTGCTGCTCCAAATTTGCTCCATTCGTTAAAATCCCAATTGTACTAACACCCATCTATTTTTGTGTTTACCTGGACATACCATTTGGTTTTGAAGTATTGAAAACAAACCATATGATTTGAATGAAAAGTATTTGATTAAACAACATGAAAATGTGACTGTAATAAGCACTCATCATTTCAAGTAGGCTACATGTCATATTTAACAGGATATAAACACTGTAAATAGGTCAGGAGTCAGACAGGGAGTGCGACACACTAGGCTGGCAGGGACATTAAGCACTCAGCATTTAAACACCTAGTTGTATTAAATCATTATAGTCTAGAAATTGCACATATAGGCTGTGACTTACTTATAATTAAATACAAATTAAATGAAAAGCTCCTTGAAAGAGGTAATATTATATTAATATTCCAGGTCTATTGGGCCAAAATCAATGATGGACTATTTTACAGGTAACAGAACGAGAATTAAGAAACTTTGAAGAGATCAGATTTTTTGTCTTGAAATACTTTACTATAATGACACACTTAGCTAGCTAGCTACCTCGTTCCTTTCTGTTAGCATATGCAGGCAGTAAGTACACCATCATGCTTTCGGGATACCTGTCTTTGCAGATTCAACAGTGATTCTTTAGTTGTGGACACTACATCACAGCACTCCCTCTCTTGCTCTTGGTCCTCCTCATCTTTGTAAGACACCTTGATTTTTCACCTGTGTGTTTTATCAGTTTCTTTATGAAAATATTTATCATACTAGATGACAGTAGCTAAAGCAAGAGGCTATAGCGACACACAAGTAGACTACAAATAAATGCTGGGTCGGACATGCCCTGAGCTCGTGAAGTGAGTGCTGCTGGAGGGAAATTGGAGGGAAGAAGGCTGACGCTTCAGCCTTGGGGAAACTCACTCCACGCTCCAGTCATATTGGGCATGCTCCACCCCTCCCTCTGCTCCAGCTCCGCTCCACTCATATACACTGGCCTACACACAATACCCCATCATGTCAAATTGGTATTATGTTTTTCGATTATTTTCGATTACATTTTGAAATGTCTTGAGTCAATACCTTTGTTCAACCTCTTTGTTATGGCAAGCCTAAATAAGTTCAGGAGTAAAACTTTGCTTAACAAGTCACATAATAAGTTGCATGGACTCATTCTGTGTGTAATAATAGTGTTTAACTTGATTTTTGAATGACTACCTCATCTCTGTACCCCACACATACAATTATCCCTCAATGGAGCAGTGCATTTCAAACACAGATTCAACCACAAAGACCAGGGAGGTTTTCTAATGCCTCGCAAAGAAGGGCACCTATTGGTAGATGGGTAAAAATAAAAAAAAGCATGGTGAAGTTATTAACTACACTGGATGGTGTATCAATACACCCAGTCACTACAAAGATACAGGCGTCCTTCCTAACTCAGTTGCCGCAGAGGAAGGAAACCCCTCAGGGATTTCACCATGAGGCCAATGGTGATTTTAAAACAGTTAGTTTAATGGCTGTGGTAGGAGAAAACTGAGGATGATCAACAATGTAGTTACTCTAAAATACTAACCTAAATGACAGAGTGCAAAGAAGGAAGCCTGTACAGGTATGCTTGTAATCGTTAAGTAATGGGGAGCTTCATGATAAAAATAGACGTAATGGAATTAAGCACAGGCAAAATCCTAGAGGAAAACCTGGTTCAGTCTGCTTCCCACAAGACATTGGGAGATGAATTCACCTTTTAGCAGGTCAATAACCTAAAACACAAGGCTAAAACTGAACTGGAGTTGCTTACCATGAAGACAGTGAATGTTCTTGAGTGTCCGAGTTACAGTTTAACTTAAATCTAGTTGAAAATCTATGGCAAGACCTAAAAATGGTTTTCTAGCAATGACTAACAATCAATTTGACAGAGCTTGAACATTTAAGAAAAGAATAATGGGCAAATGTTGCACAATCCAGGTGTGGGACGCACTTAGAGACTTACCCAGAAAGAATTACAACTGTAATCGCTGCCATAGTATTGACTTAGGGGTGTGAATACATATGTAAGTTAGATATGTCTGTATTTCATGTTCAATACATTTGCAAAAAAAATGTTACTTTTTTTTTCACTTTGTCATTTTAAATTCAGGCTGTAACACAACAAAATGTGGAATAAGTCAAGGGGTATGAATACTTTCTGAAGGCTCTGTACATAAGGGTGTGAGTGAAAGGGGAGAAGAAGAAGGGAAGGAGAGAGGGAGGGGTGCAGGGAGAGATGGCGAATAGAATGTGAGGGCAAACAAGTGTGAAAGAGAGAGAGATGAGAGACATTTGTTTAAAGAAAGAGATTCAAAGAGCAATTCATACATCATTTATGGCTTGTCTCGCAGCTGTATAAACCTCCCAATGGCACCTAGGTCAGGCTCTAAAAATACAGATCTTACCGACACTGTACTTGTGTCGACACACACAGACACGCACAGTTAGAGTCCTTGAGCAGCGAGCCATAACAAAGTCAGACCACTTTATGGTGCTGAGGAGCAGAACAAACTAACTATGTCCCTTCTCCTAAGTGCAACACACTTACCTAGTGCCCTATATATTATCCTCAGTCAATGGCAAATGGTCCAGTGTGTGTCATAAATGTGTCATAATCAAATCAGAACACAAAGCAAAATCCAGGTTTAGATTTCTGCCCCGAATGAATAGGTGACATTTAGCCCTGCAATTTACAAATGTGTTGGATGCATTTGCTGTTTGTTTTGGTTGTGTTTCAGGTTATTGTTAGCGTGTCTTGGGGGTATGATATTTGTGCGTCTGTAACTTTCGTACTCATCATTAGTCACGATTCATTCAGGATGATCCGTAACCATGGTAGCATCCACATTAATATAGAGTTGTTTAGAAAGATATTCTATTCTTATTTACAATAAAAGTGACTCCAAAATCACACAATACATTATTTAAAATGTATTTCTATTGGCCACAAAATAATCTGAAACACAACCAAAACAAACAGCGAATACATCCAGCAAGTTTGTAGAGTCACAAGTTTGATGTAGTCATTGTGTGCTGGAAATATGGGACCAAATACTGAACTTTTTACTACTTTAATACACATATAATTTAATTTGTCCCAATACTTTTGGTCCCCTAAAATTTGGGGACTATGTACAAAAAGTTCTGTAATTTCTAAACGGTTCTCCTGATATGGATGAAATTACTTTCAAATTAAAGCTGACAGTCTGCACTTTGACCTCATTCTATCTCCAACTGAGTACAGAGCCAAAACAACAACAAATGAGTCACTGTCCCAATACTGTTGGAGACTACCGTGCATAGAGTACCACTTAATACAAAACAACAATATCAAATGGTATTGGAAATGAACCAGCTATGAAACAACATGACGTGGGTCACCTCACAAACTAATACATATTTTCTTCTTTGCTCACAACGTTAACCTACCTTGGTACACCTTCTACAGTGTGTGTAATTCTCTAAATAATTTGTATGCGTATCAAATCTGATTGTATTCCTTACAACGCAGGGGGAGGCGGGCCAGGGATCATTTCAATTTGCATAGTGCTGCATCAGTAATTCAGATACCAGACGCCTCTAAACAATATAAACATGCTCTCTTTTCTTCTGCCGTTATCTCTGCTATCCTGCTAGGAAAGTTGACTCAGATTGTTTTGGGGGCAGATGATAAAAAAAGGAGAACAGTATCTTTACATTTGTAAGAATACAGACAAGAAAATGGCTCATACTTGTGTATTTCAGATCAGTCGTTGTTTCATGTGTTGTAGATTCATATCAAGAGGCAAAGATAATGTGTCACCTATTTCTAATTCCTATAGCCCACTGCAATTCACAATGTTGCTACTTTTTCTGGATGGAACTCGTCCAAATATTTATATATTTCTTCATTCCCTTCTTTTACTTTTAGATTTGTGTGTATTGTTGTGAATTGTTAGATACTACTGCACTGTTGGAGCTAGGAACACAAGCATTTCACTACACCTGCAATAACATCAGCTAAATATGTGTATGTGACCAATTTGATTTGATTTGAGTAGTATGACATTCTTGATATGTTTATGCAAAGGTTGATGTCAATTTGAGAATATACCTCAACTCACAATAAGGCATTTACTCGACTGGGGACAAACCAAGGCCCTGAAACTTTACACAACTGACCACAGAGTGGATATCCCTGAAGACCTTACAACTGACCACAGAGTGGATATCCCTGAAGACCTTACAACTGACCACAGAGTAGATATCCCTGAAGACCTTACAACTGACCACAGAGTAGATATCCCTGAAGACCTTACAACTGACCACAGAGTGGATATCCCTGAAGACCTTACAACTGACCACAGAGTGGATATCCCTGAAGACCTTACAACTGACCACAGAGTGGATATCCCTGAAGACCTTACAACTGACCACAGAGTGGATATCCCTGAAGACCTTACAACTGACCACAGAGTAGATATCCCTGAAGACCTTACAACTGACCACAGAGTAGATATCCCTGAAGACCTTACAACTGACCACAGAGTGGATATCCCTGAAGACCTTACAACTGACCACAGAGTGGATATCCCTGAAGACCTTACAACTGACCACAGAGTGGATATCCCTGAAGACCTTACAACTGACCACAGAGTGGATATCCCTGAAGACCTTACAACTGACCACAGAGTGGATATCCCTGAAGACCTTACAACTGACCACAGAGTGGATATCCCTGAAGACCTTACAACTGACCACAGAGTGGATATCCCTGAAGACCTTACAACTGACCACAGAGTAGGATATCCCTGAAGACCTTACAACTGACCACAGAGTAGATATCCCTGAAGACCTTACAACTGACCACAGAGTAGATATCCCTGAAGACCTTACAACTGACCACAGAGTAGATATCCCTGAAGACCTTACAACTGACCACAGAGTAGATATCCCTGAAGACCTTACAACTGACCACAGAGTAGATATCCCTGAAGACCTTACAACTGACCACAGAGTGGATATCCCTGAAGACCTTACAACTGACCACAGAGTAGATATCCCTGAAGACCTTACAACTGACCACAGAGTAGATATCCCTGAAGACCTTACAACTGACCACAGAGTAGATATCCCTGAAGACCTTACAACTGACCACAGAGTAGATATCCCTGAAGACCTTACAACTGACCACAGAGTAGATATCCCTGAAGACCTTACAACTGACCACAGAGTGGATATCCCTGAAGACCTTACAACTGACCACAGAGTGGATATCCCTGAAGACCTTACAACTGACCACAGAGTAGATATCCCTGAAGACCTTACAACTGACCACAGAGTAGATATCCCTGAAGACCTTACAACTGACCACAGAGTAGATATCCCTGAAGACCTTACAAACATGCTTGGCATCATTGATAATTACGCTGTTCCTGTTCCTGAGGTTGACTATGACAAAGACGGCCATAGGTCACAGTGACACAGCCCTGACCGCGGTTTAACCAGGAACAACACTTCAACAAATGATGTTCCGCTCTGTTCTTTTCCTCTCACTTTCTCTTCCTTCATTCAGCGCTGAACACTCCTGGATGGTGGGCTTCTTCGTTGGTTACTGATTACCGCGGTAATGGAACGGTTGCCGGGTGCTGCGGGTAGCCGACGTGATTTGAGGGGAAAACAACAGAAGCTAAAAAGCTGCATTGTCATGGGAGAGAGTTGTTAGGTACTGTGAACAGCCTGAATACACTATGAGACCAGCCCTGCCTGTGGGTACTGTGAACAGCCTGAATACACTATGAGACCAGCCCTGCCTGTGGGTACTGTGAACAGCCTGAATACACTATGAGACCAGCCCTGCCTGTGGGTACTGTAAACAGCCTGAATACACTATGAGACCAGCCCTGCCTGTGGGTACTGTAAACAGCCTGAATACACTATGAGACCAGCCCTGCCTGTGGGTACTGTGAACAGCCTGAATACACTATGAGACCAGCCCTGCCTGTGGGTACTGTAAACAGCCTGAATACACTATGAGACCAGCCCTGCCTGTGGGTACTGTGAACAGCCTGAATACACTATGAGACCAGCCCTGCCTGTGGGTACTGTGAACAGCCTGAATACACTATGAGACCAGCCCTGCCTGTGGGTACTGTAAACAGCCTGAATACACTATGAGACCAGCCCTGCCTGTGGGTACTGTGAACAGCCTGAATACACTATGAGACCAGCCCTGCCTGTGGGTACTGTGAACAGCCTGAATACACTATGAGACCAGCCCTGCCTGTGGGTACTGTGAACAGCCTGAATACACTATGAGACCAGCCCTGCCTGTGGGTACTGTGAACAGCCTGAATACACTATGAGACCAGCCCTGCCTGTGGGTACTGTAAACAGCCTGAATACACTATGAGACCAGCCCTGCCTGTGGGTACTGTAAACAGCCTGAATACACTATGAGACCAGCCCTGCCTGTGGGTACTGTGAACAGCCTGAATACACTATGAGACCAGCCCTGCCTGTGGGTACTGTAAACAGCCTGAATACACTATGAGACCAGCCCTGCCTGTGGGTACTGTGAACAGCCTGAATACACTATGAGACCAGCCCTGCCTGTGGGTACTGTAAACAGCCTGAATACACTATGAGACCAGCCCTGCCTGTGGGTACTGTGAACAGCCTGAATACACTATGAGACCAGCCCTGCCTGTGGGTACTGTGAACAGCCTGAATACACTATGAGACCAGCCCTGCCTGTGGGTACTGTAAACAGCCTGAATACACTATGAGACCAGCCCTGCCTGTGGGTACTGTGAACAGCCTGAATACACTATGAGACCAGCCCTGCCTGTGGGTACTGTAAACAGCCTGAATACACTATGAGACCAGCCCTGCCTGTGGGTACTGTGAACAGCCTGAATACACTATGAGACCAGCCCTGCCTGTGGGTACTGTAAACAGCCTGAATACACTATGAGACCAGCCCTGCCTGTGGGTACTGTGAACAGCCTGAATACACTATGAGACCAGCCCTGCCTGTGGGTACTGTAAACAGCCTGAATACACTATGAGACCAGCCCTGCCTGTGGGTACTGTGAACAGCCTGAATACACTATGAGACCAGCCCTGCCTGTGGGTACTGTAAACAGCCTGAATACACTATGAGACCAGCCCTGCCTGTGGGTACTGTGAACAGCCTGAATACACTATGAGACCAGCCCTGCCTGTGGGTACTGTAAACAGCCTGAATACACTATGAGACCAGCCCTGCCTGTGGGTACTGTAAACAGCCTGAATACACTATGAGACCAGCCCTGCCTGTGGGTACTGTGAACAGCCTGAATACACTATGAGACCAGCCCTGCCTGTGGGTACTGTAAACAGCCTGAATACACTATGAGACCAGCCCTGCCTGTGGGTACTGTAAACAGCCTGAATACACTATGAGACCAGCCCTGCCTGTGGGTACTGTAAACAGCCTGAATACACTATGAGACCAGCCCTGCCTGTGGGTACTGTAAACAGCCTGAATACACTATGAGACCAGCCCTGCCTGTGGGTACTGTGAACAGCCTGAATACACTATGAGACCAGCCCTGCCTGTGGGTACTGTAAACAGCCTGAATACACTATGAGACCAGCCCTGCCTGTGGGTACTGTAAACAGCCTGAATACACTATGAGACCAGCCCTGCCTGTGGGTACTGTAAACAGCCTGAATACACTATGAGACCAGCCCTGCCTGTGGGTACTGTGAACAGCCTGAATACACTATGAGACCAGCCCTGCCTGTGGGTACTGTAAACAGCCTGAATACACTATGAGACCAGCCCTGCCTGTGGGTACTGTGAACAGCCTGAATACACTATGAGACCAGCCCTGCCTGTGGGTACTGTAAACAGCCTGAATACACTATGAGACCAGCCCTGCCTGTGGGTACTGTAAACAGCCTGAATACACTATGAGACCAGCCCTGCCTGTGGGTACTGTAAACAGCCTGAATACACTATGAGACCAGCCCTGCCTGTGGGTACTGTAAACAGCCTGAATACACTATGAGACCAGCCCTGCCTGTGGGTACTGTAAACAGCCTGAATACACTATGAGACCAGCCCTGCCTGTGGGTACTGTAAACAGCCTGAATACACTATGAGACCAGCCCTGCCTGTGGGTACTGTGAACAGCCTGAATACACTATGAGACCAGCCCTGCCTGTGGGTACTGTAAACAGCCTGAATACACTATGAGACCAGCCCTGCCTGTGGGTACTGTAAACAGCCTGAATACACTATGAGACCAGCCCTGCCTGTGGGTACTGTGAACAGCCTGAATACACTATGAGACCAGCCCTGCCTGTGGGTACTGTAAACAGCCTGAATACACTATGAGACCAGCCCTGCCTGTGGGTACTGTAAACAGCCTGAATACACTATGAGACCAGCCCTGCCTGTGGGTACTGTAAACAGCCTGAATACACTATGAGACCAGCCCTGCCTGTGGGTACTGTGAACAGCCTGAATACACTATGAGACCAGCCCTGCCTGTGGGTACTGTAGAACAGCCTGAATACACTATGAGACCAGCCCTGCCTGTGGGTACTGTGAACAGCCTGAATACACTATGAGACCAGCCCTGCCTGTGGGTACTGTGAACAGCCTGAATACACTATGAGACCAGCCCTGCCTGTGGGTACTGTGAACAGCCTGAATACACTATGAGACCAGCCCTGCCTGTGGGTACTGTGAACAGCCTGAATACACTATGAGACCAGCCCTGCCTGTGGGTACTGTGAACAGCCTGAATACACTATGAGACCAGCCCTGCCTGTGGGTACTGTAAACAGCCTGAATACACTATGAGACCAGCCCTGCCTGTGGGTACTGTGAACAGCCTGAATACACTATGAGACCAGCCCTGCCTGTGGGTACTGTAAACAGCCTGAATACACTATGAGACCAGCCCTGCCTGTGGGTACTGTGAACAGCCTGAATACACTATGAGACCAGCCCTGCCTGTGGGTACTGTAAACAGCCTGAATACACTATGAGACCAGCCCTGCCTGTGGGTACTGTAAACAGCCTGAATACACTATGAGACACATTATGAGACCAGCCCTGCCTGTGGGTACTGTAAACAGCCTGAATACACTATGAGACCAGCCCTGCCTGTGGGTACTGTGAACAGCCTGAATACACTATGAGACCAGCCCTGCCTGTGGGTACTGTAAACAGCCTGAATACACTATGAGACCAGCCCTGCCTGTGGGTACTGTAAACAGCCTGAATACACTATGAGACCAGCCCTGCCTGTGGGTACTGTGAACAGCCTGAATACACTATGAGACCAGCCCTGCCTGTGGGTACTGTGAACAGCCTGAATACACTATGAGACCAGCCCTGCCTGTGGGTACTGTGAACAGCCTGAATACACTATGAGACCAGCCCTGCCTGTGGGTACTGTGAACAGCCTGAATACACTATGAGACCAGCCCTGCCTGTGGGTACTGTAAACAGCCTGAATACACTATGAGACCAGCCCTGCCTGTGGGTACTGTGAACAGCATGAATACATTATGAGACCAGCCCTGCCTGTGGGTACTGTGAGTACCTACTGTAGCTAGAACAACAAATATCACTCTAATAGGCTTCTCTCTAAACAAACAAACAAGACTCACATGCAAAGTGAGTTCATATTTTATGAATATTTTCGTCTATTTAAGCAGATGTTTTTTTTCCACTCTCTCTCCCCCTCTCTCTCTCCCCCTCTCTCTCTCCCCCTCTCTCTCCCCCTCACTCTCTCTCTCTCCCCCCCACTCTCTCTCACCCTCCCCCCTCTCTCTCCCCCTCTCTCTCCCTCTCTCCCCCCCGCTCTCTCCCTCCCCCCCTCTCTCTCTCTCTCCCCCCTCTCTCTCCCTCTCTCCCCCTCTCTCTCTCTCCCCCTCTCTCCCTCTCTCTCCCCCTCACTCTCTCTCTCTCCCCCCACTCTCTCTCCCCCTCCCCCCTCTCTCTCTCTCTCCCCCTCCCCCTCTCTCTCTCTCTCTCCCTCTCTCCCCCTGCTCTCTCCCTCTCTTTCTCTCTCTCTCTCCCTCTCTCCCTCTCTCTATCTCCCCCTCCCCCCTCTCTCTCTCTCTCCCCCCACTCTCTCTCCCCCTCCCCCCTCTCTCTCTCTCTCGCTCTCCCCCTCTCTCTCCCTCTTTCCCCCTGCTCTCTCCCTCTCTTTCTCTCTCTCTCCCCCTCTCTCTCTCTCCCTCTCTCCCTCTCTCTATTTTGGATCTTTTGTCAATGTGGGCTATGAAGATGTCATCAATAGAACACAGTTCTGGACAACACCAGGGTTGTGTGTTTGATTCCCATGGGGGGACCACTACGGGGGAAAAAGTAGGAAAATGTATCCACTCACTACTGTAAGTCGCTGTGGATAAGAGTGTCTGCTAAATGACTCCAAGGTAAATGGACATTGAGCTGTCACAGTGTGACCCAAACCCCAGGGTTGGATGTGGCTTTGCTTTCTCAATCAATGTTTTCAACCAAATCAAACCAAACTGTATTGCATTAATGACATGCACCGAATACAACAGGTGTAGACCTTACAGTGAAATGCTTACTTACAAGTCCTTAACCAACAATGCAGTTTAAAGAAAAATACCTTTAAAAAGTAAGAGATGAGTACTGAGGTGAACTACTGTACATCCTCTTCAGAGACAGTGTCAGATACTAACCACTGTATCTGCCTGTACACAGTCTGTACCACAAACCCCATAATGCTTCATTCTCTCCTTATTCTCCAGGGGTGTGAAGGGGTTGTAGGCCCTGTTGCCTAACTTAGCATCTTCATCATCACCTACATGTCTCACCACTGACTGACAACAGTCACACAGTAGGACTTCACAGAGAGAAGCCATTCAGATCGTTTTAGTGTTTTTTAAACGGTCTCATTCAACCAGCTCCACTGGATTCCTGAACTTAGCAACGATTGTGTGTCTGTGGTGTTTCAATGTTCTTACTGTATGTGGTCAGAATAGGCAGGCCTAGCGTATGTCACAGAAGATAATACAAAAGCATGCACATACTGTACAAACACTGTGCAAGTCCAGTCTTACACACAGTCTTACACCTCCCTCCCTTCCTTCCTTCCTTCCTTCCTTCCTTCCTTCCTTCCTTCCTTCCTTCCTTCCTTCCTTCCTTCCTTCCTTCCTTCCTTCCTTCCTTCCTTCCTTCCCTACCTCCCTCCCTCCCTCCCTCTACCCTTCCCTCCTTCAGAGGCATACACTCTTTGTCTCCTCTCTGCACATGGTGATACCCATGTCCCAGCTTAAGTAACAACACACACACACACACACACACACACACACACACACACACACACACACACACAGACACACACACACACACACACACACACACACACACACACACACACACACACACACACACACACACACACACACACACACACCCGTATCTGTCTCTACCACCATATCTGTGAAAAGTGCAAAACTGCCTGCTTCTCCCCCCACAAATCACTCCAAACTACTTTATACTCAACTACAGAGAGATGGAGGGAGAGGGGGAGAGGGAGAGAGAGGGAGAGGGGAGAGTGAGAGTATGTGTGCTTGCATGTGTTAAAAGAGACTACAGAAAGAGTTTTTAACAGGTTTAGAGAAAGCTAATCATCTGTCTGTGTCCCTGATAGAGACAGAGAGGGTAAAAGAGAGACTTTGACTTCTAGCAAACTCACTTTTTCTCTTCACCCACTTCATTGGTGTGTTTACATGTCAATCAGCGCATGCACAGTGAGAAGCCAATCAAAAGGACACATTGTATAGAAAATACACATTTGAGTACAGGTGCAGCCATAGAGTATGTACAGTGCTTTCAGAAAGTATTCACACACCATGACTTATTCCACATGTTGTTTCTATTACAGCCTGTATTTAAAAGTGATTAAACTGAGATTTTGTGTCTCTGAAATTGTAGAAATTAATACAAAAATGAAAGTTGAACTGTTTTGAGTCATTAAGTATTCAGCTCCTTTGTTATGGCAAGACTACATAAGTCCAGCAGGAAAAATGTGCTTAACAAGTCACATAATAAGATGTATGGATTCATTCCATGTTCAACAGAAGTGGTTGACATGATATTTGAATGACTACCTCATCTCTGTACCCCACACATACAATTATCTGTAAGGTCACTCAATCAAGTAGTGAATTTCAAGCACAGATTTAACCACAAAGAGAAGGGAGGGTTTTCAATGCCTTGCAAAGAAGGGCACCGATTGGTAGATGGGTACAAATAAAAAAAGCAGACGCTGAATATCCCTTTGTGCATGGTGAAGTTATTAATTAGGCTTTGGATGGTGTATCAATACACCCAGTCACCTGAATGCTAAGTGTTATGTTTGGGACAAATCCAACACAACACATCACTGAGTACCATTATTTTCAAGAATGGTGGTGTCTGCATCATGTTATGGGTATGCTTGTCATCGACAAGGACTAGAGAGTTTTTTAGGATAAAAAGAAACGTAAAAAAGCTATAAGCACAGGCAAAACAGTCTGGGGTGTGAATACTTAAGAAATATTTCTGTATTTAATTTAACATTAATTTGCAAATATTTCTAAAAACATGTTCTCACTTTGTTATTATGGGGTATTGTGTGTAGAGGGGTAAAACAAATATATTGAATACATTTTAAATTCAGGCTGTAACACAACAAAATGTGGAATAAGTCAAGGGGTATTTTTTTTAATTCAAAACTTTATTTAACCAGGAAAAGCCCATTGAGACCCAGAGTCTCTTTTTCAAGGAAGACCTGGCCAAGAAGGCAGCAACAATCAATACATTACAGAATTAAAACATACAACAATACAATACAACAACATGATCCAGCCTAAAAAAAATCATTTACACTCCTCTGTACAAAGTCTCCCATCAATATTTTAAATTCTTTCAGTGGCACTAACATATCTAGATGAAGCATGGATTATAGACTATTCCATGCGTCTGGTGCGCAAGAAGAGAAGGCAGTCTTGCCAAATACTGTGAATGTCCTGGGGACTTTAAGTAGCAACCACCTAGCAGACGGGGTATGGTAACTGCTGGTGGTGAAGGAGCCCAGACTACAGAGGTAAAGAGGGAGTTTACCCAAAAGGGCTTTGTAGATGAACACACACATGTATCTTTCTGCTCATATAAAGTGAGGTCCAACCTACCATTTGGTACAAGGTGCAATGGTAGGTGAGAGACTTGGCATTTGTAATAAAACGCAAGGATGCTGGATAAACAGAGTCCAGTCTCTGTAAGACAGAGGAGGTTGCATGCATATACAACAAGTCACCATAATCAATTACAGAGAGAAAAGTGGCCTGAAAAAGCTTCTTTCTAGCAATAAGCGGGAAGCAAACCTTATTACAAAAATAAAAACCCAATTTCAATTTAAGCTTCCTCACAAGATTATCCATATGAACTTTAAAGGACAACTTGTTATCCAACCAAATACCTAGGTATTTGTAGGATGACACTTTTTCAATGGATATGCCACCAGATGTGACAATGTTAACATTATCTGGCAGAGTTCTAGCTCTGGTAAAGGTTATGAATTTAGTTTTTTGTATATTCAAGACCAGTTTGAGACCATAAAGGGAGGCCTGCAGTGACTGAAAAGAAGTCTGGAGCTCAGCCTGAACCAGAGAAGGAGCACATGACTGTATCATCTGCATATAGATGTACCTTTGCTGGTTGCATCCCATTTCCCAAATCATTAATAATAATTGAGAACAACACAGGAGCTAAAATGGAACCCTGGGGCACACCTCTATTAATCTGAAGAAAGCTAGATTTGAATACTTTCTGAAGGCACTGTATATCTATCTATCTCGCTCCTAATTTATGCATTCAGTCTCTTTCTATACATCGTGCAATTTTCATGACAGCGCCACAACATGACATCAAATCAAATCAAACTTTATTTATATAGCACGTTTCATACATGGAATGCAACGCTTCACAGGAGAAAACGAATAAAAACGATGAAAATAAAAACGGAAATATTTACTATACAGCAATCATAAAAGGATAAAAAACTAAAGAATAACAATAAAAACTGAACGACTAAAAAGAAGGAAGGAAAAGCAAAGCTTAAAAGTTGTGTTAATATCTCTTTTAAATATGTCCACAGTTTCAGCCCTCAGGTTCTCTGGCAGGCTATTCCAGAGGCTGAGGGCAGAGTAACTAAAGGCTGCATCTCATTACCTCTTGGTCCTAGGCTTTGGGATAGTTACATAACTTAAAAGCATGTCTGACATATATAGTGGTGCACAATCGTGGATTGATTTAAAAACCGAGAGAAGATTCTTTAAATGAATTCTAAAACTCAGACAGCCAGTCAGAGACCTTAAAACCAGTGTAATTTGTGCTCTCTGTCTGGTCTTGGTCACTACGTGTGCTGCAGCATTCAGTATGTTTTGCAGTTGACCAATGGCTTTCTTGTGTAGACCAGACAGGAGAGCATTACAGTAGTCAAGCCTGCTTGTAGTAAAAGCATGGATGAGTCTCTCTGTATCAGCCTGAGAGAGAAATGGCTGCACCTTGGCAATGTTCCTCAGGTTGCAGACATGACCGTGTGTTTATTTTGAGCAAACGAAATGCAGTGCTAGTACGTATAGTTGAAGTCGGAAGTTTACATACACCTAGGCCAAATGCATTTAAACTCATAATTCCTGACAATTCCTGACATTTAATCCTAGTAAAGATCCCCTGTCTTAGGTCAGTTAGGATCACCACTTTATTTTAAGAATGTGAAATGTCAGAATAATAGCAGAGAGAATGATTTATTTCAGCTTTTATTTCTTTCATCACATTCCCAGTGGGTCAGAGGTTTACAAGCTTTGACTTCCTGACTGATGTCTTGAGATGTTGCTTCAATATATCTACATAATTTTCCTTCCTCATGAAGCATTCTATTTTGTGAAGTGCACCAGTCCCCCCTGCAGCAGAGCATCCACACAACATGATGCTGCCACCCCCGTGCTTCACGGTTGGGATGGTGTTCTTCGGCTTGCAAGCCTCCCCCTTTTTCCTCCAAAAATAACGATGGTCATTATGGCCAAACAGTTCTATTTTTGTTTCATCAGACCAAAGGACATTTATCCAAAAAGTACGATCTTTGTCCCCATGTGCAGTTGCAAACCGTAGTCTGGCTTTTTTATGGCGGTTTTGGAGCAGTGGCTTCTTCCTTGCTGAGTGGCCTTTCAAGTTATGTCGACTCGTTTGACTGTGGATATAGATACTTTTGTACCTGTTTCCTCCAGCATCTTCACAAGGCCCTTTGCTGTTGTTCTGGGATTGATTTGCACTTTACGCACCAAAGTACGTTCATCTCTAAAAGACAGAACGCGTCTTCTTCCTGAGCGGTATGATGGCTGCATGGTCCTATGGTGTTTATACTTGCATACTATTGTTTGTACAGATGAATGTGGTACATTCAGGCGTTTGGAAATTGCTCCTAAGGATGAACCAGACTTGTGAAGGTCTACCATTTTTTTCTGAGGTCTTGGCTGATGTCTTTTGATTTTCCCATGATGCCAAGCAAAGAGGCACTGAGATTGAAGGTAGGCCTTGAAATACATGCACAGGTACACCTCCTATTGACTCAAATGATGTCAATTAGCTTCTAATTAGCTTCTAAAGTCATGACATAATTCTCTGGAATTTTCCAAGCTGTATAAAGGCACAGTCAACTTAGTGTATGTAAACTTCTGACCCACTGGAATTGTGATACAGTGAATTATAAGTGAAATAATCTGTCTGTAAACAATTGTTGGAAAAATGACTTGTGTCATGCACAAAGTAGATGTCCTAACCGACTTGCCAAGACTATAGTTTGTTAACAAGAAATTTGTGGAGTGGTTGAAAAACGAGTTTTAATGACTCCAACCTAAGTGTATGTAAACTTCCGACTTCAACTGTACATTGAAATGCATAGAGACACTTGTACAGATAAGATGCCTTCAGCCTGTCACTGAATGGGACTTAAATGTGGCAGAATGTAACTGTCACTTTAGGTGCCTCCGGAGCCATTTAGCATTTTGTTAATTTAGAGCGCGCATCACCATAGAAACTCATAGCCATTTAGCCGTAATGGGAAGCCTGGAGATTTTGCAGGTGCTGTTGTTGTTGTTATTGTGTTGTTGTTCTCCTTACACGGAGGGGGGGGGGGGGGGGACCTAATTGTTGTGTGTCACAGGAAAATGTGAACAGATGGTTGTGTGTTTGGGGGAGAGAGAGTGAGAGAAACAGAGAAAGGGGGGGGCAAATGGGAGAGAGATAGAGAGAGAGTCAAAGTGAGGGAGAGATGGAAAGTAAAAAAGGGGGATTTGAAAGAATCACTCTAGAAAGATGGAGGGAATAAATAGGAAGAGAAACAGAGTGAAAGAGATGATCAAATCTCATTTCTATTCCTCACATGCTTCGTAAACAACAGTGAAATGCTTTCTGACGGGCCCTTACCAACAGCGGAGAGAGATAGAAAATAGAGCAATAATATAAAAGTAAAAAAACGTAATAATGAAAGTAATAATAAATACACAATGAGTAATGATAACCTGACTATATACAAGGGGTACCAGCACCAAGTCGATGTGGAGGGGTACGAGGTAATTAAGGTAGATATCTACAGTACATACATATAACTCGGAATTAAGTGACAAATAATAGTAGCAGCGTATGTGATGAGTCAAAAAAAGTGAGTGTAAAAAGGGTCAATGCAGTTAACTATTCAAATCAAATCAAATTGGTCACATACACATATTTAGCTGATGTTATTGTGGGTGTAGTGAAATTCTTGTAGTAGTATCTAACAATTCACAACAATACACACATCTAAAAGTAAAATAATGGAATTAGGACGAGCAATGTTGCAGTGGCATTGACTAAAATACAGTAGAATACAATACAGTATATACATATGAGATGAGTACAGCAGTATGTAAACATTATTAAAGTGACTAGTGTTCCATTATTAAAGTGGCCAGTGATTCTATGTCTATGTATATAGGGCAGCAGCCTCTAAGGTGCAGGGTTATGTAACCGGGTGGTAGCCGGCTAGTGATGGCTATTTAACAGTCTGAGGACCTTGAGAAAGAAGCTGTTTTTCCAGTCTCTCGGTCCCAGCTTTGATGCACCTGTACTGACCTCGCCTTCTGAATGATAGTGGGATGCACAAGGTGAGGCTCGGGTGGTTGATGTCCTTGATGATCTTTTTGGCCTTCCTGTGACATTGGGTTCTGTAGGTGTCTTGGAGGGCAGGCAGTGTGCCCTCGGTGATGTGTTGGGCAGACTGCACCACCCTCTGGAGATCCCTGCGGTTGCATACCAGGCGGTGATACAGCCCGACAGAATGCTCTCAATCTGTGCATCTGTAAAAGTTTGTGAGGGTCTAAGGTGCAAAGACAAATTTCTTCAGCCTCCTGAGGTTGAAGAGGCACTGCTGCTCCTTCTTCACCACACTGTTTGTGTGGATGGACCATTTCAGATTCTCAGTGATGTGTACGCCGAGGAACTTGAAGCTTTCCACCTTCTCCACTGCGGTCCCGTCGATGTGTATAGGGGCGTGCTCCATCTGCTGTTTCCTGAAGTCCACGATCAGCTCCTTCATTTTGTTGACGTTGAGGGAGAGGTTATTTTCGTGGCACCACTCTGCCAGGACCCTCTCCTCCTCTCTGGAGGCTGTCTCATCATTGTTGATAATCAAGCCTACTACTGTTGTGTCATCTGCAAACTTGATGATTGAGTTGGAGACGTGTGTGGCCATGCAATCATGGGTGAACAGGGAGTACAGCAGGGGTCTGAGCACGCACCCTTGTGGGGGCCCCTGTGTTGAGGGTCAGCGAAGTGGATGTGCTGTTTCTTACCTGCACCACCTGGGGGCGGCCCATCAGGAAGTCCAGGACCCAGTTGTACAGGGCGGGGTTCAGACCCAGGGCCGAGCTTAATGATGAGCTTGGAGGGCACTATGGTGTTAAATGCTGAGCTGTAGTCAATGAACAGCATTCTGACATAGGTATTCCTCTTGTCCAGGTGGGATAGGAATGTGTGCAGTGCGATGACGATTGCATCATCTGTGGAACTATTGGGGCTATAAGGAAATTGAAATGGGTCTAGGTTGTCAGGTAAGGTAGAGGTGATATGATCCTTAACTAGCCTCTCAAAGCACTTCATGATGACAGAAGTGAGTGCTACGGGGCGATAGTCATTTAGGTACATGAACAATGGTGGACATCTTGAAGCAAGTGGGGCCAGCAGACTGGGATAGTAAGAGATTTAATATGGCCATAAACAGCTGGAGTGTTTAATTTACTATTTCTTATGGCTTGGGGGTAGAAACTGTTCAGGGTGAATTGGTACCGCTTGCCATGAGTTAGCAGAGAGAACAATCTATGACCTGTGTGGCTGGAGTCTTTGCCCATTTTTAGGGCCTTCCTCTGACACCGCCTGGTATAGAGGTCCTGGATGGCAAGGAGCTCGGCCCCAGTGATGTACTGGGCCGCACGCACTACCCTCTGTAGCGCCTTGCGGACGGATTCCAAACAGTTGCCAAACCAAGAAGTGATGCAGCCAGTCAAGATGCTCTCAATGATGCAGCTGTTTAAAGCGCTCAACCCGCTTTAACATTACAGCACCGTCGATGTGAATGGTGGCGTGCTCGGTCTTCCGTTTTCTGTAGTCCACAATCAGCTCCTTTGTCTTGCTGATATTGAGTGAGAGGTTGTTGTTGCACCACACTACCAGGTTTCTGACCTCCTCCCAATAGGCTGTTTCATCATCATCTGTGATCAGACCTACCACTGTTGTGTCGTTGGCAAACTTAAAGATTGTGCTGTAGTAGTGCAAGGCCACACAGGGAGTACAGAAGGGGACAAACAACGCAGCTCTGAGGGGACCCTGTGTTGAGGGTCAGCGTGGCAAATGTGTTGATGCCTACCCTCAACACCTGGGGGCATCCTGTCAGGAAGTCCAGGATCCAGTTGCAGAGGGAGGTGTTCAATCCCAGGGTCCTTAGCTTAGTGATGAGCTTGGAGGGCACTATGGTGTTGAACATTGTTGAATGGTGTTGAACGCTTAGCTGTAGTCAATGAACAGCATTCACACGTAGGTGTTCCTTTTGTCCAAGCGGGAAAGGGCAATATGGAGTGCAATAGAGATTGCGCCATCTGTGGATCTGTATGCGAACTGGAGTGGGTCCAGGGTGTCTGAGATGATGGTGTTTATGTGAGCCATGACCAGCCCTTCAAAACATTTCATGACTAAAGAGTGCTACGGGGAGATAGTAATTTAGGCAGGTTACCTTGGCGACTAGATTATGGGGACTTTGGTGGTCTGATTGAAAAATTAAGTATTACAGACTGGGTCAGGGAGAGATGGAAAATTTCAGTGAAGACACTTACCAGCTGGTCAGTGCATGCTCTGAGTACGCATCCAGGTAATCCATCTGGCCCTGCGGCCTTGTGAATGTTAACCTGTTTAACGGTCTTATTCACATCGGCTACGGAGAGCATGATCATACAGTTCTCCAGAACAGCTGAGGCTCTTACGCATGATTCAGTGTGGGCTTCCCTTTGTAGTCCGTAATAGTTTGCAAGCCCTGCCACATCCAACAAGCGTCAGAGCCGGTGTAGTAGCAGTCTATCTTAGTCCTGTATTGACGCTTTGCCTGTTTGATGGTTCGTAGGAGGGCTTACTGGGACTTCTAATAAGCAATCCACGTTGGTGTCCCACTCCTTGAAAACGGCAGCTCTAGCCTTTAGTTCAGTGTGGATGTTGCCTGTAATCCATGGCTTCTGGTTGGGATATGTACGTACGGTCACTGTGGCGACAACTTAGTCGATGCTCTTATTAATGAAGCCGCTGACTGATGTGGTAAGCTCCTCAATGCCATTGGATGAGTCCCGGAACTTAATCCAGTCTGTGCTAGCGAAGCAGTCATGTAGCTTATATTAAGATAGTATGCAAGAGAGAGAGGGCGAGAGAGTGAGCGAGACAAAGCAAGAGAAAGCGAGAGAGAAAATATATATTGTAGATAGGCCTGCAGGGTCCTTGAGGCATTTAACCCTTTGTGTACAGCCTGAGTCAGAGCAGCGTGACGGGGTCAATGAAGAGAGACAGCATCACACTGACATACAGGGCCATCTAAAGTAGAGCACAGGGCCATCTAACGTAGAGCACAGGGCCATCTAACGTAGAGCACAGGGCCATCTAACGTAGAGCACAGGGCCATCTAACGTAGAGCACAGGGCCATCTAACATAGAGCACAGGGCCATCTAACGTAGAGCACAGGGCCATCTAACGTAGAGCACAGGGCCATCTAACGTAGAGCACAGGGCCATCTAACGTAGAGCACAGGGCCATCTAACGTAGAGCACAGGGCCATCTAACGTAGAGCACAGGGCCATCTAACGTAGAGCACAGGGCCATCTAACGTAGAGCACAGGGCCATCTAACGTAGAGCACAGGGCCATCTAATGTAGAGCACAGGGCCATCTAACGTAGAGCACAGGGCATCTAACGTAGAGCACAGGGCCATCTACGTAGAGCACAGGGCCATCTAATGTAGAGCACAGGGCCATCTAACGTAGAGCACAGGGCCATCTAACGTAGAGCACAGGGCCATCTAACGTAGAGCACAGGGCCATCTAACGTAGAGCACAGGGCCATCTAACGTTGAGCACAGGGCCATCTAACGTAGAGCACAGGGCCATCTAACGTTGAGCACAGGGCCATCTAACGTAGAGCACAGGGCCATCTAACGTAGAGCACAGGGCCATCTAACGTAGAGCACAGGGCCATCTAACGTAGAGCACAGGGCCATCTAACGTAGAGCACAGGGCCATCTAACGTAGAGCACAGGGCCATCTAACGTAGAGCACAGGGCCATCTAACGTAGAGCACAGGGCCATCTAACGTAGAGCACAGGGCCATCTAACGTAGAGCACAGGGCCATCTAACGTAGAGCACAGGGCCATCTAACGTTGAGCACAGGAAAGAGCAGAGGAAGACGGGAAAGAGGAGATGAAGAGGGGAAAGAGGAGATGAAGAGGGGAAAGAGGAGAGGAAGAGGGGAAAGGGGAAAGAGGAGAGGAAGAGGCAAAAGAGGAGATGAAGAGGGGATAGAGGGGAAAGAGGAGATGAATAGGGGATAGAGGGGAACGAGGAGAGGAAGAAGAGAAAGAGGAGAGGAGGGTTATGGTTAAGATTGACAAAAATAGCATCGTGAGTCACTCACTGCAAACACATAGGGCAGTCATCACACACACTAAACACACACACTAAGTCCCGTCGAATACAGTAATCAACACACACACGCATGTCACTTACACACGTCACGTACCCCCCCCCCCCCCCCCCCCCCCACACACACACACACACACACACACCATGTCACACTATCCTTGACCCAAATACTGTATGTCAAAACAATCAAAGTCCCTCAACGTACTATTATTTCCCAATAAATAACCCCACCCAAAAGAAAGTCACTCCACCCTTCAGAAAGTCTTTGGTTTAGCCTCCCCCTCGGGATTTTCTTTGCTAAACAAACACTACGGGAACCGCTGCAACTCGGAGGATTAGCCTAATGTGCTTTGGCGTTGAGCAAAGTGATATGCTGCATTAATTGTCCCCTAAATTGAACACGCCACTAGTTTATCTCCAAATCTCCTGATCTGCCTCGCTCTCCGTCACACTAAATCAATCAATGATCAAAAAATAGAAAAATAAAAAATAGCATCAAAAACATTTTTATAAACACTAACCAAACAGCTACTTTGGTGGCTGTTTCATCGACAAGGTAATTTATTAGCAAATTAGCAATGATTAAAGCATATGCTTCTGTAAACTGTGATTAGCATCCGTAAACGGTGACGAAATTCCCCCCAAATTCTCAAAGACAGAGATGAATTTTGTTGTTCTCTTTGATATGAAACCAACATAAAACATATCCTACATAGGTGGAGGAAGTCTGTTGGAATGTACTGCATAGGGAAACAACAGGTTGGAGTCAATTCCATTTTAATTCCAGTCAATTCAGAAATTAAACCAAATTTCAAGTCCAAATTTTCCTCATTGAAAAGCGTTAAAGAGAATTGGAATTTCAGCGTACTTCCTGAATTCACTGGAATTGAAATGGAATTGACTCTGGCCTCTGGAAAACACCAGTGTAGGCATGTATTCAATCCCTCTCTGGCTACAATATAGTACATGAACACCTTTACTGGTTAGTGGGCCATTGTTACACTGCATTACCCATGTACCCTAAGGACATGATAACACCTATACGGAACTCTTTAGGTCTGCAGTATGGAGATGTGATTGACTTCTCTTGAAGAACTACCCCCAACCCTCCGGCCTTTTAACTCAGCAACATGATTTAACACAATCCACTCCCCCCTCCCTTACCATTACTAGAGCAACACATTGACCTATCCTCCCTCCCCTCCTCCATCTCATCCTTCCATTTTATGAAAGAGGGAGGGAATGATCTTGATTGGTGATGTTGAAGTGCTTCCAGTAGATACAGTATACATTACAGAGAGGAAGTGGGAATCTTGCAAGTGGGAATAGTGATTAATTACCAATTGCAGCACGGTAACACCTACACACCTACACATGCACACACACACACACACACACACACACACACACACACACACACACACACACACACACACACACACACACACACACACACACACACACACACACACACACGGTTCAGGGTTTTTACATGTTGTCACGCCCTGACCGTAGAGATCCTTATTATTCTCTGTTTGGTTAGGTCAGGGTGTGACTCGGGTGGGGAAGTCTATGTTTTCTGTTTCTATGTTTTTGGCCCGAGAGTGGTTCCCAATCAGAGGCAGCTGTCTATCGTTGTCTCTGATTGGGAATCATCCTTAGGCAGCCTGTTTTCCACCCGTGTTTGTGGGAGGTTGTTTTCTGTTTAGCATCTGAGCCTGACAGGACTGTTCGCTTTCGTTTTGTTGCTTTTGGTTATTCTTGTTTGAGTGTTTCTTGAAATAAAGTATCATGAACACTTACCACGCTGCGCCTTGGTCCACTTCTCCTTCTAACGAGAGCCGTTACACATGTAGTATGTTTCCAGCTTGGGCCCCATGGCGGAAACGCCTACTGTACAATATGTTTGAAGCTGATATTGAAAGGTAGACTGTTGGACTATGTCAGTTCGGGACAAAATCGTCTTCCGTGATATTGTGGTACACGAGGAGCAGGACATCGAAAAGAAGAAAGACACACTGATGAGTTAAATCATCCATTTAGGAAATTAATGAACAAATCATCCACATAGGGTATTAACAAATCATCCATTTAGGAAATGAACCATAATGTTCAACTTAAAAGGAAAAGTGAATAACAACAAGCCATTTCAAAGTGTCAGTTCACACTGCAACCCTGAACATTAGCATAAACACCTTCAAATCCTTGAAAGAGAGACCTTCGCTTAGCTCAATGAGCCCTACAGCTTAAGTCTGATGTCATTAAGGCATTATGACCATTTAGGAATGGGGCAATGAAGCGCCACATGAGGCATCACGTTCCATTATATAGGGCCACATTACTACATTCTACCCAATGTCCTTCAGAGGCAGCACACTCCATTATATAGGGCCACATTACTCCATTATATAGGGCCACATTACTACATTATATAGGGCCACATTACTACATTCTACCCAATGTCCTTCAGAGGCCTCACACTCCATTATATAGGGCCACATTACTCCATTATATAGGGCCACATTACTACATTCTACCCAATGTCCTTCAGAGGTAGCACACTCCATTATATAGGGCCACATTACTACATTCTACCCAATGTCCTTCAGAGGCATCACACTCCATTATATAGGGCCACATTACTACATTCTACCCAATGTCCTTCAGAGGCCTCACACTCCATTATATAGGGCCACATTACCGTGGTGGTCGCTGTCGTTTAAGATTACGTTTGTTTTCTATTACAGCATATTGGATGACTGTCATTCATATTCCATTTGTTCAGCTCAAAGCTTTACGTGATGTACTGTTGTTTCTACCTTCTTGCCCTTGGCGCTGTTGTCTGTGCACAATAATGTTTGTACCATGTTTTGTGCTGCTACCATGTTGTGTTGCTACCATGTTGTTGTCATGTTGTGTTGCTACCATGCTGTGTTGTCATGTGTTGCTGCCTTGCTATGTTGTTGTCTTAGGTCTCTCTTTATGTAGCGTTGTGTTGTCTCTCTTGTCGTGATGTGTGTTTTGTAATATATATATTCTACTTTTTTTATTCCCCGTCCCCGCATGAGGTCTTTGCCGATTGGTAGGCAGTCATTGTAAATAAGAATTTGTTCTTAACTGACTTGCCTAGTTAAATCTCTGTAACGTTAATAGGTTTAGGCTACTACATGATATTCAACATGTGCCATGTGCACAGGTCTAGAGACATTTGAGTAACCAAGGTGACAGACATTGACACTATCAATACCACCTTGCACATTCTTGCCTGCATCTTGTTCGACAAATTCAGGCATGTGTATCCCCGTTTCGTTCTGTTTGCTTCCGTTTAAGAAACGTTTTTCAACAGAATCGGCGGAATGAATACACTCCTGATCACACACAAACACAGTTCACTTTCATAGCAGCCACATACAAACAGCATGATCCCTTTGATCATTGTATAATTTCTTCTCGCATCTATGCGCTCTCCTCCTCTCGCCTTTTCCCTTCGCTTGTGGACTTCAGTGCACATCAGCTGTGTGTCACCAGGTGAAAACATCTTTACAAACCAAACCTTAATATCATAACCGCTACACACAGCCTACATCATTGTCACCATATTATAACGTCATAGTCAACATAGCTACTAGAGTGGCCTCCCGGGTGGTACAGTGGTCTAAGGTACAGTGGTCTATTGTGCTGTGCCACCAGAGACTCTGGGTTCGAGCCCAGGCTCTGTCGCAGCCGGCCGCGACCAGGAGGCCCATGGGGCGGTGCACAATTGGCCCAGCGTCGTCCGGGTTAAGGAGGGTTTGGCTGGCAGGGATATCCTCGTCGCGTACTAGTGACTCCTGTGGTGGGCTGGCTGCAGTGCATGCTGACCAGGTCACCAGGTGTACGGTGTTTCCTCTGACACATTGGTGTGTCTGGCTTCCGGGTTGGATGTGCATTGTGTCAAGAAGCAGTGCGGCTGGGTTGGGTTGGGTTGGGTTGGGTTGGGTTGTGTTTCGGAGGATGCATGGCTCACGAACTTCGCCTCTCCCGAGTCCGTACAGGAGTTGCAGCTATGAGACAAGACTGTAACTACTACCAATTGGATACCATGAAATTGGGGTAAGAAAAGACAAAAAAACATAGCTACTAGAACTAATGAGCTAGTAAACCAGCTACAATCATGGAGTACAGTCAGCAAGGAGTTTAGCAGTTAAAACAGTTCATTAATAAAACAAAAGCTTACCTTGACTTGGAAGAGTTCCAGTGTTGGATAGCCATAGCCAGCTATCTAATATAGCACCGTTTATCACCCACTGTTTGAGCTGGGTGATAAACTAGCTAGCTGCATTCACTAGCTAAGTAAGTGAAAAAATATGAAATATAGCTAGCTCTCTCTCTCTTGCTTCTCCTTCAGTTTTGAAGAAATTCATTTGTTTGAGAAATCTCCAGTGCTAGTGACTAAGCTAGCTAGCTGTAGCTTTTGCTTTCATTATTTTTGATTGGGTGGACAATATCAGTTCATGCTGCAAGAGCTCTGATAGGTTGGAGGACGCCCTCCGGAAGTTGTCATAATTACTATGAAAGTCTATGGAAGGGGATGATTACCACGAACCTCCTAGGTTTTGTATTGAAGGAAGCTAGCTGTCCTCCAGCTACACAATGATGCTACCCCACAGAGAGCTGTTGAGGCTACTGTAGACCTTCATTGCAAAACAGTGTTTTTAAAATATTTTTGACTTTACACCATATCTCTCCCCAATTTGGATCTTGTCTCATTGCTGCAACACCCCAACGGGTTCGGGAGGTGAAGGTTGAGTCATGCATCCTACGAAACATGACCCGCCTAACTGCGCTTCTTAACACCTGCCGCTTAACCCGGAAGCCAGTTGCACCAATGTGTTGGAGGAAACACCGTTCAACTGACTACCGAGGTCAACCTGAAGGCGCCCGGCCTGCCAGAAGGAGTCGCTAGAGCGCAATGAGCCAAGTAAAGCCACCCCAGCCAAACCCACCCCTAATCTGGACAATGCTGGTTCAATTGTACGGATTGAACCCGGGTCTGTAGTGAGGCCTCTAGCCCCGCAAAACAGTGTTTTAATCAATTATTTGGTGACGTGAATATACAGTACTTAGTATAGTTTTATCTGAGAAGGATAACTTTTTAAAAGTTTCACTATTTTTCTGAAATTCACTGAGGAGAATGGTCCTCCCCTGCCACTTTACTACATTCTACCTAATGTCCTTCAGAGCAACAGGACCTGAGGAACCCAATAGCCTTCATGTGTCTGTTGAATAATATGGTAAATGAGGGGGTGGGGTTATGTATTGGATGACGTGATTCCCCCCTACCTGTCTCCTCCGCCCTTTCCTCCGCTCACAATGTACAATAAAGTGCTTTGAGCAATTGGAAAAGTGCTACATAGGTCTAATTCATTATGATTATAACCATAAAGCCATAGTATTCATCATACCACTAGATATATACTGTAGGTCCAATTCATTAATGTTATTACCAAAGGTGAAGAAAGGCTTTAATATTCAGAAGGAACCTCCTACAGTGACAGATCGGGGTTGCGTAAGACGCCAGTCACAGAGCCATACAGGCGATGTGAGCCCATAAAGAGAGAGCATCATTCTCCTGATGGGAGAATGTATCACTGTAGGTGTCCTGTGTAGATAGCAACCAATGGAGGATGAGACACAGGGCGTATGAATCAACTAGATGACGCTGCTACCCCTCTCTCTACATCTCTCGCTTCTCTCGTTCTCTTGCCATCTCCATCTACCTCTCTCTCTGTCACTTTCTCCCACGCACGCTCACACACACACACACACACACACACACACACACACACACACACACACACACACACACACACACACACACACACACACACACACACACACACACACACACACAACACACACACACACAACCTCTTTCAGTGAGATGGATTTATTTATTATTATGACTGGTTTCTGTTTAGCTTTGGCTGTTGTTCTGACGTCTCATTGTTTGGGTTTGTTTGTGAGATAGGGAGATGAGATGACAAGGGATAAATCCCTGGAGAGGAGCGATGAGATAACAGAGGGATACATCCCTGAAGATGATTGCTGAGATAACAGGGGGATAAATCCCTGAAGAGGAGGAGTGACGAGGTGACAGGGGATAATTCTCTGAAGAGGAGGAGTGATGGGGTGACAGGGGGATAAATCCCTGAAGAAGAGTGATGAGATAACAGGGGGATGAATCCCTAAAGAGGGGTGATGAGATAACAGGGGAATAATCCCTGAAGAGGGGTGATGAGATAACAGGGGAATAATCCCTGAAGAGGAGGAGTGATGAGGTGACAGGGGGATAAATCCCTGAAGAGGAGTGATGAGGTGACAGGGGGATAAATCCCTGAAGAGGAGGAGTGATGAGGTCACAGCGGGATAAATCCCTGAAGAGGAGTGATGAGGTGACAGGGGGATAATTCTCTGAAGAGGAGTGATGGGGTGACAGGGGGATAAATCCCTGAAGAGGAGTGATGAGGTCACAGCGGGATAAATCCCTGAAGAGGAGTGATGAGGTGACAGGGGGATAATTCTCTGAAGAGGAGTGATGGGGTGACAGGGGGATAAATCCCTGAAGAGGAGGAGTGATGAGGTCACAGCGGGATAAATCCCTGAAGAGGAGTGATGAGGTGACAGGGGGATAATTCTCTGAAGAGGAGTGATGGGGTGACAGGGGGATAAATCCCTGAAGAGGAGTGATGAGGTCACAGCGGGATAAATCCCTGAAGAGGAGTGATGAGGTGACAGGGGGATAATTCTCTGAAGAGGAGTGATGGGGTGACAGGGGGATAAATCCCTGAAGAGGAGTGATGAGGTGATAGGGGATAAATCCCTGAAGAGGAGCGATGAGATAACAGAGGGATACATCCCTGAAGATGATTGCTGAGATAACAGGGGGATAAATCCCTGAAGAGGAGGAGTGACGAGGTGACAGGGGGATAATTCTCTGAAGAGGAGGAGTGATGGGGTGACAGGGGGATAATTCTCTGAAGAGGAGTGATGGGGTGACAGGGGGATAAATCCCTGAAGAGGAGTGATGAGATAACAGGGGGATAAATCCCTGAAGAAGAGGGATGAGACAACAGGGGGATAAATCCCTGAAGAAGAGGGATGAGACAACAGGGGGATAATTCCCTGAAGAGGAGTGATGAGATAACAGGGGGATAAATCCCTGAAGAGGAGGAGTATGTAAAATGAGAAACAGAGAAGGCGGCAGGCAGAGGTGGCATAATTATTAGTTTTTGAATACTGTTTTGATCGTTGTTCAGAACCCACTGCCTTCAAGTCGTGTTGAAGTCTTCAATTTCACCACCCCCCACCCCTACCCTGTCTGTTGATCTGCCCTGTATGGAGCTTGTGCATGCCCAGCTGTGCCTTTTACCCAGTCTGCCGTGTACCGAGATTGTGTGCGCCGGTATCCAAACATGCATGGCTTGAGAGATGCGGTCACCGGTTGACTGTGCATATCTAGCGACCTAGTTTAATATCAACAGTACTGCAAACAGCAGCATGACATTTTATTTTAACACTTGATAACACATGATGTAGCTGACATCGTCAATATTCGGTCTGGTTGGCCTACACGCAGCAGAACTTCATCATGTATTTCCTTATAGAATCATAGCTACAGGAAGGGTTCTGGAGGTGCTGCAGCACCCTTGATGAATTCTAATATATTTGCCAAAGTTATAGAATTACTACCGTCTGTTCAGAAAGAAATGAAATCATTTTAGAATACCCTTCCACTGGGGACAGACGTCAATTCAACATCTAGTTTTTACATTTGGTTGAGTTGTCAACTATTGTGAAATGTACACTGCTCAAAAAAATAAAGGGAACACTAAAATAACACATCCTAGATCTGAATGAATGAAATAATCTTATTAAATACTTTTTTCTTTACATAGTTGAATGTGCTGACAACAAAATCACACAAAAATAATCAATGGAAATCTAATTTAACAACCCATGGAGGTATGGATTTGGAGTCACACTCAAAATTAAAGTGGAAAACCACACTACAGGCTGATCCAACTTTGATGTAATGTCATTAAAACAAGTCAAAATGAGGCTCAGTAGTGTGTGTGGCCTCCACGTGCCTGTATGACCTCCCTACAACACCTGGGCATGCTCCTGATGAGGTGGCGGATGGTCTCCTGAGGGATCTCCTCCCAGACCTGGACTAAAGCATCCGCCAACTCCTGGACAGTCTGTGGTGCAACGTGGCGTTGGTGGATGGAGCGAGACATGATGTCCCAGATGAGCTCAATTGGATTCAGGTCTGAGGAACGGGCGGGCCAGTCCATAACATCAATGCCTTCCTCTTGCAGGAACTGCTGACACACTCCAGCCACATGAGGTCTAGCATTGTCTTGCATTAGGAGGAACCCAGGGCCAACCACACCAGCATATGGTCTCACAAGGGGTCTGAGGATCTCATCTCGGTACCTAATGGCAGTCAGGCTACCTCTGGCGAGCACATGGAGGGCTGTGCGGCCCCCCAAAGAAATGCCACCCCACACCATGACTGACCCACCGCCAAACCGGTCATGCTGGAGGATGTTGCAGGCAGCAGAACGTTCTCCACGGCGTCTCCAGACTCTGTCACGTCTGTCACGTGCTCAGTGTGAACCTGCTTTCATCTGTGAAGAGCACAGGGCGCCAGTGGCGAATTTGCCAATCTTGGTGTTCTCTGGCAAATGCCAAACGTCCTGCACGGAGTTGGGCTGTAAGCACAACCCCCACCTGTGGACGTCGGGCCCTCATACCACCCTCATGGACTCTGTTTCTGACCGTTTGAGCAGACACATGCACATTTGTGGCCTGCTGGAGGTCATTTTGCAGGGCTCTGGCAGTGCTCCTCCTGCTCCTCCTTGCACAAAGGCGGAGGTAGCGGTTCTGCTGCTGGGTTGTTGCCCTCCTACGGCCTCCTCCACGTCTCCTGATGTACTGGCCTGTCTCCTGGTAGCGCCTCCATGCTCTGGACACTACGCTGACAGACACAGCAAACCTTCTTGCCACAGCTCGCATTGATGTGCCATCCTGGATGAGTTTGTACTACCTGAGCCACTTGTGTGTGTTGTAGACTCCGTCTCATGCTACCACTAGAGTGAAAGCACCGCCAGCATTCAAAAGTGACCAAAACATCAGCCAGGAAGCATAGGAACTGAGAAGTGGTCTGTGGTCTCCACCTGCAGAACCACTCCTTTATTGGGGGTGTCTTTCTTATTGCCTATAATTTCCACCTGTTGTCTATTCCATTTGCACAACAGCATGTGACATGTATTGTCAATCAGTGTTGCTTCCTAAGTGGACAGTTTGATTTCACAGAAGTGTGATTGACTTGGAGTTACATTGTGTTGTTTAAGTGTTCCCTTTATTTTTTTGAGCAGTATATTTAATTAAAATATATGTATCTTGTATTTTAAAATGCAGAAATACATCTGCAATTTGCCAGCCTGAACAGCAAACAACATTCTCAGTAACGGTTAAAGAAGCGCTTTACTTGCTATGACTGATATGTTGTTGTTTATCTACCTTAGTTGAATGCACTGACTGTAAGTCACTCTGGGTGTTCAGTGCCTTCAGAAAGTATTCATATCCCTTGACTTAATATAATTGTTAATTTTGTTGAATAATTTTTTATTTTGAAAATACAAATTACAACTCTCGAAAGTACAGTATCTTGTAAGAAAATACATTGGAGTGTAGTTCAGCCCAGTGTAAAACAAATGACAAAATAGGTGTAGCAGAAACACTGCCCAATAACAAGGAATAGCCTACCTAGAGTTGGGGACACGCGGCAATTCTGTCAGTGAACAGCATGCAGACAAAACAGGCCTTTAACAATATTTCAAATACTGTCAAATCAAATCAAATCGCGTGAAAACACAGGTTGGAAAGCAAATGGATCCTGCTGAAAAGAGAAGACTAATGTGTGTTGTAGGCTGCCAAGATATTTTATTACCTTCCAAATAGGCTTATTGAGCGAACATTGTTTAAGTAAAACAAGAGAGAGGTAGGCTTTTGGCACGAGTGCATCGGCCATCGATGGCATGTGAGCTGCACATCAGTGGGTGAGTCAGTGAAACTGGAAAGCTTTTTTAGGGCTATACTTTCCTCCTCATATTGTCTCCAAACACCTAGGCCTAGGCAATTGATGGATTCAAGTTAAGGTCATTTTTATTGATCTCAGATTCTTAATTTGTCAGTGTCAAAGTAGCCTGTCATTTTGTTCAATTGTGCGGTATTCAAAAAGATTCTACCAAAGTCTCCAGTCATGTAAAATGAAGTAGAATTGAATTTTTTGTGTTTATAAAACCGCCTTTTTTTTTACTGGACCATAGGCTACTACAAATTGTCCCCATGTGTGCAACTTCTGTAAGTGCCTCTACTCTACTGCTGTCTGCCACTACGCAAATATGGTGATATGCATGCACTGCTTTATTATAAAAGTAAACGTTCTCATGTGCTCCAGTACCTCAGAGCTCCCCAGTTCACCTCCCTCTTGCGCTCACATTTTGTTCCGGCACCTCCCGATTTACAAATGAATCACTGAACACAGGTAGTAAAGACTGTAACTAACAGGTATGAAGGTAAGACCCAGATGCAGACAACGTTGAATTGACAATGGTTTAATAATCCAACAGGGGCAGACAATAGACAGGTCAAGGCAGGCAGGGGTCAGTAAACCAGAGGTGGGGCAACGGTACAGGATGGCAGGCAGGCTCAGGGTCAGGGTAGGCAGAGGTCAACAATCCAGAGGTGGGGCAAAGGTACAGGTCGGCAGGCAGGCTTAGGAGCAGGCAGAGTGGTCAGGCAGGTGGGCTCAGAGTCAGGACAGGCAAGGATCAAAACCAGGAGGATGAGAAAAGAGAGACTGGGAAAAGCAGGAGTTGAGAACAAAAACACTCGTTGACTTGACAAACAAGACGAACTGGCAACAGACAAACAGAGAACACAGGTATAAATACACAGGGGATAATTGGGAAGATGGGCAACACCTGGAGGGGGTGGAGACAAGCACAAAGACAGGTGAAACAGATCAGGGTGTGACACTAACCACCATATACTAAACTATCCACACCAGCCACTACTAGCCAGCCATATATCATGCATTAGAAGATGATGAATATTAGGCTATATTATAAAGTTATTATTTAAGAGCATTTAAGATAAATCACAATCAGTAAAAACCAATATCGAACTAGCTAACTAGCAAATTTACATCAATCATTAACGTCAATGATCAGCTGATAGTCTACCCTCTCTTCCCCATGTCAATCACACCTTTAGAAGGCACTGTAACTAGCTTACTCACAATTTGTGATGAGTGAGTGTGTTGTTGCAGAAACAAATAGGCTTATGCATATAGTTTTTTTTACAAATGTAGTTAGTATGTTATGAATTTCGAGTTATGATTATTTTTAAACAGGGTGTGGTTGGTTTCAAGTCTGGTTTTATCTCTCTGTTTTCAATTAGACAGTAAGCATGGCTCAGGCTTTTATGTTCTCAGACGAGATAATAGACTGAGATACGCAGACTGAGAGAATAGACTACAACTAAAAATAACCCTTCAGAAAGTATTCATACCCCTTGACTTCTTCCAAATTTTGTGAATTCAATTTCTTTGCCACATTTTTTTCAGTTTTACTTTAGTGCCTTATTGTAAACAAGATGTATGTTTTGGAATATTTGTATTCTGAACAGGCTTCCTTCTTTTCACTCTGTCAATTAGGTTAGTATTGTGGAGCAACTACAATATAATTGATCCAGCCTCAGTTTACTCCCATCACAGCCATTAGTCACAGCCATTAACTCTAACTGTTTTAAAGTCACAATTGGCATCATGGTGAAATCCCTGAGCGGTTTGCTTCCTCTCAGGCAATTGAGTTAGGAAGGACGCCTGTATCTTTGTAATGACTGGGTGTATTGATACACCATCCAAAGCGTAATTAATAATTTCACCATGCTCAAACAGGTATTCAATATCTGCATTATTTTTATATACCCATCTACCAATAGGTACAGTTGAAGTCGGAAGTTTACATACACTTAGGTTGGAGTCATTAAAACTGTTTTTTCAATCACTCCACAAATTTCTTGTTAACAAATGATAGTTTTCACAAGTTGGTTAGGACATCTACTTTGTGCACGACACAAGTAATTTTTCAAACAATTGTTTACAGACAGATTATTTCACTGTATCACAATTCCAGTGGGTCAGAAGTTTACATATACTAAATTGACTGTGCCTTTAAACAGCTTAGAAAATTCCAGAAAAAGATGTCATGGCTTTAGAAGCTTCTGATAGGCTAATTGACATAATTTGAGTCAATTGGAGGTGTACCTGTGGATGTATTTCAAGGCCTACCTCGAACTCAGTGTCTCTTTGCTTGACATCATGGGAAAATCAAAAGAAATCAGCCAAGACCTCAGAAAGAAATTGTAGACCTCCACAAGTCTGGTTCATCCTTGGGAGCAATTTCCAAACACCTGAAGGTACCATGTTCATCTGTTCAAACCATAGTACGCAAGTATAAACACCATGGGACCACGCAGCCATCATACCGCTCAGGAAGGAGATGCGTTCTGTCTCCTAGAGATGAACGTACTTTGGTGCGATAAGTGCAAATCAATCCCAGAACAACAGTAAAGGACCTTGTGAAGATGCTGGCAGAAACAGGTACAAAACTATCTATATCCACAGTAAAACGAGTTCTATATCTACATAACCTGAAAGGCCGTTCAGCAAGGAAGAAGCCACTGCTCCAAAACCGCCATAAAAAAGCCAGACTATGGTTTGCAACTGCACATGGGGACAAAGATCGTACTTATTGGATAAATGTCCTCTGGTCTGATAAAACAAAAATAGAACTGTTTGGCCATAATGACCATCGTTATGTTTGGAGGAAAAAGGGGGACGCTTGCAAGCCGAAGAACACCATCCCAACCGTGAAGCACAGGGGTGGCAGCATCATGTTGTGGGGGTGCTTTGCTGCAGGAGGGACTGGTGCACTTCACAAAATAGATAGCATCATGAGGGAGGAAAATTATGTGGATATATTGAAGCAACATCTCAAGACATCAGTCAAGAAGTTAAAGCTTGGTCGCAAATGGGTCTTCCAAATGGACAATGATCCCAAGCATACTTCCAAAGTTGTGGTAAAATGGCTTAAGGACAACACAGTCAAAGTATTGGAGTGGCCATCACAAAGCCCTGACCTCAATCCTATAGAAAATGTGTCGGCAGAATTGAAAAAGCATGTGTGAGCAAGGAGGCCTACAAACCTGATTCAGTTACACCAGCTCTGTTAGGAGGAATGGGCCAAAATTCACCCAACTTATTGTGGGACGCTTGTGGAAGGCTACCCAAAACGTTTGACCGAAGTTAAACAATTTAAAGGCGATGCTACCAGATACTTATTGAGTGTATGTAAACTTCTGACCCACTGGGAATGTGTGGGAATGTGGGAATGAAAGAAATAAAAGCTGAAATAAATCATTCTCTCTACTATTATTCTGACATTTCACATTCTTTAAAATAAGGTGGTGATCCTAACTGACCTAAGACAGGGAATTTTTACAAGGACTAAATGTCAGGAATTGTGAAAAACTGAGTTTGAATGTATGTGGCTAAGGTGTATGTAAATTTCCAACTTCAACAGTACCCTTTTTTTGCGAGGCATTGGAAAACCTCCCTGGGCTTTGTGTTTGAATCTGTGTTTGAAATTCACTGCTCGACTGAGGGACCTGGCAGATATGTATGGGCTACAGAGATTAGGTAGTCATTAAAAAAATCATGTTCAACACTATTATTGCACACCGAGTGAGTCCATGCAACTTATTATGTGACTTGTTAAGCACATTTTTACTCCTGAATTTATTTAGGTTTGCCATAACAAAGGGGTTGAATACTTATTGACTCAAGACATATCAGCTTTTCATTTTAAATTCCTAAAAATGTCTAAAAACATAAATCAACTTTGACAAAATCTCAATTTACCCATTTTAAATTCAGGCAGTATCACAACGAAAATGTGGAAAAAGTCAAGGGGTGTCAATACTTTCTGAAGGCACCGTATTCATTTATCTGATTGGAAAGACTTCCATTCATAGTGTACGGTACTGTACGGTACTGTACGGTACTGTATTCACAGAAAAATGCCGCCACGACCGAGCTGACTGATCAAAACAAAGAGGATTGTGTGCCACATGGAGGCAGATTAAGCAACGTTTGGCCCCGGTGTAATTCTCACCGGACGGGTTCACCCATGGTTCACTGCCAGCTGCCACCCTCCCTCTGTCTCCTTCCATCTCTATATCCCCATCCCCAGCCCCCCTCTGTCTCACTCCATCTCTATATCCCCATCCCCAGCCCCCCTCTGTCTCACTCCATCTCTATATCCCCATCCCCAGCCTCCCTCTGTCTCCCTCCATCTCTATATCCCCATCCCCAGCCTCCCTCTGTCTCCCTCCATCTCTATATCCCCATTCCCATCCCCCCTCTGTCTCCCTCCATCTCTATATCCCCATTCCCAGCCTCCCTCTGTCTCCTTCCATCTCTATATCCCCATCCCCATCCCCACCCTCCCTCTGTCTCCCTCCATCTCTATATCCCCATCCCCAGCCTCCCTCTGTCTCCCTCCATCTCTATATCCCCATCACCAGCCTCCCTATGTCTCACTCCATCTCTATATCCCCATCCCAGCCTCCCTCTGTCTCCCTCCGTCTCTATATCCCCATCCCCAGCCCCCCTCTGTCTCCCTCCGTCTCTATATCCCCATCCCCAGCCTCCCTCTGTCTCCCTCCATCTCTATATCCCCATCCCCAGCCTCCCTCTGTCTCCTTCCATCTCTATATCCCCATCCCCATCCCCCCTCTGTCTCCCTCCATCTCTATATCCCCATCCCCACCCTCCCTCTGTCTCCCTCCATCTCTATATCCCCATCCCCACCCTCCCTCTGTCTCCTTCCATCTCTATATCCCCATCCCCATCCCCACCCTCCCTCTGTCTCCCTCCATCTCTATATCCCCATCCCCAGCCTCCCTCTGTCTCCCTCCATCTCTATATCCCCATCACCAGCCTCCCTATGTCTCCCTCCATCTCTATATCCCCATCCCCAGCCTCCCTCTGTCTCCCTCCGTCTCTATATCCCCATCCCAGCCTCCCTCTGTCTCTCCGTCTCTATATCCCCATCCCCAGCCTCCCTCTGTCTCCCTCCATCTCTATATCCCCATCCCCAGCCTCCCTCTGTCTCCCTCCGTCTCTATATCCCCATCCCAGCCTCCCTCTGTCTCACTCCGTCTCTATATCCCCATCCCCAGCCTCCCTCTCTCTCCCTCCGTCTCTATATCCCCATCCCCAGCCTCCCTCTGTCTCACTCCATCTCTATATCCCCATCCCCAGCCTCCCTCTGTCTCCCTCCATCTCTATATCCCCATCCCCAGCCTCCCTCTGTCTCCCTCCGTCTCTATATCCCCATCCCCAGCCTCCCTCTGTCTCCCTCCGTCTCTATATCCCCATCCCCAGCCTCCCTATGTCTCACTCCATCTCTATATCCCCATCCCCAGCCTCCCTCTGTCTCACTCCGTCTCTCTGTCTCTCTCTCTCGCTCCCCATCCCCAGTGTAACAAGGCATGCACTGTGCTGAACTATTAAACACGTCAGCCAATTGCCCTTATAAAAACCCTGGAACATAGAGCATTGTACCTTTATCCCTCTCTCCCTCTCCCTCCCTCTCTTTTTTTCTTTCCCTCCCTCCCCCCTCTCCTCTCTCCCTCCCTCTCCCTCTCTCCCCCTCTTTCTTTTTCTTTCCCTCTTCCTCCCTTTTTCTTTCCCTCTCTCTCAACACTTTCAGTATGTATCACACACTGGTATCAAACACTTTTTCCGTGATAAGATGAAAGAAAGTGTCATTTTGTTTTGTGTTCCCAGTTGTCGATGTACACATACTTGTATGTTTGAAACCCCAAAAATATCAACTTGTCAAATGCTTTATTCATCTTTTGATTGTATTGCTGCTACATTATGAAATGGCCTAGACCGGCATACAACTTTCTACTGACAAACCAAGGTCTTTAACGCTGCCAATACAGATATGTATGGGCTGCAGTGATAAGGTAGTCATTCAAAAAATCATGTTATACACTATTATTGCACACAGAGTGAGTCCATGCAACTTATTATGTAACTTGTTAAGCACATTTTTACTTCTGAACTTAGTTAGACTTGCCATAACAAAGGGGTTGAATACTTATTGATGACAGCGGTATAAACGTAAGACGACTTCTTTGAGGAGTTGAAGACAAATGAGAAGGTACAGTACAGGCTGAACCACTTCACCCTTTTTCCATGGTAACAGAGGCTCTTCTAAAAAGTGTGAGAAGCACATTAGACCCCATCACAACAGGCAGCGGGGGAGCCAAGGGCCTGCAACATGTCTGTAGACAACAAGCCATTACTCTATAACCCGTCAGGAACAGAAGACAATAAATTGCTCTCATATGAGGTATGTTCAAGCGGCGCCAACCGATTTGAACTGTCAACTCCAACTCGTAAACTGGCGCTAACCTATAATGTGTGTGTGTGTGTGTGTGTGTGTGTGTGTGTGTGTGTGTGGTGTGTGTGTGTGTGTGTGTGTGTGTGTGTGTGTGTGTGTGTCACCATTGCGATTCAGGGGGTAAAACACTTTTACAGGAGCTAGAGGTGATACTTTGAAGGGTGGAAATGGGGACCAGATTGACAGAAAAAGAGGGAGAGAGAGAAAAGGAGGGAGGGGGGGGAAGAGAGAGAGAGAGAGAGAAGTCTTAAAAATAAAAACAAGAATAAAACATCTGGTCTTCGGACAAGTGTGACGTTTCACATACATTTTTCACACGTGAACAAATCACGTGAAAAATTGTCACATGAGGAAAAACAGACGTGAAATGTCACATGACTCAGACACATGGTTTCCCCAACATTTAAAATGTCATATTATACATTGCACGTGTGCTTTTGTAGCTGGCTGGATTAAAACCCGGGTCTTCCACAGGAGAAGGCACCATCTTAACCATTGGACCAAGAGGTCCAACACTAACTTTGAAGTTGCAGGCGGGGCTATCTCATCACGTCACCATGAGCAACAGTGACGGACTCACGTCCGCTACATGTGCATTTTCACATTTTGATGTCAACTAGGGCTGTCAAACGATAAGAACATTCATCGAGTTTATTGCAATTAATCACAAATTCATAATATTCTCAAATTGAGCTGTAATTTAAGTTTTCAGTGTATTTTAAACAATGCAATAAAAAAAATGTTGTGTACTAAAATTACAAAAAGTTAACTCGAGTTAACTGATTAACTCTTACAGCGCAAATTTTAACACGTTAAACAGGAGAAATCAGGAGAAATAAACAAGTGTTACTTTATTATCCTCAGGTGGGGTAAGTTACCTTTTTACAGAATGGCATTACAGAATTTGCAATTGCTACTGCAACATGTTAACACCACCTTTTCAAATGTGAGGAGAATAAAACTATTTCAGCACCTTAAAAAGGAAAACATGTGCCTCTTCCATGCTACGAGGATTGTGAAACAAAGAAGACAAAATAAGAAGAAAGCAGAAGAAGAAAGAGTATGCGTTTTTTCATTACTACAATAGAAATCGTTAAGACTTCTATGTAATATGTTGGGATTTGAGAGGCATTTATTTTAGTTTCCAATTGTTCATTTCATAGATCATCATTTCCATTTACTAGGAAGTCTACAAAGGAGGAAATTAGAACTGTGATAAGCGTTTGACAGTTTCCAAAAATCCCCACAAATATCCATTTCCAAAGAGACACCTTTGAAATCCTTCCATAGAAAATGAATGAACAAATCTCTTTTTCTTATGGCGAATATATCTTTTAATATGTGTGCTACAAAAGCTGCGCTTAGAAAAAAAGGGTTCCAAAAGGGTTCTTCGGCTGTCGCCATAGTAGAACCCTTTTTGGTTCCAGGTAGAATCCTTTTTGGTTCCAGGTAGAACCCTCTGTGCAAAAGTTTCTTCATGGAACTCAAAAGGGTTCTATCTGTAACCAAAAAGGGTTTTTCAAAGGGTTCTCCTATGAGGACACCTGAAGAACCCTTTTTTTCTAAGAGTGTGTAAAAGCAGTTCAGTGACGATCCCAAACTCAGCACCTCTCGACATGCAACATATCCACCGCTGCTTTGATCACACACTGGGATGGATCGTTATGGCGATGGTTGTGGGAGTACTCTCTGTCTCAGCTAAAACTCGGGCTGTATACTATAAGCAAGGTAGGGTCAAAGTGACGTAAATCTACACCGTTTACAATAACAGATTTAAGTTCATACTGTAATTTGATTTAACAAATGTGAATCTCGTAGGAAGTTGATTTGGCCCACACAGAAGTAGATGGACAGCTTTGTGGTGAATTGGTTACTATAGCAACCTGGTCAGGTTGAGCCCATGGTGAAGCCTGCTGTGAGAAAAAGAGGATGGTAACATCTAGTGTAATGGTTAGGGCAGCATGGTTGGCGTTATGGTGATATTTTGTTTCTTATTCAGTCCAGAGGGAAAATCTGCCCATATCTTTAAAAGTTTCAACATTTGTCCATTTGTTTTCAAGGCATAAACATTGAGTATGAAAACATTGTAATATACGTATCTAATCAAGGCTGTAGTTAGACCTTACAGATCGTTGTCTTGTGCTAAACAAAACAACAACAGCACGAATTCAGCATGTTGCTAATGCTTTCAGTGAACCCTATAAACACAACCTAATGAAGACATGTTGATTTAACGAGCCGTGGCTTGGTCCCAGAAATAGCTGACCTGTTTCTACAGCTGATTAATAGAACTGTGTGTGTGTGTGTGTGTGTGTGTGTGTGTGTGTGTGTGTGTGTGTGTGTGTGTGTGTGTGTGTGTGTGTGTGTGTGTGTGTGTGTGTGTGTGTGTGTGTGTGTGTGTGTGTGTGTGTGTGTGTGTGTGTGTGTGTGTGTGTGTGTGTGACCTGTCTCTGTATCTGATTAATAGGAGTGCGTAGTCGTACTGTGCCTAATAGCCGATAACTCAGCCCAGACTTGTTCTATTCTTATGATTGGTTTAATCCAATAATTTAATATAATTGTCTATGCTTGGGCTTGTCTTTCTCTAGGCATCCATCAAGAGTAGATGATGATGATGAGTACAGCCTAGTGCTTCACAGTACAGATGTAGGATCTTAATTTGATCACTGTACAGCAGGAAATGCTAACTTTTTGTGTATTCGAGGTTTAAAAAGGCTTCTAAAGTTTGTAATTTCCACTCGAATATGTCAGACTTGATTTGCCCCTATTATTTTTTTTTTCATTAATTATAATCCACATAATAATTCACATGTCCTGTTACTGCAGGATTATTTTCTTGCTGTAGCAAACTGGCTCAAATTAATATCCTACATCTGTACTGTACTTAAGATCTGAACATCCAATGTTCTATTATGCTACAACCAGGGTCATCCTGGTCAGGTCATAAAAAACAACTTTTCTGCACTTTGTTAGAGCACAAGTGTGATTTGCTTGAATTATGTTTTTCTCTTGCTGGCATGATGCATGCAGTACTGTATTCATTTCCTTAACAGAGAGCTGCCATTGTTTTGGAACACTTCAGGTGTGTTTTATGTTGTTAAAGGCAGTGCGGTTCAGCTATTGACATCTCAGTAAATGAAGGCTATTGTTTTGTCGATAAAGAGAACACGTCAGCTCCATGGCAACCAAGGATGCATCAAGCGATGGTTGAACAAAGGAGAAAGGTAGCAAGCTGCTCAACTGAGAGAAAACACACACACACACACACACACACACACACACACACACACACACACACACACACACACACACACACACACACACACACACACACACACACGAGTAGGGCTGGTTTCAGGCCCAAGCAACATAAGCGGTCCCAAAAAAGTTATATATTAATTTTTTTAGGAACTCAGTCGGGGTCTCAATTTACTATTGAGAGTAAGAATAGTACAATACACTAGGTGCAAATATGAAATTTGGTTATGCGTCAGCAGTTTTTCTCTTGTTATGTCAGTCCCTGACAGTTACTCAATTAGCCATGTCAGCTAACAATGTATAGATTGGTAGTTAGTTTATCTAAACTTGGAGTAATCATGGCCGAATACTGAGGGCATGTGCCCAGTTGCCCTGATATCCAGGGGGCCCCCATTGATTTTGTTAGTCATTCTCACTCAGATATCATATTAACATGGTATAAGTAACTACAAAATGTTTAGAATTTCAGGAAATGATCTGTTAAACTGACAAAAAAAATGTCTCTACCCCATGGCAAAATGAGTACAACTGTATGAATTTTGCTATAAAATTGCAAAGTTTCCTCTTCGCCCCATGGCAAAATGTGTAGAATTACAGAAAACTTGCTTTAAAGGTCCAATGAAGCCATTTTTCTCTCAACATCAAATCATTTCTGGGTGACCATCACAAACTAAGGGCAACCATGGCATCCGTGACAGAGAGGGAGAAGTGTCCATCCATGTATACGGGTAAGATAGTCTAGCTAGCTACATTTACAGATATTATACGTTTCTAATTTTGTCAGAAACTACACCACTGAGAAAAGCCTCCAATACACCACTGGCCCAGAGTATAGCCTCCACTACACCACCGAGTATAGCCTCCACTACACCACTGAGTATAGCCTCCACTACACCACTGAGTATAGCCTACACTACACCACTGAGTATAGCCTCCAATACACCACTGGCCCTGAGTATAGCCTCCAATACACCACTGAGTATAGCCTCCACTACACCACTGAGTATAGCCTCCACTACACCACTGAGTATAGCCTCCACTACACCACTGAATATAGCCTCTACTACACCACTGGCCCTGAGTATAGCCTCCACTACACCACTGAGTATAGTCTCCAATACACCACTGAGTATAGCCTCCACTACACCACTGAGTATAGCCTCCACTACACCACTGAGTATAGCCTCCAATACACCACTGAATATAGCCTCTACTACACCACTGGCCCTGAGTATAGCCTCCACTACACCACTGAGTATAGCCTCCACTACACCACTGAGTATAGCCTCCACTACACCACTCACCCTGAGTATAGTCTCCACTACACCAGTGAGTATAGCCTCCACTTCACCACTGAGTATAGCCTCCACTACACCACTGAGTATAGCCTCCACTACACCACTGAGTATAGCCTCCACTACACCACTGAGTATAGCCTCCACTACACCACAGAGTATAGCCTCCACTACACCACTGAGTATAGCCTCCACTACACCACTGAGTATAGCCTCCACTACACCACTGAGTATAGCCTCCACTACACCACTGAGTATAAACTCCACTACACCACTGAGTATAGCCTCCACTACACCACTGAGTATAAACTCCACTACACCACTGAGTATAGCCTCCACTACACCACTTGCCCTGAGTATAGCCTCCAATACACCACTGGCCCTCAGTATAGCCTCCACTACACCACTGAGTATAGCCTCCAATACACCACTGAGTATAGCCTCCACTACACCACTGAGTATAGCCTCCACTACACCACTGAGTATAGCCTCCACTACACCACAGAGTATAGCCTCCACTACACCACTGAGTATAGCCTCCACTACACCACTGAGTATAGCCTCCACTACACCACTGAGTATAGCCTCCAATACACCACTGGCCCTTGTGTTTTACAAAAAGTGCACTCTCCTACATGAGTGTGCTGGTTATACGGTTGCTCTCCTTTCAGAATCACCAACCTTTCACACGCTGAATGCCTATAGGTTCACCACTGTACTAACCTTTCACATGCTGAAAGCCTATAGGTTCACCACTGTACTAACCTTTCACATGCTGAAAGCCTATAGGTTCACCACTGTACTAACCTTTCACATGCTGAAAGCCTATAGGTTCACCACTGTACTAACCTTTCACATGCTGAAAGCCTATAGGTTCACACACTGAAGGCCTATAGGTTCACCACTGAAAGCCTATAGGTTCACCACTGTACTAACCTTTCACATGCTGAAAGCCTATAGGTTCACACACTGAAGACCTATAGGTTCACCACTGAAGACCTGTAGGTTCACCACTGAAGACCTATAGGTTCACACACTGAAGACCTGTAGGTTCACCACTGAAGGCCTATAGGTTCACAGACTGAAGACCTGTAGGTTCACCACTGAAGGCCTATAGGTTCACCACTGAATACCTGTAGGTTCACACACTGAAGACCTGTAGGTTCACCACTAAAGACCTGTAGGTTCACCACTGAAGGCCTATAGGTTCACCACTGAAGACCTGTAGGTTCACCACTGAAGGCCTATAGGTTCACACACTGAAGACCTGTAGGTTCACCACTGAAGGGCTATAGGTTCACCACTGAAGGCCTATAGGTTCACACACTGAAGACCTGTAGGTTCACACACTGAAGACCTGTAGGTTCACCACTGAAGACCTGTAGGTTCACCACTGAAGGCCTATAGGTTCACCACTGAATACCTGTAGGTTCACCACTGAAGGCCTATAGGTTCACCACTGAAGACCTGTAGGTTCACCACTGAAGGGCTATAGGTTCACCACTGAAGGCCTATAGGTTCACACACTGAAGACCTGTAGGTTCACACACTGAAGACCTGTAGGTTCACCACTGAAGACCTGTAGGTTCACCACTGAAGACCTGTTGGTTCACCACTGAAGACCTGTAGGTTCACCACTGAAGACCTGTAGGTTCACCACTGAAGACCTGTAGGTTCACACACTGAAGACCTGTAGGTTCACCACTGAAGGGCTATAGGTTCACACACTGAAGACCTGTAGGTTCACCACTGAAGGGCTATAGGTTCACACACTGAAGACCTGTAGGTTCACACACTGAAGACCTGTAGGTTCACCACTAAAGACCTGTAGGTTCACCACTGAAGGCCTATAGGTTCACACACTGAAGACCTGTTGGTTCACCACTGAAGACCTGTAGGTTCACCACTGAAGACCTGTAGGTTCACCACTGAAGACCTGTTGGTTCACCACTGAAGACCTGTAGGTTCACCACTGAAGACCTGTAGGTTCACCACTGAAGACCTGTAGGTTCACACACTGAAGACCTGTAGGTTCACCACTGAAGGGCTATAGGTTCACACACTGAAGACCTGTAGGTTCACCACTGAAGGGCTATAGGTTCACACACTGAAGACCTGTAGGTTCACACACTGAAGACCTGTAGGTTCACCACTAAAGACCTGTAGGTTCACCACTGAAGGCCTATAGGTTCACACACTGAAGACCTGTAGGTTCACCACTGAAGGGCTATAGGTTCACCACTGAAGGCCTATAGGTTCACACACTGAAGACCTGTAGGTTCACACACTGAAGACCTGTAGGTTCACACACTGAAGACCTGTAGGTTCACCACTGAAGGGCTATAGGTTCACACACTGAAGACCTGTAGGTTCACCACTGCATAACATGTCTATAATAGATATAAAGTAGGTTAAGATACTGTATTAATGTATCAAGAAAGGAGTGTATATGGTGATGCTGTTTTATGCACTGACTGAATGGAAGCTGATAATTATGATTGTTTTAGTCTGCTGGGAAGAAATTACAAGTCCTCACTGTCCGAGACTGAGTCAAGACCAAGTGGAAATGTATCCGACACTTAGACCGAGACACTCATTGCTTCTTAGCAAAGAGCAATTTCTCAAGCAAGAATTTTCCTAGGACTGTCTGGGAGTGGTCTGAGTGGGGAGGTGAAAACTGAAGATTTGTCGTTATTGCCAGAGAGGTTTGGAACTCTCACGTTTTTCACTGCACTGGGCCTTTGAAACTGCAACCAAATGTAGTTTAGGGCCCCCACAAGGTTAGGGCCCCCTGCACACGAGCCACAATAGGTGATTCCCTCTGTGCAGAGACTTATGATGTTGAAAGTGAAAGTACCTCTGCAATTAAATAATGATCCGCTGTTACCTTTCTTGAATTCAAGTGATATAAGAGGGTGAGAAATATAGAAAGGATTTTGAGGACAAAAGGGGAAAGTGTGAGAGAGCTCATGCTGAGAGATTCTCAGAAAGTCATGTTGTTAGCATAGAAAGTTAGTCCAAAGTTAACTATGACTACTTCAAAAGTCAGAAGTGAACTCTCCATAATGGGATAATTATTATTATATGCGTAGCTTTTAAGCTCTATTGTCAGTTAGTGAGCTACCTGCTACCTGCACTTTGTTCTAATTTGCCAAAGCGTCAGCTTTTCCCTCGGTTGAAGTGTCAGACCTGAAAAGGGAGCTCCACATACTCCCGCTGAAGATTTAGTCTTTAGTTTCTGAGAAATAAGAAATAAGAATAGAGAGAGTGAGAAAGAGAAGAGGGAGAGAGAGGGGAGAGAGGGGAGAGAAAGAGAAAGAGAGGTGGGAGAGAGAGAGATGGGAGAGAGAGAGAGAGAGAAAAAATAGGAGAGAGATAAGGAGAGAGAGGGAGAGAGAGAAGAGGAGAGAGATGACGAGAGAGAGTGAGAGATAGAGGAGGGTAGAGAGATGAGGGAGAGAGAGAGAGAGAGAGAGAGAGAGAAGAGGAGAGATGAGGAGAGAGAGAGAGAGAAAAGGAGAGAGATGAGGAGAGAGAGGGAGCGAGAGAGAAAAGAGGAGAGAGATGAGGAGAGAGAGTGAGAAGAGGAGAGAGATGAGGAGAGAGAGTGAGAGAGAGAGAAGAGGAGAGAGATGAGGTGAGAGAGGGAGAGAGAGAGAAGAGAGATGAGGAGAGAGAGAGAGAAAAGGAGAGAGAAAAGAGGAGATGAGGAGAGGGAGTGAGAAGAGGAGAGAGATGAGAAGAGAGAGTGAGAGAGAGAAGAGGAGAGAGATGAGGTGAGAGAGGGAGAGAGAGAGAGAATAGAGATGAGGAGAGAGAGAGAGAGAGAGAGAGAGAGAGAGAGAGAGAGAGAGAGAGAGAGAGAGAGAAGATGAGAAAGATGAGGAGAGAGAGGGAGAAGATGTTAGAAAGAGAGGGAAAGAAAGAGAGGGAGAGGACAGAGAGAGAGAGAATAAGTAACTAGCCTCCGTCTTCCTCAATCTTGGATCAAACATCGTCAGTTTCACTACCGAGAGCCAGAATGAGACATGCCTCAATAGGCTTGTTAGAGCCTGTTGACTCATAGTCCCATCTTTGTAAAATTACAGCCCCAAAAAAAACGAACTTTAATTCCACTTGTAATTTTGTTTTATGAGGGAAGCTGGGCCGATTAAAGAAGATTTGGGAGGCCTAAATAAAAAGCCAATGAGGTAATTTCTTTTCTCACCACGAATAAAACACCTTTATCCGTGAGTTGGTTCTTCCCTAGTGTGTGTGTGTTAGGTCGTGGAAATGGGATGCAGGGAGTGGTTAACTAACGACTGTAATCATCATTATGATGCAATAACTGCATTTTTGGCTCTGTGAGTGAGAGAATACGCACACTAGGTGACTTGGCTCGGGACTGATACAGTATAATAACATCTATTTGTCTTCTGAAACTGAACTAATTTAACTTACTAGTAGGTAAAACAGACAGCCAACAGAGTCTGAAGAAACACACTGGTTGGGGTCCCATTATAAATTGAGAGAGACAGGTAGTAAAACTGACTTACACTTACCTGACCAAAAGTATGTGGACACCTGCTCGTCAAACATCTCATTCCAAAATCATGGTCATTAATATGGAGTTGGTCCCCCCTTTGCTGCTGCAACAGCCTCCACTCTTCTGGGAAGGCTTTCTTTTCATTTTTTATCACCCTATTCTCTGCCCAATTTCGTGGTATCCAATTGGAAGTTACTGTCTTGTCCCACTGCTGCAACTCCCATACGGACTTGGGAGAGGCGAAGATCAAGAGCCGTGCGTCCTCCGAAACACAACCCAACCAAGCCACACTGCTTCTTGACACAATGCCCACTTAACCTTGAAGCCAGCCGCACCAATGTGTCGGAGGAAACACTGTTCACCTGGCGACCGTGTCAGCGTGTATTGCACCCGGCCCACCACAGGAGTCGCTAGTGCACGATTGAACAAGAACATCCCTCCTGGCCAAACCCTCCCCTAACCCGGACGATGCTGGGCCAATTGTGCGCCGTCCCATGGGTCTACTGGTCGCAGCCGGCTGCGACAGAGCCTGGATCTTTATTGGCACAGCTAGCACTGCGACGCGGTGCCTTAGACCACTGCACCACTCGGGAATCTGTGGGAAGGCTTCCTACTAGATGTTGGAACATTGCTGCGGGGACTTGCTTCCATTCAGCCACAAGAGCTTTAGTGAGGTCGTGCACTGATGTTGGGCGATTAGGCCTGGCTCGCAGTCGGCGTTCCAATTCATCCCAAAAGTGTTCGATGGGGTTGATGTCAGGGCTCTGTGCAGGCAGGTGAAGTTCTTCCACACCGATCTCGACAAACCATTTCTGTATGGGCAACGCTTTGTACACGGGGGTATTTTCATTTCTAAACAGGAAAGGGCCTTCCTCAAACTGTTGCCACAAAGTTGGAAGCACAGAATCTTCTAGAATGTCATTGTATGCTGTAGCGTTAAGATTTCCCTTCACTGGAATTAAGGGGCCTAGCCCAAACCATGAAAAACAGCCCCAGACCATTATTCATCCTCCACCAAACTTTACAGTTGCCATTATGCATTGGGGCAGGTAGCATTCTCTTGGCATCCGCCAAACCCAGATTTGTTTGTCAGACTGCCCAATGGTGAAGCGTGATTCATCACTCCAGAGAACGTGTTTCCACTGCTCCAGAGTCCAATAGCGGCGAGCTTTACACCACTCCAGCCGAAACTGGGCATTGCGCATGGTGATCTTAGGCTTGTGTGCGGCTGCTCGGCCATGGAAACCAATTTCATGAAGCTCCCGACGAACAGTTCTTGTGCTGATGCTGCTTCCAGAGGCAGTTTGGAACTTGGCAGTGAGTGTTGCAACCGAGGACAGATTATTTTTATTTTTACGCGTTACGTGTTTCAGCACTCAGAGATCCCATTCTGTGAGCTTGTGTAGCCTACCATTTAGGGGCTGAGCCATTGTTGCTCCTAGACGTTTCCACTTCACAATAACAGCACTTACAGTTAACTGGGGCAGCTCCTATGACGGTGCCACGTTGAAAGTCACTGAGCTCTTCATTGAGGCCATTCTACTGTCAATGTTTGTCTATGGAGATTGCATGGCTGTATGCTCGATTTTATACACCTGTCAGCAACGGTTGTGGCTGAAATAGCCGAATCCACTAATTTGAAGGGGTGTCCACATACTTTTGTATTTATAGTGTATAGACAGGCAGGCGGGTAGATAAATGTGTCAAATGATCTAACGTTACTAATACTGATGAGGTAATCAGTTAGAGCCACATTCAGTGTAGCATTAACCTTCAGCCCAAAGAAATAGCTGAGTTTTCACAGATATAACTCACAACTCTCTATTTACACGTGAGCAGTACATTTTCCAAACACCTACTAGTGGGAAATCAGGCTGAAATATGAGGATATCTGCAGCATCTTTCAGTAGCAATAAATTACCCATTACACATCGTTCATCCGCTCGTATGCTGCATATTCAGTTTGTTTCAACTCTCCTTTTTCTGCACTTCTGAGAAAAACTCTGGGCTTCATTCACTGATTCTGCTTGGTGTGACTAAGCCGTATGAAAGAGCAAAAATATCTCATTCTCAGTAAAGCCTTTTTCCAGTTATTTCTCCACCGTGTTGCCTTTCATAATAGTGGTATTGTGCCTCTGTTGAAAAGCTGGCAGGGAACAATGGACTCAGATTATAACATCCAACTGAGAACAACAACAGTAACAGAATGAAACACTTTGTAAATGAGATAATTCCTCATAAAGCCTTGATAAAGCGTGTTACGTTATGTATTAATAATATTCACCATCGACGTTTCCTCATCTATATGTACAGTAGGGAAGATGCAGGGTAGAGATTTGAATAACACACACACACACGAAGGGGACGGCCCTGACCTTCGCTGGGAGGGAACTATTAGTCAGCACTGGTGGGAGAGACCTCCCTCCCTCCCTCCCTCCCTCCCTCCCTCCCTCCCTTCCTTCCTTCCTTCCTTCCTTCCTTCCTTCCTTCCTTCCTTCCTTCCTTCCTTCCTTCCTTCCTTCCTTCCTTCCTTCCTTCCTTCCTTCCTTCCTTCCTTCCTTCCTTCCTTCCTTCCTTCCTTCCTTCCTTCCTTCCTTCCTTCCTTCCCTCCCTCCCTCCCTCCCTCCCTCTACCCTTCCCTCCTTCAGAGGCATACACTCTTTGTCTCCTCTCTGCACATGGTGATACCCATGTCCCAGCTTAAGTAACCACACACACACACACACACACACACACACACACACCACACACACACACACACACACACACACACACACACACACACACACACACACACACACACACACACACACACACACACACACAGAGTACTGAAAGAGTGTGTGCGCATCTGAATTTGCATGAGAAAGAGAGATGAAGTACGTAGGCCTATGGGAAAACAGATAAGTTTACTTCTGTTTTTTTTTAGGTGACACAAACGGACCATGCTGTAAAGGGATAAGAAAACATCCCTTCCATGTTAGTAATGTTTCACTCCATGCAGCTTAACACCACAACATGCAAAGAGACAGTAGGCAGTCAGTCTGACAACACCCATGATGATGTATTCATACTGCCACCCATCTCTGAAGTGTCCCCTCATAGTACCGTGAACATATCTCTGAAGTGTCCCCTCCTAGTACTGTGAATATATCTCTGAAGTGTGCCCTCCTAGAACTGTGAATATATCTCTGAGGTGTCCCCTCATAGTACTGTGAATATATCTCTGAAGTGTGCCCTCCTAGAACTGTGAATATATCTCTGAAGTGTCCCCTCCTAGAACTGTGAATATATCTCTGAAGTGTCCCCTCATAGTACTGTGAATATATCTCTGAAGTGTCCCCTCCTAGTACTGTGAACATATCTCTGAAGTGTCCCCTCCTAGAACTGTGAATATATCTCTGAAGTGTGCCCTCCTAGAACTGTGAATATATCTCTGAGGTGTCCCCTCATAGTACTGTGAATATATCTCTGAAGTGTCCCCTCCTAGTACTGTGAACATATCTCTGAAGTGTCCCCTCCTAGAACTGTGAATATATCTCTGAAGTGTCCCCTCCTAGTACTGTGATCATATCTCTGAAGTGTCCCCTCCCACTACTGTGAACATATCTCTGAAGTGTCCCCTCCTAATACTGTGAACATATCTCTGAAGTGTCCCCTCCCACTACTGTGAACATATCTCTGAAGTGTCCCCTCCTAGTACTGTGAACATATCTCTGAAGTGTCCCCTCCTAGAACTGTGAATATATCTCTGAGGTGTCCCCTCATAGTACTGTGAACATATCTCTGAAGTGTGCCCTCCTAGAACTGTGAATATATCTCTGAGGTGTCCCTCCTAGTACTGTGAACATATCTCTGAAGTGTCCCCTCCCACTACTGTGAACATATCTCTGAAGTGTCCCCTCCTAGTACTGTGAACATATCTCTGAAGTGTCCCCTCCTAGAACTGTGAATATATCTCTGAGGTGTCCCCTCATAGTACTGTGAACATATCTCTGAAGTGTGCCCTCCTAGAACTGTGAATATATCTCTGAGGTGTCCCCTCCTAGTACGGTGATCATATCTCTGAAGTGTCCCCTCCCACTACTGTGAACATATCTCTGAAGTGTCCCCTCCTAATACTGTGAACATATCTCTGAAGTGTCCCGTCCTAGTACTGTTAACATATCTCTGAGGTGTCCCTCCTAGTACTGTGAACATATCTCTGAAGTGTCCCCTCCTAGTACTGTGAACATATCTCTGAAGTGTCCCCTCCCGCTACTGTGAACATATCTCTGAAGTGTCCCCTCCTAGTACTGTGAACATATCTCTGAGGTGTCCCCTCCTAGTACTGTGAACATATCTCTGAGGTGTCCCCTCCTAGTACTGTGAACATATCTCTGAAGTGTCACCTCCCGCTACTGTGAACATATCTCTGAAGTGTCCCCTCCTAGTACTGTGAACGTATCTCTGAAGTGTCCCCTCCTAGTAATGTGAACATATCTCTGAAGTGTCCCCTCCTAATACTGTGAACATATCTCTGAAGTGTCCCCTCCTGCTACTGTGAACATATCTCTGAAGTGTCCCCTCCTAGTACTGTGAACGTATCTCTGAAGTGTCCCCTCCTAGTACTGTGAACATATCGCTGAAGTGTCCCCTCCTAGTACTGTGAACATATCTCTGAAGTGTCCCCTACTAGTACTGTGAACATATCTCTGAAGTGTCCCCTCCTAGTACTGTGAACATATGTCTGAAGTGTCCCCTCCTAGTACTGTGAACATATCTCTGAAGTGTCCCCTCCTAGTACTGTGAACATATCTCTGAAGTGTCCCCTACTAGTACTGTGAACATATCTCTGAAGTGTCCGCTCCTAGTACTGTGAACATATGTCTGAAGTGTCCCCTCCTAGTACTGTGAACATATCTCTGAAGTGTCCCCTACTAGTACTGTGAACATATCTCTGAAGTGTCCCCTCCTAGTACTGTGAACATATCTCTGAAGTGTCCCCTCCTAGAACTGTGAACATATCTCTGAAGTGTCCCCTCCTAGTACTGTGAACATATCTCTGAAGTGTCCCCTCCTAGAACTGTGAACATATCTCTGAAGTGTCCCCTCCTAGTACTGTGAACATATCTCTGAAGTGTCCCCTCCTAGTACTGTGAACATATCTCTGAAGTGTCCCCTCCTAGTACTGTGAACGTATCTCCAGCCCCTGGTGGTGTAGCAGAAAATATGTTTTAAAACATGCTCTGAGAAGCCACCAGTAGTGCTGTCCCTGTCTTTGTGTATTAGAGGGACCCAGGGAGGGTCTGGATTTGGGGACAGACAAGGGGTGTCTGTGTGGCCTGGTTGGCCCAATCTGAAGACTTACAGTACCAGTCAAAAGTTTGGACACATCTACTCATTCAAGGGTTTTTTCTTTATTTTGTACATTGCAGAATAATAGTGAAGACATCAAAACTATGAAATAAGACATATGGAGTCATGTAGTAACCAAAGAAGTGTTAAACAAATCAAAATATATTTTAGATTTTAGATTCTTCAATGTAGCCACCCTTTGCCTGGATGACAGCTTTGCACACTCTTGGCATTCTCTCAACCAGCATATATATATAGTTTTGATGTCTTCACTATTATTCTACAATGTAAAAACACCCTGGAATGAGTAGGTGTGTTCAAACTTTTGACTGGTACTGTATGTGTATTATTCAACGCTTGCTGCCACGCCATGTCATGCCGTGCTGTGACAGGCTTGGTGGATGTCTGTATGGTGATGGCAGGTGTGTGTGTGTGTGTATCCAAGGTGTTTCGTGCAGCTGCCTGGTGAGCTTGGGAAGGAAGGGGGGAGGAAACGTCTTCACTGGACATGCATTAGATATTGGTGTGTGTAGATGTGTGTGTGTGTGTGTGGATGTGTGTGTGGATATGTGTGTGTGCGTGCTTGGAGACAGTAAGTGTGTGATCGGCTCTTGCTCTCCAGTCTCCACACGTTTGGCCTAGGGGCCTGATGAAACATTCAGAAGGGGATGGGTGTTGTTTTGGGAGGGGAGCGACCCAGGTCTCACCCTTATGGCTGGGACTGGAGCTGGGGCAGAGGGGTCAGGGATGGGGGTCATGACCGAGACTAGCATCGTGACAGACAGCCGCCCATACAGGACTAGGTTAATTGGGAACCACTGACCTTTTCACAGAGACAAAACAATGGCTATAAAACCCACAGTAGGTAGTTCTGGAGTGGCGCTACTGCAGTGAGTTGCAATGAGTTATTCCATCCGCTGCAAGCAGACCCTGACTCATATTTAAGTCAAATCAATAAAACAAAATATTAAGACATTGACATCAAACAAAATCTCTCTCTCTCTCTCTCTCTCTCTCTCTCTCTCCCCCCGCTCTTTCTCCCTCTCGCTCTCTCTCTCTTTCTTTTGCTCTGTCTGTCTCTGTCTCTCTCTGTCTCTCCATCTTTTCCCCTCTCTATTGTCATATTTACCCATCTATTTATGAGATGCTTGTTAGAGGCCTGTCAAACTAAGCAGTTGGCTGAAAAACACACTGAGACTCTAAGTCCTCACTGCTGTACTCTTTGGCCCAGTGGATGCATTTCTCTTGCTAAATGGACTTGTCATAGGCAGTGAGAGTAATTGCAAATTCAAGCCGTCATATATATGAAATCCTGAGCTTACCACATCAACCTCAAATTAAACATGTCCTGTAATTTCTACTTCCTTTTCCTACCCAGTCTTTACAGTTCACCCTACTACAGTCCACCCTACCACAGTCCACCCTACCACAGTCTACCCTACTACAGTTCACCCTACTACAGTCCACCCTACTACAGTCCACCCTACTGCAGTCCACCCTACTACAGTCCACCCTACTACAGTCCACCCTACTACAGTCTACCCTACTACAGTCCACCCTACTACAGTCCACCCTACTACAGTTCACCCTACTACAGTTCACCCTACTGCAGTTCACCCTACTACAGTCCACCCTACTGCAGTCCACCCTACTACAGTCCACCCTACTACAGTCCACCCTACCACAGTCTACCCTACTACAGTCCACCCTACTACAGTTCACCCTACTACAGTTCACCCTACTACAGTTCACCCTACTACAGTCCACCCTACTACAGTCCACCCTACTACAGTTCACCCTACTACAGTTCACCCTACTGCAGTTCACCCTACTACAGTCCACCCTACTGCAGTCCACCCTACTACAGTCCACCCTACTACAGTCCACCCTACCACAGTCTACCCTACTACAGTCCAGCCTACCACAGTCCAACCTACTACAGTCCACCCTACTACAGTCTACCCTACTACAGTCCACCCTACTACACTCCACCCTACTACAGTCCACCCTACTACAGTCCACCCTACCACAGTCCAACCTACCACAGTCCACCCTACCACAGTCTACCCTACTACAGTCCACCCTACTACACTCCACCCTACTACAGTCCACCCTACTACAGTTCACCCTACTACAGTCCACCCTACTACAGTCCACCCTACCACAATCCAGCCTACCACAGTCCATCCTACTACAGTCCACCCTACTACAGTTCACCCTACTACAGTCCACCCTACTACAGTCCACCCTACCACAGTCCATCCTACTACAGTCCACCCTACTGCAGTCCACCCTACTGCAGTCCACTCTACCACAGTCCACCCTACCACAGTCCACCCTACTACAGTCTACCCTACTACAGTTCACCCTACTACAGTCCACCCTACCACAGTCCACCCTACTACAGTCCACCCTACTACAGTCCACCCTACTACAGTCCACCCTACCACAGTCCACCCTACTACAGTCCACCCTACTACAGTCCACTCTACTACAGTCCACCCTACTACTGTCCACCCTACTACAGTTCACCCTACTACAGTCCACCCTACTACAGTCCACCCTACTACAGTCCCATCCTACCACAGTCCATCCTACCACTGTCCATCCTACCACAGTCCACCCTACTACAGTCCACCCTACTACAGTCCACCCTACCACAGTCCACCCTACTACAGTCCACCCTACTACAGTCCACCCTACCACAGTCCACCCTACTACAGTCCACCCTACTACAGTCCACCCTACTACAGTTCACCCTACTACAGTCCACCCTATTACAGTTCACCCTACTACAGTCCACCCTACTACAGTCCATCCTACTACAGTCCACCCTACTACAGTCTACCCTACTACAGTCCACCCTACTACAGTCCACCCTACTACAGAGAAGTAATATTAAAAAAAGTAGTTTTGTATTAAAGTATTGTGGTTTTTTTCTATAGTAGTTTATGATGTGCAGAGACCATTACATCTTAAGTGCTGCGGATTGAATTAGCCTAATGTGGCCGCGCTGTAATGCAATTTCAAATAGACATGAGTTAAACGCAAGGGAACTGCCTCTTCCATTTGGTTAGTTAAATATTAACCACCAAGCAGAGACAAAGCACATTCTATTATAATTTACTCTGATTCATTCACTCCTTCAGAAAATGAAGAGAGAGAAGAGGGGTAGGGAGATACATAGGCATAAACAGAGAGATGAGATGGAGAGACAATGAAGAGAAAAGTCGGAGTCCAACCAAACCCAATAACTTTGTCATCTTTGAGAAGATGTATGCCTGGGAGATGTACAGGTTGTCTTGGCAGATCATTCATTGGTTTCATGGCCCATCCATCAAACTGTTTGGCCGTGCTGATTGGGTAGCCACTGTGCTAAGGAGACTGAAAATCTATTTGGAGCTGGGATCCCAATTGCCTTTGATGAAGTGTGTGAATGCTGCGGGGGAAAAATATGCTGTCTACAGCCATGCAAACTGACAACTCACTGAACCCTTCCTTTCTTCAGTCTCTCCCCCTCTCTCGCACTTTTGTCCCTCTCTCCCTGTATCAGTGTCTCTCAGCTCATATCTGCCCCTCTCTTCTCCACCAGCTCCCTCTCTCTCATTTGTCCCTCTCTCCCTGTATCAGTGTCTCTCAGCTCATATCTGCCCCTCTCTTCTCCACCAGCTCCCTCTCTCTCTGCCCTCTCTCCCGACGTGCTCCGCTCATTCGCCCCCCCCCACCGCTCCCCCCCCCGAGCTCCCCCCCGACAGCAACTCAACTCATATGACTGACAACTGTCGGCAGGCGAAACTCAGGGGACATGTCAAAAGGAGAACTAACTATAGAGTGTGAGGAGAGTGTCAGGCTCCTGAGAAGCCTGAGTTATCCTGCTTGCACGGAGAAGCATCACGTTGCAGAGGTTATAACACCAATTAGCAGTAGTTATTAGACCCACTTCTCTATCTCTCTCTCTGTCTCTTTCTCTCTCTCTCCAATTCTCTTTCTTCCTCTATCTCGTTTTATCTCTGTCTGTCTCTCTCTCTCTCTGCAGCTCTCGCTCTCTCTCTCTGTTCCCTCTATCTTTTGTGGCTGTACAGAGCTGTATAGAGAAGCAGTAAATGATGATGGTGGAGAGGTGAAATCTGGCATGATAAGAGATGTGAAGCCTGTAAGAGAGAGAGAGAGAGATAGAGAGTGAGAGAGGGGCAGAAAGAGAGGGAGAGAGAGATGTGAATGTCTGCATACATATAGTAATTACACAGAGGGCTCTCTCTCTCTCTCTCTCTCTCGCTCTCTCTCCCTTGCTCTCTCTCTCTCTCGCTCTCTCTCCCTTGCTCTCTCTCCCCCTCCCTCTCTCTCTCTCTCCCTCTCCCTCTCTCTCTCTTCCTCTCTCTCTCCCTGAAAATGCAGCCCAAAAGGCTCCAACAGGTTTGGTTGTTAAGCAACAAAACTTACGCGTGCGCAAAACAGACAGGGTTGGCTTAGATTGTTGATAACATGTAAACTACATTTAATCTCCCATGTTTATTGAAAACATAAATACATTTGCACAATGAGCACTTGTTGTCTCTCAAATACATTGTTAGAGTTCTTGGTTAGCTAGCTAGCGGATTTTAGCTATATTAGCATAGATGTGACATCAGTCAAAACACTTAAAAACAAGACATGGTATCACAAACAAGGTACTTACGATTCCCCACATGGTAGCTTCTTGTCATTGTTGCTAGCTATCTGGCCATCCATTCTACAACAAAGGTTAAGGTTAAGGTTAAGCACTGTCTAAAGTGCCCGTTAACAGTGAGTCTAAAGCTCATTACAGAAAAGGTGAGCTAACTACAGGTCAGAGCCATCATCATCATCACGTCGCGTACAGTGGCCCTCCTGGGACATACAGGGCAAGTTGGACCTTGGGGCAATGGCCATGAGAGATCAACATTTCTAAATATTACAGCATGGGCTTGACCTTCTGTGGTGTACATTGCTGCACAGAGAGACATCTACATCATTAAAACCCCACATGTCTGCTATTTAGAATATTAAAGCATCTCATTAATTAATATAGCGCCTGAATGTGTACGACGAGGCAGTGTACAGTATGTTCACCATCAAAGGGGAGAACGCGTGATGTCTAGCATAGTGTGTTTCCAGAATGTTCCCACAGTGTAGATCAAAAGAATGTAACATATTTGAAGCCTTGAGTGAGGCAGAATGACCCTGAACACAAAAACACACACAATTTTCAAGGATGTTTTTTTTTTTTGTCTTTGTAACACTCTGGCCATAGAGAGGGTTTTTTGTTCTCTATTTTTGGTTAGGCCAGGGTGTGACATGGGTGGGCGTTCTAGGTTTATTTTTCTATGTTGGTGGTTTTCTTTGTTTCGGCCGTGTATGGCTCTCAATCAGGAACAGGTGTAGATCGTTGTTGCTGATTGAGAGTCATACATAGGCAGCCTGTTTTTCCTTTGGGGTTTGTGGGTGAATGTTTTCTGCCTAGGTTTGTTAATCCTGACAGGACTGTTTGGCTGTCATTTCTTGTCGTGTTTTCTTTTTGTATAGTGTTCATTCATTTATTAAAATCCTTAATATGAACACATCCTCCGCTGCACCTTGGTCTCAATCTGACGACGGCCGTTACAGTCTTGTCATTTTGTAAAGAAACGACAGGAACAGTTTGATGATAAAGTGATAGTAGATACAGAGATTGGACACGGTGGCAGCTGTACATGGTTGTCATTTAAAGTCAACACAATCAGTTCCTCTTATCTCTTAAGAGAAAGAGAAAAAAAAATTGGAACACACCTCAGTTCCAAATAACTGTCCGTCTTTTGAAAAATAGACTAATTTCTCTTAGGATCCGATTCAAAGAGAGAGACGTGTCTATAAGAGGGGAAACTGTATAACAGGTGTGTTTTGCGTTATGTTTTCTAGTATCTTACAAAAGCGAGGCATCTGGAAACTATTGCAGTCTTTTTACGAGCCATTAAACTGAGATTATACCGTGTTCTCTCTTTGTGTTTCTCCATTTTACTGGCCGAACTGATCACAACAGTAAAACCACTAATTAGCTACAATTCTAATGGTGAGACTGTTGCGTCTCGAGACTTCTAGACAATGAAAGGAGAAGTACATGTAGTAAAGAACATTTCTGTCATTTCAGCATAAACATACAGATAGATTTCGTTGTCCATTGGTATATTATTTTGATTGATTTGAGTGTACCATGTCAAGCCTGAGAGTGATATTGACAATATTATGATGAATGAGGGTTCTAAGACATATATTTGAGGAAGATATAGCTGCTATCTGCTCCTGAATAAATGCACACAGCCAAAGATGTGTATGTACACACCAGTCGTTCTTATCGCAATAACATTTTGCAGCAAAGGACAACAAGTTCCTGGAATGGTTTCAAAGAGGAACTTGACACTGCAGAGCCCATATGCTTGTGGGAGTTGTTGCAGCATTGCGCAGGCATTGAGCAGAATCCCAGGAGGGCTGAATTCGACAGAACACTGGACAGGAACGGGCCATTCATTATGCAACCGACTTTCAACTTTCTGTGATTCAGACACACTCAGCAATGCTACAATTACCTCAGGTGAACCAGAAACAAGGTCTGTGTTCACGACTAAAGTCAATCTGCCAGCAAAAATGCAGCGGATGCTAAGAGATGCTATCAAATGCTAATGCTGTCTGAATAAGCAATGACCCACAAACTAGCATAAACAATGCTGTTCAACGTAGTTTTAAGGTGATATTTCACCTTCAAGCACTAGCAAAAGTAGCAATGGGATTTACACGGTTGAATTCAGAGGTGTGTCAGTATCACTGACTTCAACGAGAGCACCTTGTAAAGCAATTAGACAAAACTGAAACTGTAGCATATTCCAGTCAGCCAATCACTAAATAATTGATCCGGGGCTCATGTCAAGGCTGTCTTATCTCTCCTGTATTGTTTGAGATGCATGGGAGGAATCAGAGCAGTCCCATTGTTAGGACTGTCAGTCATCCTCACGACTGGCATTAATCTCAACTCAATGTGCTGTCACCTGTCTGTTCTCTCGTCGCACAGCGCATCCCTGAGCTCATCACACACACACACACACACACACACACACACACACACACACACACACACACACACACACACACACACACACACACACACACACACACACACACACACACACACTGACACAGACCGAGACAGCACTGTAAAAAATTCATATTTGTTTCATTATTAATTTGTGTATTTATTCATCGCATCAATAATGCATAGTCCCTCGACTGACGGGACAATATCGAATCAAACGAGGAACAACAAAGCGGGAGATCACACGTGAAGGAGATCACACATCACACAAATTGGCTGGCTCCTTTTGTGGAAGCCTGCATCAGAAAAGTTGAGAGAAGACAGTGATAAACTGTAACCAGAAACTAGGTCTGGAGCAGGTGGGCTATCCAACTTAAATCCATAGCTCTCGTTGATAACAATAATAGGATGCTCTATAATAGTGTTCCATGGACTCTGCATGGCTGGCATTACCCACGCCCTGTTAAAATGCCCGCAGCTCTGTGTTTATGCCCTACAGGCATACCTTCTGCCAGTCTAGGGTTCTCGCTCTCTGTTCAGCAACTAACATTTAACTGAGAATAATGAGCCTGTTTGTCATCAGCTTCCCTCTTCCAACCTCTCCCTCATCCCTCTCTCCCGTCCATCTCTCCCTCTTGCTCTCTCTGTCTCAAAGCCTTCTCTCACTGTATGTCTCTCTCCATCTTTCTCACTGTTGACATCCTTTTCTCTCTCCCCTCCTCTGTCTCCCTCTCCCCCGCTCCAATTCATAAATGTAAAGGCTGCATTTGGTAAAAGCTCCTTCCTTCCCTCCCTCATTCTGCAATAATGTTGACGTTCTCTCATTTCGCAGTGAGGTCGTTCATCACCTTGGCCTGTCATGGTGACGCAGCGCTCCGCTCCGTCTATTTTCCAGATCTCAGACAATGCCCCAGGAACTGAAATCTAAACGTGATGCACGACACGGCTCCAGAGAACCCCACCTCCCAAAACCCACCATGAATCATACCTGTTTGTTTGTCTACAGTAGACACATGTTGGACTTAGAAAACGCGACTCTGAAGTTTTGGAGGTGATGCCATTTTGAAGTGTACCAAAGTCGAGGCTAATCAAATCTTTCCTCTTAAATCCAGACACTTTTCAGCGCTTAGCTCATCAACTTTGTAATGGTTGCTGTGGTGGAAGCATTACAAATTAGAACATGCTATGCTTTTTTTTACTTAGAGAATTGTCTCGTTATATGCTAGTGTTTTTTTCTAACCTGATACAAACTTGTCTTGTGTGACTTAGTCATAAGTCTGGGTGTACAGAGAAGAGACGTTTGGGTGTGACCGCAGTATGTGACATCCTGGTTTCACAATCTACAGTAATTACATTTTTTATTGAATCTTTATTTAACTAGGCAAGTCAGTTAAGAACAAATGATTATTTACAATGACGGCCTACCAAAAGGCAAAAGGCCTCCTGCGGAGATGGGAGCTAGGATAAAAAAATAATGAAAATATAGGACAAAATACACATCACGATAAGCGAGACACCACAACACTACAAAAATACAAACCTAAGACAACAACATAGCATGGCAGCAACACATGACAACACAGCATGGTAGCAAACAAATTGACAACAAAATGCTAGCAACACAACATAGTAGCAGCACAAAACATGGTACAAATATTAATATCACAGACAACAGCACAAAGGGCAAGAAGGTAGGGACAACAATACAAAGCAGTCACAACTGTCAGTAAGAGTGTCCATGATTGAGTCTTTGAATGAAGAGATGGAGATAGAACTGTCCAGTTTGAGAACCTAGCTGTGTGGAAACTTACAAGAAGGAACAGACAATGGTAGCAATGTCAGCTATCTTAACCAGCACAAACAAACTAATCACCTTTTACACTATGTTCCCTGTCCCTGTTTCCACACATCTGCTAAACTGCCACATAGACAAAATAGGTTGTGCTTTCTATAAAAGCTGAGAGACAACTCTGTTCATTGGGCTCTTAACTGTGCACCATTGAGTGATTGTTAACCGCTCCATTTTTGCAAATCTTATAACAACGTTGTTGTTTGAAGAATCTACAGTCTCTTCCTTATGTTTAGAATTTTTATAACAATTTGGTGATGAGGATGGCATGGCTAACTCCGCCTGCTGATCGTTCCTGGGGAGACCGAGGTTAACCGTACGAGGGGTTACAGTAGACGTGGCTCAGGGAGCCCACACTCCGATTAAGCAGAGCAGAAAGTGACCCGCCTCAGACCCGGCAGGGAGCGTCAGTGAACGGATATGCCATCCCGAACAGACAGAGTTAAGGGTGAGACTGATTTTCTTAAACGCAACCTACAATTGGGGAAAGTACATTTTTATAAAATCCTGTTCTGGGAATAGGTCCTGAAGTAAAAACTATGTGATTCCAGGACAGAGTCATGAGGTATAATTAAATAAATATTCCTGCAGGTTAGAAAAACATTGTAAAAGAAAATGGATGAATCAGTGGACTGGTAAAGCAGTAGGTTATGATTGGGAAACAAACTATCATTTCAAACCGACACAGAATTTTGCGTAAGATGAACTACCATGTGGGTACAACATTTTTTATTACAAAAAGTAATTAATAAAGGAAGACGTTCCTAACCAAATATTTTGTTTTAGTTTCCTGAGTGTGGGTGTCTTTTGACGAGAGATTTATATTATGTACGGCTATGGACCCTAATTTTGGTAATATGTGTTGTCAACAACAGGGACATTTGAAGCGTGACACTGGTATAAGACATTAGGTCTCCCGTATTCACCAGTAGTAAATTGGCAGACGTTCCAGTATTGGTTTTAATACAAGGTATCAGGTGACGTTGTCACATCCTGACCAGCAGAGGGAGCAATTGGATTAGTTTTGGTCAGGATGTGGCAGGGTTTTTGTGCGTGTGAATGGTTGTGTTGGTGATTAAGACTCCCAATTGAAGGCAGGTGTGTTGAGTTGCCTTTGATTGGGAGTCCTATATAGGAGTGTGTGTTTTTCTTTGGGGTTGTGGGTAATTGTTTCTGTTCAGTGTGATATGCTGTCAGTACTGTTTAGCTGTCGGTATTTTCTTGTTTTTGTAGTGTTCCAGTGATCGTTTTTAAATAAAAATTATGAACACTAACTCTGCTGCACCTTGGTCCACTTCTTCTCTCCATGACGACAGTTGTGACAGACGTGATCATTAAAAGGTACAAATACCATAACTACTCTGGAGAAGTGGGTATCACTTGTGTGAGTGGGTAAAATTGGCATATATTAAAACAGTGAGTGAGGAACTCCAGACACTCTGGACATCGTCGAGAGGCGTAGAAATAACCACCATTGAAATGTCATCCGTGGTTTCTGACATTCCCGTAAAAGGGGAAATAGAAGAGGTAAACTATAGCAAAACCATAGAGGCGCTAAAAGAAGTGCAAGCGCATTTTACCAATTCGGCTCGAACATGAAAAAATCCAATCAGGGATAAAATTGGGCAGCATTTTCCTGCAGACGGAAAATTCCTATCTAATAAAGAATTCAGAGATGCTATTGTGAGTTGACACAATGACATAAAATAAAAAATAAAGCTCAATACACCAGCGTTTTGATGTTAGCATTCTATCAACAGAAACCAAAACTGTACTCAGCATTAAAAAGACTGGATATGTGAGTATGTTGATATAATGTGTACGTATGCTTAGATGGCAGGTTTGAAACCTGTTATCAAATCGGATATTGCGTGGGTAGTGGACCAACATTTTTCATTGGGATGAAATAGTAAAGGAGGCTTTGAGAGTGGAATCCAATTCCGCCACAGTGAAAAGTCCCTAACAGTGGTTTTACTGTCCAAGGTAAGACAAAAGAAATAGGGAGGAAAGAGCAGTGTTTAAGATGAGGGGTCGTTGGTCATTGGAAGACTGAGTGAAGCGGGGCAAGGGAGTTCGAAACAGGCTACATTTACCCCAAGGGAAAAGTATTACATTCAGCAGGGTAACAGGGGCAGAATCAAATGCAATATGAAGACTACCCATGTCTTTGACCATAGGACCAGTAACTATACGCCATGTAACTCGATAATGTTACATGGCGACGGGTGTGGAACAAATTTTGGGGTTGGAAGTATCTATGCAAAATGCCAGGGGAATGGATTCTACAAGGTAACAAGTTAAAATGACCAGGCCAAACACTCCTTGCAAACTCAGAAAACCTTGGGGGGGAGGGGGGGGGGGGGGGTTTAATCTCATGAGACACATTATTCTGTCTTATTCTGAAATAGATTTATTGAATTGATGAAAGGGAGGAATTGAGAAATTGGAGTGGAGTTAATATTGTGAGTAATTGTTTGTTGACTGTTGGAAAAGCAATTCTGTCAGATGCCAACATTGGGGTTGCCAAATGTAAAAATGACCTTTAAAAATGTTGTTCATGAACATGAAGGGCATTGTAGTGCAGGTGGTTATGTAAAATCGTGGGGGGAAAGGCCAGTCATATACGGGAGTAAATGTTTAGACTGGGTGGTGAGATAA
>NC_138297.1:13685000-13770000 GCF_965601325.2 Salmo salar | reverse complement strand
CACACACCAGAGACTGTATAGTGTCTACCGTATTGAGAATCAACACACACCAGAGACTGTATAGTGTCTACCGTATTGGGAATCAACACACACCAGAGACTGTATAGTGTCTACCGTATTGAGAATCAACACACACCAGAGACTGTATAGTGTCTACCGTATTGAGAATCAACACACACCAGAGACTGTATAGTGTCTACCGTATTGAGAATCAACACACACCAGAGACTGTATAGTGTCTACCGTATTGAGAATCAACACACACCAGAGACTGTATAGTGTCTACCGTATTGAGAATCAACACACACCAGAGACTGTATAGTGTCTACCGTATTGAGAATCAACACACACCAGAGACTGTATAGTGTCTACCGTATTGAGAATCAACACACACCAGAGACTGTATAGTGTCTACCATATTGAGAATCAACACACACCAGAGACTGTATAGTGTCTACCGTATTGAGAATCAACACACACCAGAGACTGTATAGTGTCTACCGTATTGGGAATCAACACACACCAGAGACTGTATAGTGTCTACCGTATTGAGAATCAACACACACCAGAGACTGTATAGTGTCTACCGTATTGAGAATCAACACACACCAGAGACTGTATAGTGTCTACCGTATTGAGAATCAACACACACCAGAGACTGTATAGTGTCTACCGTATTGAGAATCAACACACACCAGAGACTGTATAGTGTCTACCGTATTGGGAATCAACACACAGCTCCAATTAGGCCTGCAGAGAGACAGGCGCACACACACACTCTTTCTCTCCAACACTCTCTCTCCCACTCTCTTTCTCAGCTTTGGTGTTTACCAAACGAGAGCAGAAATGAACATATTTATTTTAACCTTACAAAGTGGTCTGCGGAATGGGACACCAGATGAGCTTCTAAGTGTCCGAGCTGCACAGTTCACTCCCTCCGTTTGGCTGAGGCATTACAACATCATGTCTCAGACAAGACAAATCTCACGCCATTTATTTTTTAGATCCTTTCACCACGTCTTGCTCCGGTACAAGTTGTTCAGCTTGTAAGATGACAATCCAGGATAACAGAAACTTCTAAAACTATCAAATTCTACAAAAACAACCTCACCGTCCGGTGTCTCTGGTTCATGTCTGTCAAGAAGCTGATCTATGTCTGCTCTAGACTGTGGGAGTAGCAGACAGACTGTCTCAGTTGAAGGAGGCTCAGTCAGACAGAAGATATGAGGACAGATCCCGTCTGTCATGTCAGTCACATCTCTGGCAGCATTGAAGCTCCAACTCTTTTCAAGGAGGAAGTGAGATAGTTTTGAGAAAGGCTCCTTCAGGGCCGGAGAGTGTTTGTCCCACTGTCTGACAGACCCCCTCAGCGGCGCTACCAGGAAGAGTGTGTGCACATTCATAAAAATTCACTGCACCCCTTTGCCCCCCCTCCCTTCCCACTCTTCACTGCCGCCTTTGTACCTGGGGCTGTTGCGGTGACCATAGGTAATTAGGCTTCTCCAAGCTCTGATGCTGCTGATGGTCGTTATGAGCCTACCAAACTTGCTAACTGCCTGGTACTCAGAACTCTATTGTCCCTCTAACATCAATGCAAATGTGTTCGAAAATCGAATCAAACACTTCCCGAGGGCCCATGAGCTCATGTTGCGCAACATTTCTATTGGCTATGCAATTGCGGGAAAAAACAGAGTCATGGCACATTGCTTATATTTACAACAGGAGTATAGCCTAACTGGCTGGCATGAAAATGAACCACGGGGAAAAGTGTCTTCCATTCGTTATTTAAGTGCATAAACAAATTTTTCCCCCTGCCCCTGTTTGGAGACAGGTGCATAATAATGGTCCATTCTAAATCAAAACTAATTTCACACATTAATTATTTAGTATATATAAAGACAAGATAAATCACGAATAGTCTGATGGGTGACAATATTTTTTGCGACTTTTTCAAATCATAGTCGCGCACCTCATGTAGCCTAGCCCATCGACCTACAATATACTGAAGTGGCCAAATAACTTCTTAAAATTATTATTATTATTATTTTTATTTTTTTCACCTTTATTTAACCAGGTAGGCCAGTTGAGAACAAGTTCTCGTTTACAATTGCGACCTGGCCAAGATAAAGCAAAGCAGTGCGACACAGACAACAACACAGAGTTACACATGGAATAAACAAATGTACAGTCAATAACACAATAGGAAAAAAAATCTATATACAGTGTGTGCAAATGAGGTGAGATTAGGGAGGTAGGGCAATAAATAGGCCGTAGAGGTGATGTTATTACAATTTAGCAATAAACCCTGAAATGGTAGATGTGCAGAAGATGAATGTGCAAGTAGAGATACTGGGGTGCAAAGGAGCAATAAATAAATAAATACATAACAATATGGGGATGAGTAGTTGGATGGGCTATTTACAGATGGGTTATTTACAGATGGGCTATTTACAGATGGGCTATTTACAGATGGGCTATGTACAGATGGGCTATTTACAGATGGGTTATTTACAGATGGGCTATTTACAGATGGGCTATTTACAGATGGGCTATTTACAGATGGGCTATTTACAGATTGGCTATGTACAGATGGGCTATTTACAGATGGGCTATGTACAGATGGGCTATTTACAGATGGGCTATTTACAGATGGGTTATTTACAGATGGGCTATTTACAGATGGGCTATTTACAGATTGGCTATGTACAGATGGGCTATTTACAGATGGGCTATGTACAGATGGGCTATTTACAGATGGGCTATTTACAGATGGGCTGTTTACAGATGGGCTGTTTACAGATGGGTTATTTACAGATGGGTTATTTACAGATGGGTTATTTACAGATGGGCTATTTACAGATGGGCTGTTTACAGATGGGCTATTTAAAGATGGGCTATTTACAGATGGGCTATTTACACATTGGCTATGTACAGATGGGCTATTTACAGATGGGCTATGTACAGATGGGCTATTTACAGATGGGCTATTTACAGATGGGCTATTTACAGATGGGCTATTTACAGATGGGCTGTTTACAGATGAGCTGTTTACAGATGGGCTATTTACAGATCTGTACATAGCCCATCTGATGGGCTGTTTACAGATGGGCTATTTAAAGATGGGCTATTTACAGATGGGCTATTTACAGATGGGCTATGTACAGATGGGCTATTTACAGATGGGCTATTTACAGATGGACTATTTACAGATGGGCTATTTACAGATGGGCTATGTACAGATGGGCTATGTACAGATGGGCTATTTACAGATGGGCTATTTACAGATGGGCTATTTACAGATGGGCTATGTACAGATGCAGTGATCTGTGAGCTGCTCTGACAGCTGATGCTTAAAGTTAGTGAGGGAGATATGAGTCTCCAGCTTCAGTGATTTTTGCAATTTGTTCCAGTCATTGCCAGCAGAGAACTGGGGGTGTAGAGCTTTACAAGGGGTGTAGAGCCTAAATGGCATATATAAGCAGCGGGTGACTTTCAAGTTTGGAGAAGATCATTTTCACCATAAAAATGCACCTTTAAAATAAAAGCATTACATGCATAATCACATTTGCGGTGACTTTTGATACATACTGGTGTTTTCCCGCTAATTGAACATTAGTGCTTATAACCTACTGCCATGTGCGCATTGGCTCAGTTGGTAGAGCATGGTGTTTGCAACGCCAGGGTTGTGGGTTCGATTCCCACGGGGGGCCAGTACAAAAAATGTATGAAATGTATGCATTCACTACGGTAAGTCGCTCTGGATAAGAGCGTCTGCTAAATGACTAAAATGTAAATAATGTGAAGTAATAGGTTATCAACATTTTAAGCTAAACATTTGGATCTGTTGCGTCACCCACATTGCGTAAAAATGTTTTTTTTTTTTATGCTAGTGGTTGTATTAATTTGGGATTTATCATATCCCCAACTGTCTCAGATTATATTTGGAATATTAATTTCTCGCATGGAATAGAATAGGTCAACTTTTCTACTATGGGGGATAGTAGATTAACATAGGCTAGTGCTTTTGCTGTTCATTAGGCCTACTCATCTTGTTGGCTGACGAAAATATCTTCAATATGCACTACGGAATTGGATAAGGACGCGCGCAGTTGCTCCCACGATGTCTCTGTCTTCACTTGTAGCCTGTGAGAAAGACCCGATCACGTGACAGAGCACACACAACTCAGGGAGAAGGGCACAACGGCCAGCGGCCGCAAAATACATGTTTTTTTTAGGGTGCATTACGGACACACAAAGGGGATACCGCCGTGAAATTCGAGGAATTATCAAGTGCTTGTCGAATTGTGAATGCAAGACTGATGTAGTGTGTACAGCCTGCGCAAAAAAACTAAGCAGAGTTCATTCCTTTCAAGTTACTTTTTCAAATCATCATTAGACCCACATCATGCAGCCTACCAATGTATTAAAAATCAAAACATATAGCCCAACGTTTGAGGAACAACTAAAGTTACCTTAATAACTCTAAATTAAGGAAATAGGAGAACCTGTTTCTTTGTTAACTGCTCAACACAGAGTAGCTGCATGTACACACTCTCTCAAATCGTTTGGAGAAAATATCCTTTCTATTTTATTCAGCTTTGTTCAATTCTATTCTTCATACTATAAAATAATATAAAATGATGCCATCGAATTCTAAGCAAATCTTGTCTGCTAAATGAACTAGTGTAACCCACAGCCATTTGGCATAGCCACATCAGGACCTAACATTAGAACAACTCAGAGTATGCTATTCTGTTCTTCTGAAATAGACTACATTTCCTTCATATCATGCTTCTTTAGACCTGTCTAAAATAAATAATGGATTTAGGTGTAGGCTATATTACATGGATTTATTAGACTTTATAATATGTAGATGTTCCATAGATCTGCATCAGTGGCTTGTAGGTTGTGTGTGGAAGCCAGGAGATGCTACATGTGTTTATGTTAATTAATGGTCAAGTACCGTGAGACCAACAGTTATTTGCTTGACAATCACCGACTGACTAAATTTCGTGACCACCACAGCCCACAGCCCACAGCCCACAGCCCACATCCCTATCTGTACCCTCGTCCCCCATAATGGAACAGTGACAGCTGTTGATGCACACCATTTTCTGACACTCCTCAGGGCTTCTGGGTAAACCGTGCTACAGTACAGTACGTGTCCGAAATGGACCACAGCCTACAGATACCATCACAATATCACTACGAATTTGACCTCTCTCTCTCTCTCTCTCTCTCCCCCACTCTCTCTCTCTCCCCCACTCTCCCCCCTCTCTCTCTCTCTCTCTCTCTCTCTCTCTCTCTCTCTCTCTCTCTCTCTCTCTCTCTCTCTCTCTCTCTCTCTCTCTCTCTCCTCTCCTCTCTCTCTCGCTCTCTCTCACTCTCTCGCTCACTCACATGCAATTTGAATGGCTAAGTGACAGTGATGGGGACAGAAAAATAACAAGAGTTCTCTATTTGGAAACCAGGCTAACCTAAATGCACTTTGTCATCCCTGCAGTGAGACATCAATCAATGATATTCCCCCTGAAACCATTTAGGAAAGCTGTCAGGAATATGAAGTGTCACTGGGTATCACTCTGTGGGGAAAATTGCCAATTTTCTAGACTAAGCTAGGCTCTTGTAAGATGCAGTCTAGTCATATAATGGTAAAGTATGACTTTGTATGACTGACCCTCCCTGTTTATTTGACTGCCCATGTTTTTAATCGACTCCTAGCCTCTGGCTTCCATCCTCTAGCACAAGGTTCCCCAACTGGCAGACCGCGGGGCAGAATTTGGCATGCAGGTAGTTTATTTGGCACCCCCTAGGTGTTTTTCTAACTTCTAGCCTCTAGCTTCTAGACTCTAGCTTCTATCCTCTAGCTTCTAGCTTCTAGACTCTAGCATCTAGCTTGTAGTTTATATCCTCTAGCTTTTAGCCTCTAGCTTCTAGTTTCTAGGCTCTAGCATTTAGCCTCTAGACTCTAGCTTCTAGTCTCTGGCTTCTAGCCTCTAGTTTCTAGTTTCTAGCCTATAGCTTTTAGCTTCTAGCCTCTAGATTCTAGACTCTAGCTTTTAGCTTCTAGCCTCTAGCTTTTAGCCTTTAGCCTCTAGCTTCTAGCCTCTAGTTTAATAGCGTTTAGCCACTAGCTTCTAGGCTCTAGCTTTGAGCCTCTAGCTTATAGCTTCTAGTATCTAGCTTCTAGCCTCTAGCCTCTAACCCAAGGTTCTCCAACTGGCGGCCCACGAGCAGGATTTGGCCTGCAAGTGGTTTTATTTGGCCCCCCAGGTGTTTTTTGTAAATGTTGATTGACTGTTAAAGCACCAGGAAATCAGCTCCAAGTGATTTTAATTTTGGAAATCTGTTCCCAAGTATTCCCACACATAAGAGAGACACGTGATCGTACACAAATGTAAGCAAGGTTTGAAATGATTATGCTTTAGTCAAATATAAAATCTGTTTAGGCTTCTTGCGGTCAATTTGCAATCTACAGTATTGTACAACTTATTTGTAATTATATTCCGGACCCACGATTATCCACTCAAGAAAATGTCCTGCGGCTGAATGTAGTTGATGATCCCTGCTCTATCCTCTAGCTTCTAGCCTCTAGCTTCTAGCCTCTACCCTCAAGACTCTAGGCTCTAGGCTTTAGCTTCTAGCCTCTAGTTTTTAGCTTCTAGCCCCTAGTCTTTAGCATGAGCCTCTAGACTCAAGCTTCTAAACTCAAGCCTCTAGCTTTTAGCTTCAAGATTCTAGCCTGTAGCTTTTAGTCTCTATCCTCTAGGCTCTAGCTTGACACTTCTAGCCTCTAGATTTTAGCCTCTAGCCTGTAGACTCTAGTTTTTAGCATCTAGCTTCAAACTTGTAGCCTCTAGCTTCTACCCTCTAGCTTTTAGCTTCAAGCTTCTAGCCTCTAGCTTCTACCCTCTAGCTTTTAGCTTCTAGCTCCTAGCCTCTAGGCTCCAGCCTCTAGGCTCTAGCTTCAAGCTTCTAGCCTCTAGCTTCAAGCTTCTAGCCTCTAGCCTCTAGCCTCTAGCCCAGGGTTCCCCAACTGGCAGCCACGGTGGTTTTATTTGGCCCCCCAGGTGTTTTTTGTAAAATGTTCATTGTTGGACAAAAAAGATGGTAAAAACACCAGGAAATCAGCTCCAAGTGATTTTCATTTTGGAAATCTGGTCCGGTACATAAGAGAGACACGTGACTGTAAACAAATGTAGCAAGTTTTTAAATGTTTAGGCTTCTTGTGGTCAATTTGCAATCTACAAATTTGCAGTCTACTTGGAATTACTATATGTTCCGGTTCCCCCGATTATCTGCTCAAGTAAAAATCGTCCTGCAGCTGAATCTAGCTGATGATCCCTGCTCTAGCATCTAGTCTCTAGCATTTAGCTTCTAGCCTATATCCTCTAGGCTATAGCCTCTATTCTCTAGCCTCTAGACTCTAGCCTCCTAGCTCTAGTCTGTAGAATCTAGTCTCTAGAATCTAGTCTCTAGGCTCTAGCATCTAGGCTCTAGCCTCTAGTTTCTAGGCTCTAGTTGCTAGGCTCTAGCCTCTAGTTTCTAGGCTCTAGCCTCTAGTTTCTAGGCTCTAGTCTGTAGTCTCTAGGCTCTAGTGTCTAGCCTCTAGCCTCTAGTTTCTAGCCTCTGTTCTCTGTCTCTAGGCTCAAGCCTCTATCCTCTATCCTCTAGGCACTAGCCTCTATTCTCTAGCCTCTTTCTAGTGTCTAGGCTCTATCCTCTATCCTCCAGACTCTATTCTCTAGTGTCTAGGCTCTATACTCTAGGGAGGCTCTAGGCTCTAACCTCAGACTCGCTGCAGTGCAAGAAAATCCCCCCCAAAATATACATTTTCTAGTTTGAGATCTTGGGTTTTCATCACTTCTCCTTTCTTACCCTCACTTTTTTTTCTCTCCACTCTCCCCTTTCTCGCAACTCCCAAGCCATAGAATTAGGAAAAGATAAGTGAAAAATTGAGAGATGGAGACAGAGAGGGGGATCGAGGCACAGAGAAACAGAGAGAGAGCGAGAGAGAAAGAGAGAAAAATAGAGAGGGGCAGAAAGAGAGGGAGAGAGAGGGAGAGAGAGACAGAGAGAGAAAGTTTTGAGATTGTATAGATCACATAATTATCCTCAGACTGGCTGCTGGCTGCTGGCTGCCTCACTGAACTGAGCTGTGCTGAGGAGGGGTGGGGGAGGGGGGTAGTGGATGAGTGGATGAGGCAATAGGACTGGCTTTGGGGGAGAATCTCTATCGATCTATTAATTCGCCGTCATTATCTGTCTGCCTGCCTGTCTGCTTGCCTGTCTGCCTATCTGTCTGCCTGGAAACACAAGCTGAGGATCCCCCATCCATCCCTCATAGCAACAATGTTACAGCACAGCCATTGGAACACACAGTATACTAGAGAGAGATAGGAATATACAGCTTTACTGCAGGATACTGTGCACAGGAGTCTGCATGAAATCACTGCAGCTAAAGCACTTTTACTGTTTCTGTTTATTGTTTAGTTATTTAGTATTCTGTCCCCTCCCTCTTCCCCCTTTTAGATTATTTGCTGTTTCAGCTACACAACAGGACGGTCTCCCCCCTCATGCCTCTTTCTCCCCCCGTATCGGATCAGTAACTAGGGGCTTTAGGGTCACCTTACTGAACTGCACTCTCCCTACTTATCTACACACACACACACACACACGCTCGCACACGCACACACATGTGCGCACACACACACATGTGCGCACACACACACACACACACACATGTGCGCACACACACACACACACACACACACACACACACACACACACACACACACACACACACACACACACACACACACACACACTCACACACACACACACACACACACACACACACACACACACCCCTTTCTCCTCCACTTCCTCCCAGTCACGATCTATCAATTCATGGTGTCTGGCTCAGGGTCCCACCACAGCAGTTAGCAAGGAAGAGGAGGGAGAGGAGAGAAGGAAGGAAGGAAGGAGGAGGAGGGAGAGGAAGAGAGCATCATAAAAATATTCTCTATTGTGATGTTAATATTTATGGCAGTGTTAGTGCAGGATGGAAGACCCTATAGATCAGAAGGGTGGGAGAGGAGGGGAGAGCAGGGGAGAGGAGGGGGAGAGCAGGGGAGAGGAGGGGAAGAGGGGTAGAGCAGGGGGAGAGGAGAAGGGGAGGGGGAGAGAAGCGGGAGAGAATGAGGAGAGGGGGAGAGCAGGGGGAGAGGAGGAGGAGAGGGGGAGAGAAGCGGGAGAGAATGAGGAGAGGGGGAGAGCAGGGGGAGAGGAGGTGGAGAGGGGGAGAGGAGGGGAAGAGGGGTAGAGCAGGGGGAGAGGAGAAGGGGAGGGGGAGAGAAGCGGGAGAGAATGAGGAGAGGGGGAGAGCAGGGGAGAGGAGGAGGAGAGGGGGAGAGAAGCGGGAGAGAATGAGGAGAGGGGGAGAGCAGGGGGAGAGGAGGAGGAGAGGGGGAGAGGAGGGGAAGAGGGGTAGAGCAGGGGGAGAGGAGGAGGAGAGGGGGAGAGAAGCGGGAGAGAATGAGGAGAGGGGGAGAGCAGGGGAGAGGAGGAGGAGAGGGGGAGAGAAGCGGGAGAGAATGAGGAGAGGGGGAGAGCAGGGGGAGAGGAGGAGGAGAGGATCTAGTTGATGATCCCTGCTTCAGGCTCTAGCCTCTAGCTTCTACCTTCTAGCCTCTAGTTTCAAAGGAGAACTGGAACATGTTGTCATACACGTTGATCCAGACCATCCAAAACATGCTCAATGGGTGACATGTCTGGTGAGTATGCAGGCCATGGAAGAACTGGGACATTTTCAGCTACCAATTGTGTACAGATCCTTGCGACACGGTGCTGTGCATTATCATGCTGAAACATGAGGTGATGGCGGGGGGTGAATGACACAACAATGGGCCTCAGGATCTCATCACGGTATCTCTGTGCATTCAAATTGCCATCGATAAAATGTAATGTCGTTTGTTGTTCATGCCTGCCCATACTATAACCCCACCGCCACCATGGGGCACTCTGTTCACAATGTTGACATCAGCAAACCGCTCGCCCACACGATGCCATACAAGTGGTCTGCAGTTATGAGACCAGTTGGTTGTACTGCCAAATTCTCTAAATCGATGTTGGTAGAGAGAGAAATTAACATTAAATTCTCTGGTAACAGCTCTGGTGGACATTGCTGCAGTCAGCGTGCCAATTCCACGCTCTCTCAAAATTTGAGACATCTGTGGCATTGTGCTGTGTGACAAAACTGCACATTTTAGAGTGGCCTTTTATTGTCCCCAGCACAAGGTGCACCTGTGTAATGATCCTGCTGTTTAATCAGCTTTTTGATATGCCATACCTGTCAGGTGGATGGATTATCTTGCCAAAGGAGAAATGCTCACTAACAGGGATGTAAACACATTTTTGCACAACATTTGAGAGAGATAAGCTTTTTGTACAAATGGAACATTTCTGGGATCTTTTATTTCAGCTCATGAAACCCAGGGACCAACATGTTACATGCTGCGTTTATATTTTTGTTCAGTGTAGTACCCTAACAAAGCCCTCTACATCCCATTAGAGATTTCAGTGCTTGTTTTAATGTAATTACCAGTCTGTTTAAACTGGGGTTAAAGGCCTGTCAGCCTGTTACAGTCAATGCAACCAGCTCTCAAAAATTGAAAGGCTATGGTTCAATTTGGCCACTCGCTTTAATCTGCTTGGGATTGTTATAAAGCGATAAAGATGGTTATTTTTAGAAGCTAAGGCTAATATTGGAGAACTAGGCCAAAATTACTGTGTGATGTCAAAGTTAATAAATGTAGCTAACGATCACAACAGCTTTTCATAGACACACAACTGACTGAATTGATCGAATACCTTTGTTTATTTTTAGAAGCTAAGTCTTATATTGGACAACTGGTGCCAAAAGGACTGTGTGTTATTTTCAAACCTAATCAATGTAACAAGCGGCCACAGCATAGACACACAACTGAAGGAATCAATCAAACAGCACTTGATCATATAACAGTTGGTTGAAAATAACTTGAGCTAAATGGATCACTCGTTGTAGTAAGGCACGCAATGGCATAATAATGTAACTGCAATAATCAGCATTCTCTCCCTACCTACCACCAGATAGCACTGTGAGCCTATCACCGTCTATGGGCCAATGGTCCCTGTATTGATCTGTGAGAGAATCTAGTTCAGGTCAATCCATTTATCCCTGTCATGGGACTATGTGTGGCACAGTGTTGATTACAGAGTCCCCAACACACCGCGGGACACACACACACACACACACACACACACACACACACACACACACACCTCAGATACAAGTTAAATAGATCAATATATTACCAGGCCTTTAGGTCCCACCATGGACAAACCTTATCATGGGTTTCACACTGTATCATCATCTGAATTCATTGAGCGTTAGCTACTGTAGCTAGCAATCAGGTCTATGGAGTTGTAGATGTGGTATCTTACTGTATTTGGTAGCGCTACTCATTCTTATAAGGAAGAAAATGTAGCATTAAGACCTGGGTATATTATGTTTCCAGAATCATTCCAGAGTTTCTGGATTGGGGATTCCAGCCCTTGGGATAGGCTACTAGTAAAATGATGAAGATAATTCTAGTTTTACACTATAACATAGGATGGAGCAGTCATGAAGAACCAACTGTTCTCTGTTTGACATACAGGCCCAGGCTCACAGAGGTTTAATATAGCTTTTGATACGTCCGGACATGTATGGAGAACCCCCATAGCCGTCAATAGCCTTGAACCAGTAATCATCTAGTAAGATTTAGCTATACCCTAGCATCTGACTGATTTCAGTTCACCGTTCCCCATTCTCCCATGCTCCTCTGCCTCTTTATCTCTCCCAGAGCAGGTCCCAGATCAGTGACCTTAGGCCTGAGATGAAAGCAAGGCTGATTCTCTATGTCCATAGGCCACAGCTGTGACTTCATAGGGATGGAAGGATGGAAGAGGAGTGGAGAGGGAACAGAAACAAGGGATTGGTTGGGTCTCCTTTTGGTCACCTCATGGGTTTAGCTGGTGCAGCTTACAGCCTTCAGATAGGCTCCTCCCCCTTTCTCACCTCACATTTTCTAGTTAAAACAACTATATAAGAAATATAGGCATGTTTTTAATGAAATAGACCTTGATAGCTCATCTCCAGTGTCCCCAAGCTAAACACAGCTAACATCAACGGCAGGTCAGAAACGAGAAAGAAAAAGTATTCATAGGAGCTGACATTTCCCTAGACATTCCAGGCAATGACACTGGACTGGAAGACCTTCTCAATGAGAGTATTGACAAACTGCACGGGAAAGAAACTGCACGGGAAAGAAACTACACGGGAAAGAAACTGCATGGGAAAGAAACTACATGGGAAAGAAACTACACGGGAAAGAAACTACACGGGAAAGAAACTACACGGGAAAGAAACTGCATGGGAAAGAAACTGCACGGGAAAGAAACTACACGGGAAAGAAACTACACGGGAAAGAAACTACACGGGAAAGAAACTGCATGGGAAAGAAACTGCACGGGAAAGAAACTACATGGGAAAGAAACTACACGGGAAAGAAACTACATGGGAAAGCCACTAAGGGGTTAAGTGCTGCACTTTAGTATGTGTGAAAATGACTTGAATTATTTCAAGATTAATCTCAAATTAAAGAATGGGGTGGACATACAGTATCATGGCTGTCATATCTTGTGGAATGGGAACAGTAGATAGCAGGGGGAATATAACACCCTTTTATCTGAAAGTCTATGGCGGGGGCCATTTTAAATCTCTGCTCCAAGAGATGTTAACACCAGGTCCATAAGGCCCATAACTACATATTGTACTTTCTCTGCCACAACTATGTAGGCACTGCTCAAAGGGCTTCCCTTCCAAGTAAATGTATAGCCAAGAAGTTCTGGATTAGTATATATTTCAACAAGGGTTTTGGCAGTGGAAACGAATGAAATATGAAATAAGCTAGTTACCCTCCACAGCACTGGGAAAATAGGGAGACTCTCTCAGTTAATTTTCTCTATCTGCCTAGAAGGTCAAATGCCATTAAAATGCGTCTCCTTTCACTGCTATTGAACAGATTCCACCATAATTTTCTTCATAATTGCCTGCACGGCTCCTCTACCGTGAGATAATGCTGGACAAAGGAGGAAAATATATTTTAGAGGAAAATTAACCAATTAAAAAAAATGGTCTTCCTTCCATTAAAGTTTTCTATCGAGTCGAGGAATTACAATAGAGAGATTCAGACAGCAATCTGGTCAGGCATAATCAGCCTGCTATTTGACTGTCCATCATAGAAAACTATATGATACTGTCTGTCCAAATGAAAGGAAACCGTTTCCTCTCAAGGCCAGTCTCAGTTTCTGTATCTTTCTGTCTCTGACGCGTCTTCCTTTCACTCCCTCTCACCCCCTCTCCCCCCCCCCTCTACCCCTCTCTTGCCCTCTATCCATCCATCTCTCTCTCTCACACACCCCCTCTCTCCCCCCTCTCTCTCTACCCCTCCATCTCTCTCTCTACCCCTCCTTCTCTCTCTCTCTCTACCCCTCCATCTCTCTCTCTCTACTCCTCCATCTCTCCATCTCTCTCTACCCCTCCATCTCTCTCTCTCTACCCCTCTATCTCTCTCTCGCACCCCATCTCTCTCTCTCTACCCCTCCATCTCTCTCTCTCTACCCCTCCATCTCTCTCTACCCCTCCATCTCTCTCTACCCCTCCATCTCTCTCTCTCGCCCTCCATCTATGTCCCTCTCACCCTCCATCTCTCGCCCTCCATCTCTCTCTCTCTCTCACACCCACAGCCACACCTCAGTGTGTGAATAGAGGTCTCCCTGTACAAGGTTATCTTCAGGCAGTAAAACTCTCTCTTCTTCTCTGTCAGTTCTCTGAGGATAGGGGTTTATCATTCACGCGTGGCTGGGCCAGTCACACGTCCACCACACCACCTAAAGAAGCTTCCCGTACTGGATCAATGACCTGTCATCCAGCCGATGTTAACAAAACCTGTCTACCTCCACAGAATTTACGGACACTGTTCATTTCAACCTAGCCTGAGGGGAACCCAAATCTGACCTGGAATCAAATAGTATGTGTTTTCTTTCAAGTACTTTGCTTGATTTAGCATGCCTGGCAAAATGAAGCTGGGAGGATGGTCCCAAAAGTGCAAAACCCCACCCATCTGGCACTCAAGGCAGGCTCAAGCAAATGCTTATTTGAAGGATTGTAAATACATTTGAACCCAGGTCTGACCCAAATACACATCTAGAGGCAGTCTACAATGTCCGTGGTATCCTTCTCTACTGACACCAAGCTTCACAGTATCAACTACAGACTAATGTTACATCTGAACGTCTATTTAGAGGTTATTTAGAGGATATGTGTGTTGAAGAGGCTATTTAGAGGATGTGTGTGTTGAAAAGGCTATTTCACAAGTCCTCAACTGGCAGCTTCATTAATAACCTCTTAGGGCTAGGGGGCAGTGTTCGGAAGTTCGGATGAATGACGTGCCCAAAGTAAACTGCCTGTTACTCAGGCCCAGAAGCTAGGATATGCATATAATTGGTAGCATTGGATAGAAACACTCTGAAGTATTTAAAACTGTTAAAATAATGTCTGTGAGTATAACGGAACTGATATGGCAGGAAAAACCCCAAGGATAATCCATCCGGAAATGTTTTTTTGAGGTCACAGGCCATTTCAATGCTAGTCTATGGGATATACAAATAAATAGCTCCCAGATTGCAGTTCCTATGGCTTCCACTATATGTCAACAGTCTTTAGAAAGGGTTTCAGGCTTGTTTTTTTAAAAACTAACGAGTAGTTGTAGTTTTTCCAAGGTGTCTCTCATTAGAAAAGTAGTCTTGTTGCGCACGTGAATGAGGTGTGCGCTCTTCGTTATTTATCTTCCCTATTGAACATACTATTCTCCGTCTTAAATATTTTAGCTTATTTAGATATTAGAGTACCTGAGGATTAATTAGAAACATCGTTTGACTTGTTTGGACGAACTTTACCAGTTACTTTTTGGATTTGTTTGTATGCATGTTGAACGAGTGGATTACTGAAATCAAAGGCGCCAACTAAACAGACCTTTCTGGGTATAAAGAAGGACTTTATCGAACAAAACGACCATTCATTGTGTAGCTGGGACCCTTGGGATTGCAAACAGAGGGAGATCTTCAAATGTAAGTGATTTATTGTCTCGCTATTTGGGATTTTGTGACGCCTGTGCTGGTTTGAAAAAGTATTTTGATGTGGGGCGCTGTCCTCAGATAATCGCATGGTATGCTTTCGCCGTAAAGCCTTTTTGAAATCTGACAACGCGGTTGGATTAACAAGAAGATAAGCTTTTAAATGATGTAAGACACTTGTATGTTCATGAATGTTTAATATTACCATTTTGTAATTTGAATTTGGCGCGCTCCAGCTTCACTGGATGTTGTCGATTTTGATCCCGATAGCCAGATCAAGTTATTAAGAGCTTCATTAAATAGTACCCGCAAAATACCAGTCTCAACGTCAACAGTGAAGAGGCGACTCCGGGATGATGGCCATCTAGGCAGAGTTGCAAAGAAATAGCCATATGTCAGACTGGCCAATAAAAATAAAATATTAAGATGGGCAAAAGAATACAGACAGTGGACAGAGGAACTCTGCCTTGAAGGCCAGCATCCCAGAGTTGCCTCTTACATTTTAGTCATTTAGCAGATGCTCTTATCCAGAGCGACTTACAGTAGAGTGCATACATTTGTATTACATTTTTACATACTGGCCCCCAGTGGGAATCAAACCCACAACCCTGGCGTGGCAAGCGCCATGCTCTACCAACTGAGCTACAGTGGGACCTCTTCACTGTTGACGTTGAGACTGGTGTTTTGCGGGTACTATTTAATTAAGCTGCCAGTTCAGGACTTGTGAGGCATCTGTTTCTCAAACTAGACACTCTAATGTACTTGTTCTCTTGCTCAGTTGTGCACCGGGGCCTCCTACTCCTCTTTCTATTCTGGTTAGGGCCAGGTGGTGCTGTTCTGTGAAGGGAGTAGTACACAGTGTTGTACGAGATCTTCAGTTTCTTAGCAATTTCTCACACGGAATAGCCTTCATTTCTCAGAAAAATTATAAACTGATGAGTTTCAGAAGAAAGGTATTGGTTTCTGGCCATTTTGAGCCTGTAATCAAACCCACAAATGCTGATGCTCCAGATACTCAGCTAGTCTAAAGAAGGCCAGTTTTAACTTTAATCAGGACAACAGTTTTCAGCTGTGCTAACATAATTGCAAAAGTATTTTCTAATGATCAATTAGCCTTTTAAAATTATAAACTTGGATTAGCTAACACAACGTGCCATTGGAACACAGGAATGATGGTTGCTGATAACGGGCTTCTGTACGCCTATGTAGATATTCCATTAAAAATCTGCCGTTTCCAGCTACAATAGTAATTTACAACATTAACAATGTTTACACTGTATTTCTGATCAATTTTATGTTATCTTAATGGCCAAAAAATGTGCTTTTCTTTTTTTTTAAAAGGACATGTGACCCTAAACTTTTGAACGGTAGTGTACATCTTTGCAACATATACACATGGCATGCAAGCACATTCAGATGCACGCACACATACACACACACACAAACACAGACACAATGCTACACTAGATCAGTGATTGGTCTTTCACTAAGAGGAATCCCCTCATGCTAACCCTGGGCTGTGTTTGAATACCAAGCTGAGCCATACTTCCTATTACCAGTTGAATGCCAGTCAGGACCCCAGAGACATTAATCTCCCCCTGTCCACTCAGCTCTCTGTCGCTCAGTCAGTCTCTCTGTCGCTCAGTCAGTCTCTCTGTCTCTCAGTCAGTCTCTCTGTCTCTCAGTCAGACTCTCTGTCTCTCAGTCAGACTCTCTGTCTCTCCGTCAGTCTCTCTGTCGCTCAGTCAGTCTCTCTGTCTCTCAGTCAGTCTCTCTGTCTCTCAGTCAGTCTCTCTGTCTCTCAGTCAGACTCTCTGTCTCTCAGTCAGACTCTCTGTCTCTCAGTCAGTCTCTCTGTCTCTCAGTCAGTCTCTTAGTCAGTCTCTCAGTCAGTCTCTCGCTCTCTCGCTCAAGGAAATTATGATGACTGTATTCCCAGGCAATTAACCGCTACCGATGTCTCGCCCCCAATCATTGTGAAAACGGGTGTATATGCGTGAGCATGACCCTGGAGGATGAGTCAGTGAGTCCCAGCTGAATTTGAGAATTAGTGGAATGGAGGGTATGGACGATTCACTTTGTCTAATCTTCTCAATCTCTTATTGATTAAAGCCCCAGGCCCAGGGGATAACATCAGCTGATTGGACGAGCTGCCACGGCGGGCGGAACGGGGAAATGAGAAGCAGGTTCAATCAAATCTCTCATCCTGACGTAATTTTTAAGAGTGAGGGCCCTCACTTTCTCCTAAACTTTGTGTTTCATCAACTCTATGTCTAAAATCATGTCACCAAGCTTTCCCAAAGCACCTGAGTGTTATCTCTTAACAATACGTTACTTCAAGGTGAGTGGACTATGAGGAAGTTGCTAATAACTAAGTGCAGTTATAATGTCAATGCAGGTGAGTGGAGGGGAGAATACCACCTCCTACCTTTTTCTTGTTGGTGGGGCAGATATAGAAGTTAGAGACCACGATGGTTGTACCAGGCATCAGGTTGAGCTTTGTGTAGGTGGTGCCATAGTCACTGGATCTGAAGAGAAACAGAGAAACAGAGAGAGGTAAATATCCTGGGTCTGAGGGAATGACAGGTTTTACGGAATCGAGTCAAAATACAAAAGCAATCATTCTTTCTTTACAGCCATTTCATTTTTATTACCATTCTCCCTTCCTGTACTCCTAAACCTGAAGCATTAAACCTGAAGCATTACAGGTTCATATATTGAAACTGATGGTCAGAGTTGACAGAACAGGTTCACATATTGAAACTGACGGTCAGAGTTGACAGAACAGGATCACATATTTGAAAAGGCCCAGAAAACCGCAACTGGCCTTAATCTGCCTTACTGCTCCTGAAGGCATCGTATTAGTTCTCTCTTTACCGTATTAGTTCTCTCTTTACCGTATTAGTTCTCTCTTTACCGTATTAGTTCTCTCTTTACTGTATTACTTTTCTCTTTACCGTATTAGTTCTCTCTTTACCGTATTAGTTCTCTCTTTACTGTATTACTTTTCTCTTTACCGTATTAGTTCTCTCTTTACCGTATTCGTTCTCTTTACCGTATCAGCTCTCTCTTACCGTACTAGCTCTCTTTTTACCATATTAACGGTATAGCACTGCCCAGCTCGACCCCCTGGTGTGGTTAAGAGTGACGGATAGCCAGGCAGCTGGACACCGAAGCATTGGCTGAACCGTTGGAGAATAACCGCGGGCTAAGGGACGAAGCGGCGAAACGCACTGGCAAATCCCCAAAATCTGGCAGTTTCATGAGAATGTGATGGTTAGGTGACGGCTGCAGTGCAAAGGACCCTGAGATGTCTGAGATTGATGGCCGACTCCTTGAGAATGTTTCTCCAGTCTAGCCAAGTCAAACACCAAGGAATGGCTAGTGCGAGGAACGTAATTATTTGTGACACTTTCTGTTGAATGGTGCAGTTTTGCTGGCCAAGGGTGACGAGGTAAGGCAGTCTGTGGAAAATTGACAGGCGTGCTATGGTCAGAGTCAATTAGCTTTCATTTTGCGAGGCTGCATATTCTACATTTTTGCTGTGAATCACGCCAAAGTATAAAGGAGACTCTGATATAACTTTAAACACAGACCAACCAGCAAGCATAGCAGACACAGAGGAACTCTATATTCAAATAGATTAAATTAGCATGATTTCTATTCCGTCGTCTTCCTTACCTGAATGTGCTTATTGTCACTTTGGATAACAGCATCTGATATATGCCTAGAATTTAAATGCAAATGGTCTCTACACTGCCTCTTTGAATGCTATTAAACCTACTGTATATAAAATGTTATTAAGAGTAATTGTTTAAAGCAGTATTGTGCTATTGCCAGTAAGGATAGCCCTGAAGGGTTTGTAAAGAGATAGTCAGTCCAAACTCCTAAAGGCATCAGCATGCTTCAGTTCGGCTGGCGGCTAGGCGAAGTCGGCTAGGTGAACCGAACGAGTGTGCTCACACACTCCCTTAAAAGACATTCGCTTGAAAAATTTGAAAAAAGCACAATAGTACTGTTTGTCCATTTTGAGACGCCATAGCAAGTATTCACTTCCTCAAAATGGTCTAAGATAATTTAAGAAATCTGTCATAAATTTTTACGTTTTTGCAGAGGAGACCTTACTTGCGCAATTGTACATCTACTGTAACTAGATGTTTGGGGCAGTATTTCTCAATGAAAATATGTGCATGAAAATGAGTCGTCTCTTGTTGAATGACAACAAAGACTTTATTGAAGAATCCCTACACCTGACCAATAACGGAAGAAGGGGCGTAAACTTCGGCTCCCAAATTTCGGCTGAGCTTAAGAATAATTGTAGTGTGCCCGAACAGCCAAAAAAACATACCGAATTCCTAAACGAACAAAAACAGTCACAAAATGTCATCATATTAAATGCATGTACTCTTCTAAACTGTGTCGGCTGAGAAGCATGCAGACGCCTTAACACAGATTGGACTGGAAGTGATGCTCTGCTGAGTGAGAAAGGGAAGAGGAGAGAGAGAAGAGAAGAGAGCAGTGAGTGTGGTTTAGTGTTGAAGAGAGGAGATAGAAGAGAGGGGGAAGAGGGGAGAGGTGGGCATCTGGCCATGATGAAGGGGAGTGATCAGAGAGCACGTCCACCCTGCCCCACTCTGCTCCAGACAAGTGGATTTACTTTACGGCATTACTCTCTAACACTCAGCAGGGCAGCAAACACATCGGTAGGCACACACACAAACACATGGGTATAAACAAGAGGAAACACACACACACACACACACACACACACACACACACACACACTAAACACACATATACAGACAGACAGACAGACACACACACACACACACACACACACACACACACACACACACACACACACACACACACACACACACACACACACACACACCAAGTCACCGAAATCTCCCATCCTTCGGCAAAGTTTCCGCTGAGAGCTCTGACAGAGCTGCACAAAATGGAGTGGCCTAGCAGGGCTTGAGCTATTTCCTCACGTCCCAGTGTGAGCGAGTGGTGTTTTCATCTTCCCCAGTGTTAACCTGGATAACTCACAGAGGAGACAGATTCTGCTGTTGGCTGTGTGTGTTCTGAGCCAGAGATCACTGCTCTACTGAAGCCTACAGGGAGACAAGGCCTATATGCTGTCACTCAGTATAACTACGAATACACGTGATATGATAGCTTTCTTTAAATGGTTAGTTCAACCTCCAAAATCAAAGCTCATCAACTGTCTGAAATAACTTGTGCACAAGCTAGCTCTTGAGCTTTTCTCTTATGGAGATTTTGCTAAATGCTAGCACCACCAGGCCCCCTGCTGGCAGTCTCTTGGGGTGAGGGGTCTTGGGGTGGGGTGAGGGGTCTTGTGAAGTCAGTGGGTCCAGATGCTGGGCCTGGTGAGTATGTCTGGGCATGGTGCCCACCACCACTGTCAGCCCTGTGGTCATTACACTTACCCTAATTAAGGCCTGAGAGTTTAAATGAGGACAGATAATTGGTGTTGGAATGGAGTTAATTTAACAGACAACTGTGTTTGGATGGGGAAGTGTGTCTTTCATCTCAACCCGTCTGTATGATTACATTCATTCAGGGGAGCCAAATGCTAGCTAGATTAAAGGACAGTAGCGGATAGAACAACAAACCCTAAATGAGAAAGAATTTCGCACTGTAACGGCTGTCTGTAAGAGGGAACCAAGGTGCAGCAGAAGATGTGTTCATCATTAGAATTTGAATTCAAAAAAGCAAGAGAACACTACAAAATGAACAAAAAACCCCTCTCTATGGCCAGGGCGTTACAGTACCCCCCCCCAAAGGTGCGGACTCCGGCCGCAAAACCTGACTCTGAAGGGGAGGGTCCGGGTGGGCCTTCTTACGGCGGCGGCTCAGGTGCGGGACGTGGCCTCTGCTCCACCCTTGACGTCGCCCTCTTATGTGGCGCACCTGGCCGCGCCGAAGGTCTGGTGGGCGACGCTGACTGCGCCCGGCTGGCGGGCGGCGATGGCTGCGCCCGGCTGGCGGGCGACCCTGGTTGCGCCCGGCTGGCGACCGGCGATGGTTGCGCCCGGCTGGCGGGCGACCCTGGTTGCGCCCGGCTGGCGGGCGGCGATGGTTGCGCCCGGCTGGCGGGCGACCCTGGCTGCGCCCGGCTGGCGGCCGGCGATGGTTGCGCCCGGCTGGCGGGCGTCCTTGGCTGCGCCCGGCTGGCGGGCGTCCCTGGCTGCGCCCGGCTGGCGGGCGTCCCGCCAGCCGGGACGCACTGACCCAGGACGGCACTGACCCAGGATTCACCAGGCTGGGGAGACATGATGGATGCCTGGCCCTGGGCACAGGCACAGGACTCACCAGGCTGGGGAGACATGACAGAGGCCTGGCCCTAGGCGTAGGCACAGGACTCACCGGGCTGGCGGGCGTCCCTGGCCACTCTGGCAGTTCAGGGCAGTCTGGCCACTCCGGCAGTTCAGCGCAGTCTGGCCACTCCGGCAGTTCAGCGCAGTCTGGCCACTCCGGCAGTTCAGCGCAGTCTGACCTCTCTGGCGACTGTTGACTGGCGGGCAGCTCTGACGACTGTTGACTGGCGGGCAGCTCTGACGACTGTTGACTGGCGGGCAGCTCTGACGACTGTTGACTGGCGGGCAGCTCTGACGACTGTTGACTGGCGGGAAGATCTGACGACTGTTGACTGGCGGGAAGCTCTGACGACTGTTGACTGGCGGGAAGCTCTGACGACTGTTGACTGGCGAGAAGCTCTGACGACTGTTGACTGGCGGGCAGCTCTGGCGACTGTTGACTGGCGGGCAGCTCTGGCGACTGTTGACTGGCGGGCAGCTCTGACTGCTCTGAACAGGTGAGACCCACTGGAGGCCTAGTCCTGGGAGGTGGCACAGGACGGACCAGGATGGGGAGACCCACTGGAGGCCTAGTCCTGGGAGGTGGCACAGGATGGACCAGGATGGGGAGACCCACTGGAGGCCTGGTCCTGGGAGGTGGCACAGGATGGACCAGGATGGGGAGACCCACTGGAGGCCTGGTCCGAGGAGGAGGCACAGGATAAACCGGGCTGTGGGGGAGCACTGGAGTTCTGGTACGGACACTCTTTACCCACACTCCAGGCTGAATGCCCACTTTGGCCCGGCACGGGCGGAGAGCAGGCATTGGGCGAACTGGACCCTCCCAGCGCTCTGGAGACACAGTGCGCAATGCCGGCGCAGGATAACCTGGACCGAGGAGGCGCACTGGAGACCAGACGTGCTGAGCTGGCACCATCCGCCCTGGCTCGATGCCTGCACTCGCATGGCACTTGCGGGGGGCTGGTATGTAGCGCACCGGGCTTTGAACGCGCACTGGGGACACCGTGCGCTCCACAGCATAACACGGTGTCTTACCAGTACCACGCTGCTTCCGGTAAGCACGGGGAGTTGGCTTAGGTCTACCACCTGACTCTGCCAATCTCCCCATGTGCCCCCCCCAAAAAAAATTGTGGGGCTGCCTCCCGTGTCCGTTGCGCTCCCTTGCCTCGTACCAGCGCCTCTCAGCTCTCGCCGCCTCGATCTCCCACTGCGGGCGGCGATACTCCCCAGCTTGAGCCCATGGTTCACCTTCGTCCAGTAATTCCTTCCATCTCCAGGAATCCTGAACGATCCTCTCCATCTTCTCCAAAGCCATGAGGCCTTCTCCTGGTGCCTCTCCTTCCTCTGCTGCTTGGTCCGTTTTCGGTGGGTAATTCTGTAACGGCTGTCTGGAAGAGGGAACCAAGGTGCAGCAGAGGATGTGTTCATCATTAGAATTTTAATTCAAAAAAGCAAGAGAACACTACAAAATGAACAAAAAAAACCTCTCTATGGCCAGGGCGTTACACGCACCCAGTTTAAACGGTCTCATTACCATCGAGTTAGAGACAATGCTTTTTGTGTTCGTTTGGATTTAAACTGTGGAGAGAAAAAAAAAAACGCTTGTTAAATATTCCACGGGATTGAAGTCAAAGATTCATTGATGAGACATTATTTAACTAATAAATCTAATTTGGGCGTTGTGTTCGGAGGCTGGCGTTCAATTGGCTAACGTTTAAGAAAGAAATGGTATGTATGATCTAGTACGACCTGTATGCTCTAGTCGGCTGGCCCTCGCTACATATATGTCGCCAGACCCACTGGCTCCAGGTCATCTATAAGTCTATGCTAGGTAAAGCTCCGCCTTATCTCAGTTCACTGGTCACGATAACACCCACCCGTAGCACACGTTGCAGCAGGTATATCTCACTGATCATCCCCAAAGCCAACACCTCATTTGGCCGCCTTTCATTCCAGTTCTCTGCTGCCAGTGACTGGAACGAATTGCAAAAATCGCTGAAGTTGGAGACTTTTATTTCCCTCACCAACTTTAAACATCAGCTACCTGAGCTGTTAACCGATTGCTGCAGCTGTACATAGTCCATCTGTAAATTGCCCACCCAATCTACCTACCTCATCCCCATACTGTTTTTATTTTATTTACTTTTCTGCTCTTTTGCACACCAGTATGTCTACTTGCACATCATCATATGCTCATTTATCTCTCCAGTGTTAATCTGCTAAATTGTAATTATTTGCTCCTACGGCCTATTTATTGCCTACCTCCTCATGCCTTTTGCAAACACTGTATATAGACTTTCTTTTTTTTCTACTGTGTAATTGACTAGTTTATTGTGTTATTGGCTTGTTTATTGTTTACTCCATGTGTAACTCTCTGTTGTCTGTGTCAAACTGCTTTGCTTTATCTTGGCCAGGTCGCAGCCTACCTGGTTAAATAAAGGTGAAATAAAAAAATATAAATATTAAAAATTGATAGGAGCTAGCAGGATTAACAGGAGAGTTAAATTAGTACTGCTGTTCAGATAGCAGGATTAACAGGAGAGTTTAATTAGTACTGCTGTTCAACTAGCAGGATTAACAGGAGAGTTTAATTAGTACTGCTGTTCAGATAGCAGGATTAACAGGAGAGTTGAATTAGTACTGCTGTTCAGATAGCAGGATTAACAGGAGAGTTTAATTAGTACTGCTGTTCAGATAGCAGGATTAACAGGGGAGTTGAATTAGTACTGCTGTTCAGATAGCAGGATTAACAGGAGAGTTGAATTAGTACTGCTGTTCAGATAGCAGGATTAACAGGAGAGTTTAATTAGTACTGCTGTTCACTAGCAGGATTAACAGGAGAGTGTAATTAGTACTGCTGTTCACTAGCAGGATTAACAGGAGAGTTTAATTAGTACTGCTGTTCAGATAGCAGGATTAACAGGAGAGTTAATTTAGTACTGCTGTTCAGATAGCAGGATTAACAGGAGAGTTCATTTAGTACTGCTGTTCAGATAGCAGGATTAACAGGAGAGTTTAATTAGTACTGCTGTTCAGATAGCAGGATTAACAGGAGAGTTTAATTAGTACTGCTGTTCACTAGCAGGATTAACAGGAGAGTTTAATTAGTACTGCTGTTCAACTAGCAGGATTAACAGGAGAGTTAAATTAGTACTGCTGTTCAGATAGCAGGATTAACAGGAGAGTTTAATTAGTACTGCTGTTCAGATAGCAGGATCAACAGGAGAGTTTAATTAGTACTGCTGTTCAGATAGCAGGATTAACAGGAGAGTTCATTTAGTACTGCTGTTCAGATAGCAGGATTAACAGGAGAGTTCATTTAGTACTGCTGTTCAGATAGCAGGATTAACAGGAGAGTTTAATTAGTACTGCTGTTCAACTAGCAGGATTAACAGGAGAATTTAATTAGTACTGCTGTTCAGATAGCAGGATTAACAGGAGAGTTTAATTAGTACTGCTGTTCAACTAGCAGGATTAACAGGAGAGTTTAATTAGTACTGCTGTTCACTAGCAGGATTAACAGGAGAGTTTAATTAGTACTGCTGTTCAGATAGCAGGATTAACAGGAGAGTTTAATTAGTACTGCTGTTCAGATAGCAGGATTAACAGGAGAGTTTAATTAGTACTGCTGTTCAGATAGCAGGATTAACAGGAGAGTTCATTTAGTACTGCTGTTCAACTAGCAGGATTAACAGGAGAGTTAATTAGTACTGCTGTTCAGATAGCAGGATTAACAGGAGAGTTTATTTAGTACTGCTGTTCAACTAGCAGGATTAACAGGAGAGTTTAATTAGTACTGCTGTTCAGATAGCAGGATTAACAGGAGAGTTTAATTAGTACTGCTGTTCAGATAGCAGGATTAACAGGAGAGTTTAATTAGTACTGCTGTTCAGATAGCAGGATTAACAGGAGAGTTCATTTAGTACTGCTGTTCAACTAGCAGGATTAACAGGAGAGTTAATTAGTACTGCTGTTCAACTAGCAGGATTAACAGGAGAGTTCATTTAGTACTGCTGTTCAACTAGCAGGATTAACAGGAGAGTTAATTAGTACTGCTGTTCAGATAGCAGGATTAACAGGAGAGTTTAATTAGTACTGCTGTTCAGATAGCAGGATTAACAGGAGAGTTCATTTAGTACTGCTGTTCACTAGCAGGATTAACAGGAGAGTTTAATTAGTACTGCTGTTCAAAATAGCAGGATTAACAGGAGAATTTAATTAGTACTGCTGTTCAGATAGCAGGATTAACAGGAGAGTTTAATTAGTACTGCTGTTCAGATAGCAGGATTAACAGGAGAGTTAATTGAGTACTGCTGTTCACCTAGCAGGATTAACAGGAGAGTTCATTTAGTACTGCTGTTCACTAGCAGGATTAACAGGAGAGTTTAATTAGTACTGCTGTTCAGATAGCAGGATTAACAGGAGAGTTTAATTAGTACTGCTGTTCAAATAGCAGGATTAACAGGAGAGTTTAATTAGTACTGCTGTTCAGATAGCAGGATTAACAGGAGAGTTTAATTAGTACTGCTGTTCACCTAGCAGGATTAACAGGAGAGTTCATTTAGTACTGCTGTTCAACTAGCAGGATTAACAGGAGAGTTTAATTAGTACTGCTGTTCAGATAGCAGGATTAACAGGAGAGTTTAATTAGTACTGCTGTTCAACTAGCAGGATTAACAGGAGAGTTTAATTAGTACTGCTGTTCAGATAGCAGGATTAACAGGAGAGTTTAATTAGTACTGCTGTTCACCTAGCAGGATTAACAGGAGAGTTTAATTAGTACTGCTGTTCAGATAGCAGGATTAACAGGAGAGTTTAATTAGTACTGCTGTTCAGATAGCAGGATTAACAGGAGAGTTAATTGAGTACTGCTGTTCACCTAGCAGGATTAACAGGAGAGTTCATTTAGTACTGCTGTTCAACTAGCCAGATTAACAGGAAAGTTAATTAGTACTGCTGTTCAGATAGCAGGATTAACAGGAGAGTTTAATTAGTACTGCTGTTCAACTAGCAGGATTAATAGGATCATTTAATTAGTACTGCTGTTCAGATAGCAGGATTAACAGGAGAGTTTAATTAGTACTGCTGTTCAACTAGCAGGATTAACAGGAGAGTTTAATTAGTACTGCTGTTCAGATAGCAGGATTAACAGGAGAGTTTAATTAGTACTGCTGTTCACTAGCAGGATTAACAGGAGAGTTTAATTAGTACTGCTGTTCAAAATAGCAGGATTAACAGGAGAATTTAATTAGTACTGCTGTTCAGATAGCAGGATTAACAGGAGAGTTTAATTAGTACTGCTGTTCAGATAGCAGGATTAACAGGAGAGTTAATTGAGTACTGCTGTTCACCTAGCAGGATTAACAGGAGAGTTCATTTAGTACTGCTGTTCAACTAGCAGGATTAACAGGAGAGTTAATTTAGTACTGCTGTTCACTAGCAGGATTAACAGGAGAGTTTAATTAGTACTGCTGTTCAGATAGCAGGATTAACAGGAGAGTTTAATTAGTACTGCTGTTCAAATAGCAGGATTAACAGGAGAGTTTAATTAGTACTGCTGTTCAGATAGCAGGATTAACAGGAGAGTTTAATTAGTACTGCTGTTCACCTAGCAGGATTAACAGGAGAGTTCATTTAGTACTGCTGTTCAACTAGCAGGATTAACAGGAGAGTTCATTTAGTACTGCTGTTCAGATAGCAGGATTAAAAGGAGAGTTTAATTAGTACTGCTGTTCAACTAGCAGGATTAACAGGAGAGTTTAATTAGTACTGCTGTTCAGATAGCAGGATTAACAGGAGAGTTTAATTAGTACTGCTGTTCACCTAGCAGGATTAACAGGAGAGTTTAATTAGTACTGCTGTTCAGATAGCAGGATTAACAGGAGAGTTTAATTAGTACTGCTGTTCACCTAGCAGGATTAACAGGAGAGTTTAATTAGTACTGCTGTTCAGATAGCAGGATTAACAGGAGAGTTTAATTAGTACTGCTGTTCAGATAGCAGGATTAACAGGAGAGTTAATTGAGTACTGCTGTTCACCTAGCAGGATTAACAGGAGAGTTCATTTAGTACTGCTGTTCAACTAGCCAGATTAACAGGAAAGTTAATTAGTACTGCTGTTCAGATAGCAGGATTAACAGGAGAGTTTAATTAGTACTGCTGTTCAACTAGCAGGATTAACAGGATCATTTAATTAGTACTGCTGTTCAGATAGCAGGATTAACAGGAGAGTTTAATTAGTACTGCTGTTCAGATAGCAGGATTAACAGGAGAGTTTAATTAGTACTGCTGTTCAGATAGCAGGATTAACAGGAGAGTTTAATTAGTACTGCTGTTCAGATAGCAGGATTAACAGGAGAGTTTAATTAGTACTGCTGTTCAACTAGCAGGATTAACAGGAGAATTTAATTAGTACTGCTGTTCAGATAGCAGGATTAACAGGAGAGTTTAATTAGTACTGCTGTTCAGATAGCAGGATTAACAGGAGAGTTCATTTAGTACTGCTGTTCAACTAGCAGGATTAACAGGAGAGTTAATTAGTACCGCTGTTCAACTAGCAGGATTAACAGGAGAGTTAATTAGTACTGCTGTTCAACTAGCAGGATTAACAGGAGAGTTCATTTAGTACTGCTGTTCAACTAGCAGGATTAACAGGAGAGTTCATTTAGTACTGCTGTTCAGATAGCAGGATTAACAGGAGAGTTTAATTAGTACTGCTGTTCAAGTAGCAGGATTAACAGGAGAGTTCATTTAGTACTGCTGTTCACTAGCAGGATTAACAGGAGAGTTTAATTAGTACTGCTGTTCAAATAGCAGGAATAACAGGAGAGTTTTATTAGTACTGCTGTTCAGATAGCAGGATTAACAGGAGAGTTTAATTAGTACTGCTGTTCAGATAGCAGGATTAACAGGAGAGTTTAATTAGTACTGCTGTTCAGATAGCAGGATTAACAGGAGAGTTTAATTAGTACTGCTGTTCAGATAGCAGGATTAACAGGAGAGTTTAATTAGTACTGCTGTTCAGATAGCAGGATTAACAGGAGAGTTTAATTAGTACTGCTGTTCACCTAGCAGGATTAACAGGAGAGTTCATTTAGTACTGCTGTTCAGATAGCAGGATTAACAGGAGAGTTTAATTAGTACTGCTGTTCAGATAGCAGGATTAACAGGAGAGTTCATTTAGTACTGCTGTTCACCTAGCAGGATTAACAGGAGAGTTCATTTAGTACTGCTGTTCAACTAGCAGGATTAACAGGAGAGTTAATTTAGTACTGCTGTTCACTAGCAGGATTAACAGGAGGGTTTAATTAGTACTGCTGTTCAGATAGCAGGATTAACAGGAGAGTTTAATTAGTACTGCTGTTCAAATAGCAGGATTAACAGGAGAGTTTAATTAGTACTGCTGTTCAGATAGCAGGATTAACAGGAGAGTTTAATTAGTACTGCTGTTCACCTAGCAGGATTAACAGGAGAGTTCATTTAGTACTGCTGTTCAACTAGCAGGATTAACAGGAGAGTTCATTTAGTACTGCTGTTCAGATAGCAGGATTAACAGGAGAGTTTAATTAGTACTGCTGTTCAACTAGCAGGATTAACAGGAGAGTTCATTTAGTACTGCTGTTCAGATAGCAGGATTAACCGGAGAGTTTAATTAGTACTGCTGTTCAACTAGCAGGATTAACAGGAGAGTTTAATTAGTACTGCTGTTCAGATAGCAGGATTAACAGGAGAGTTTAATTAGTACTGCTGTTCAGATAGCAGGATTAACAGGAGAGTTTAATTAGTACTGCTGTTCAGATAGCAGGATTAACAGGAGAGTTTAATTAGTACTGCTGTTCAGATAGCAGGATTAACAGGAGAGTTCATTTAGTACTGCTGTTCAACTAGCAGGATTAACAGGAGAGTTAATTAGTACTGCTGTTCAACTAGCAGGATTAACAGGAGAGTTTAATTAGTACTGCTGTTCAGATAGCAGGATTAACAGGAGAGTTTAATTAGTACTGCTGTTCAACTAGCAGGATTAACAGGAGAGTTTAATTAGTACTGCTGTTCAGATAGCAGGATTAACAGGAGAGTTTAATTAGTACTGCTGTTCAGATAGCAGGATTAACAGGAGAGTTTAATTAGTACTGCTGTTCACCTAGCAGGATTAACAGGAGAGTTCATTTAGTACTGCTGTTCAGATAGCAGGATTAACAGGAGAGTTTAATTAGTACTGCTGTTCAACTAGCAGGATTAACAGGAGAGTTCATTTAGTACTGCTGTTCAGATAGCAGGATTAACAGGAGAGTTTAATTAGCACTGCTGTTCAACTAGCAGGATTAACAGGAGAATTTAATTAGTACTGCTGTTCAGATAGCAGGATTAACAGGAGAGTTTAATTAGTACTGCTGTTCAGATAGCAGGATTAACAGGAGAGTTTAATTAGTACTGCTGTTCAGATAGCAGGATTAACAGGAGAGTTCATTTAGTACTGCTGTTCAGATAGCAGGATTAACAGGAGAGTTCATTTAGTACTGCTGTTCAACTAGCAGGATTAAGAGGATAGTTAATTTAGTACTGCTGTTCACTAGCAGGATTAACAGGAGAGTTTAATTAGTACTGCTGTTCAGATAGCATTATTAACAGGAGAGTTTAATTAGTACTGCTGTTCAAATAGCAGGATTAACAGGAGAGTTTAATTAGTACTGCTGTTCAGATAGCAGGATTAACAGGAGAGTTTAATTAGTACTGCTGTTCACCTAGCAGGATTAACAGGAGAGTTCATTTAGTACTGCTGTTCAACTAGCAGGATTAACAGGAGAGTTCATTTAGTACTGCTGTTCAGATAGCAGGATTAACAGGAGAGTTTAATTAGTACTGCTGTTCAACTAGCAGGATTAACAGGAGAGTTCATTTAGTACTGCTGTTCAGATAGCAGGATTAACAGGAGAGTTTAATTAGTAATGCTGTTCAGATAGCAGGATTAACAGGAGAGTTTAATTAGTACTGCTGTTCAGATAGCAGGATTAACAGGAGAGTTTAATTAGTACTGCTGTTCAGATAGCAGGATTAACAGGAGAGTTTAATTAGTACTGCTGTTCAGATAGCAGGATTAACAGGAGAGTTTAATTAGTACTGCTGTTCAGATAGCAGGATTAACAGGAGAGTTTAATTAGTACTGCTGTTCAGATAGCAGGATTAACAGGAGAGTTCATTTAGTACTGCTGTTCAACTAGCAGGAATAACAGGAGAGTTTAATTAGTACTGCTGTTGAGATAGCAGGATTAACAGGAAAGTTTAATTAGTACTGCTGTTCAGATAGCAGGATTAACAGGAGAGTTAATTTAGTACTGCTGTTCACCTAGCAGGATTAACAGGAGAGTTAATTTAGTACTGCTGTTCAACTAGCAGGATTAACAGGAGAGTTAATTTAGTACTGCTGTTCAGATAGCAGGATTAACAGGAGAGTTCATTTAGTACTGCTGTTCACTAGCAGGATTAACAGGAGAGTTTAATTAGTACTGCTGTTCAACTAGCAGGATTAACAGGAGAGTTTAATTAGTACTGCTGTTCAACTAGCAGGATTAACAGGAGAGTTTAATTAGTACTGCTGTTCAACTAGCAGGATTAACAGGAGAGTTTAATTAGTACTGCTGTTCAGATAGCAGGATTAACAGGAGAGTTAATTTAGTACTGCTGTTCAGATAGCAGGATTAACAGGAGAGTTTAATTAGTACTGCTGTTCAGATAGCAGGATTAACAGGAGAGTTTAATTAGTACTGCTGTTCAACTAGCAGGATTAACAGGAGAGTTCATTTAGTACTGCTGTTCAACTAGCAGGATTAACAGGAGAGTTTAATTAGTACTGCTGTTCAGATAGCAGGATTAACAGGAGAGTTCATTTAGTACTGCTGTTCAGATAGCAGGATTAACAGGAGAATTCATTTAGTACTGCTGTTCAGATAGCAGGATTAACAGGAGAGTTTAATTAGTACTGCTGTTCAACTAGCAGGATTAACAGGAGAATTTAATTAGTACTGCTGTTCAGATAGCAGGATTAACAGGAGAGTTTAATTAGTACTGCTGTTCAGATAGCAGGATTAACAGGAGAGTTTAATTAGTACTGCTGTTCAGATAGCAGGATTAACAGGAGAGTTTAATTAGTACTGCTGTTCAGATAGCAGGATTAACAGGAGAGTTTAATTAGTACTGCTGTTCAGATAGCAGGATTAACAGGAGAGTTCATTTAGTACTGCTGTTCAACTAGCAGGATTAACAGGAGAGTTCATTTAGTACTGCTGTTCAGATAGCAGGATTAACAGGAGAGTTGAATTAGTACTGCTGTTCACTAGCAGGATTAACAGGAGAGTTTAATTAGTACTGCTGTTCAGATAGCAGGATTAACAGGAGAGTTTAATTAGTACTGCTGTTCACTAGCAGGATTAACAGGAGAGTTTAATTAGTACTGCTGTTCAGATAGCAGGATTAACAGGAGAGTTTAATTAGTACTGCTGTTCAACTAGCAGGATTAACAGGAGAGTTAATTAGTACTGCTGTTCAGATAGCAGGATTAACAGGAGAGTTTAATTAGTACTGCTGTTCACCTAGCAGGATTAACAGGAGAGTTTAATTAGTACTGCTGTTCAACTAGCAGGATTAACAGGAGAATTTAATTAGTACTGCTGTTCAACTAGCAGGTTAATAAACTGGAGGGATGTGAGCTAGAGGAAGAGGAAGAGGGAGAGGGAGAGGGAGAGAAAGGAAGGAAGGGGAAGAGGAAGATGGAGAGATAGAGGGAAGGAGTGTTACTTGAAATTACAATCTTCACTGGGAAGGGCAATACAAAAATACATTGTTCCTCTCACTTGTACCCTAAGCCACTCTAAAATGTAGAAATAGTGAGAAATGCTCTCTGAAGCGTGATAAAGTATAAATCCTTGTAGTGTATCAGATTGAATAGACAAAATCCAAGGCCGTCCATCTGAGTTATCTGGTTAAAGGTATGTGGGAATAATGGGATTCCTTCAAAGAAAAGAGAAACCTGTACACCGCTCTTGCTCGTATCACTTTTTCATTCAAGCTTATGTGTCGGCCTCTTGGCCTTCGTCAGAGCTTTTCTACTTAATATTAATGAAAATATTGGATTTTGCAGAAAAGTTATTTTTTTATTTAACCTTTATTTAACTAGGCTAATCAGTTAAGAACAAATTATTATTTTACATTGAAGTCCTACCCCAGCCAAACCCTCCCCTCACCCAGACAATTGTGCCCCACCCTATGAGTCTCCCGATCACGGCTGGTTGTGATACAGCCCAGTATCGAACCAGGGGCTGTAGTGACGCCTCTAGCACTGAGACGCAGTGCCTTAGACCGCTGCACCACTCTGGATTCAAGTTACCCACCCTCAAGATAATTTACAGACCATTTCCCATGGCACTATCTGCCTTTCAAAACCTAACTGCAATGCACAGAGTTTCAATAGCATAGAGATACTATGAGGTTTATGCATACACTACATATTCAAATATGCTGACAGTCACCGGTGAAGCCCCAGGGTAATATGTCATACAGTACATATTCACGTATGCTGACAGTCACCGGTGAAGCCCCAGGGTAATATGTCATACAGTACATATTCACGTATGCTGACAGTCACCGGTGAAGCCCCAGGGTAATATGTCATACAGTACATATTCACGTATGCTGACAGTCACCGGTGAAGCCCCAGGGTAATATGTCATAGAGTACATATTCACGTATGCTGACAGTCACCGGTGAAGCCCCAGGGTAATATGTCATTTCCAGAGAACGATGCATGGAGAGAAAATAAAGAGATATAAAAACAGCAGAAGAAAAAAACGTGCTTGCTTTTGTGTGTATCTGAGAGATAGAGAGAGAGAGCGAGAGAGAGAGAGAGATATTTGTGCAAAAGAGGCAGAGATAGACACTGGCTTGGGAAAACAGAGCACGAGCGGAAACACTGTGTTAGGCGCTGATTCAGATTTAATGTCCAAATATGTTAAGGTTGCTCCCAGCGGCTTCCATCTCCAAGAAGAGTAAATGGAGTGCATCGGGCAGACGCAGCGAGCAGACACACCAGTTTAGCGAGGTGTAGACATAGAAGCAGTAATGTAGGAAGAGAGAACATTTTTAGCAATGGTCGAAATGGTTGTAATCAGAAAAGGCAACTTCAGAATGAAGGAGGTGGAATACAGTTTTCAGTGTTAGAGTACCAGAGTGCCTTTTCTGTGTGACTGAATTGAAACGTGCCCAAAACTACCCATATTACAATATAAAGTATTGTGTCATACACGTGGTGTATTGTTTTAGCCAATCAGCATACAGGATCCAAAGTACCCATTTTATAATGAACTCAAGCTCAGGTGGCCAGTGTTAATTAAGACATTTACATTTACATTTAAGTCATTTAGCAGACGCTCTTATCCAGAGCGACTTACAAATTGGTGCATTCACCTTATGATATCCAGTGGAACAACCACTTTACAATAGTGCATCTAAATCTTTTAAGGGGGGGGGGGGGGGTTAGAAGGATTACTTTATCCTATCCTAGGTATTCCTTAAAGAGGTGGGGTTTCAGGTGTCTCCGGAAGGTGGTGATTGACTCCGCTGTCCTGGCGTCGTGAGGGAGCTTGTTCCACCATTGGGGTGCCAGAGCAGCGAACAGTTTTGACTGGGCTGAGCGGGAACTGTGCTTCCTCAGAGGTAGGGGGGCCAGCAGGCCAGAGGTGGATGAACGCAGTGCCCTTGTTTGGGTGTAGGGCCTGATCAGAGCCTGAAGGTATGGAGGTGCCGTTCCCTTCACAGCTCCGTAGGCAATCACCATGGTCTTGTAGCAGATGCGAGCATCAACTGGAAGCCAGTGGAGAGAGCGGAGGAGCGGGGTGACGTGAGAGAACTTGGGAAGGTTGAACACCAGACGGGTGTTCAACCTAAGACACATCAGAGATGAAAGCAGAGCTGATGTTCTAGCTCAGAGAGAAAACTGATTTGAAGTCAGAGTTCACACATCAACCCCTATGACTGTGATGCACTTTGATGTCTAGGGGATGTCTGGGGATGTCTATGGGATGTCTGGGGATGTCTAGGGGATGTATAGGGGATGTCTGGGGGATGTCTGGGGATGTATAGGGGATGTGTAGAGGATGTCTGGGGATGTCTAAAGGATGTCTGGGGATGTCTAGAGGATGTCTAAAAGATGTATGGGGATGTCTAGGGGATGTCTAGCGGATGTCTGGGGATGTCTAGAGGATGTCTAGGGGATGTCTAGGGGATGTCTAGAGGATGTCTAGAGGATGTCTGGGGATGTCTGGGGATGTCTAGAGGATGTCTAGAGGATGTCTAGAGGATGTCTGTGGATGTCTAGAGGATGTCTGTGGATGTCTGGGGATGTCTAGGGATGTCTAGAGGATGTATAGGGGATGTCTAGGGATGTCTAGAGGATGTCTAGAGGATGTCTGGGGATGTCTAGAGGATGTCTGGGGATGTCTAGAGGATGTCTGGGGATGTCTAGGGGATGTCTGGGGATGTCTAGGGGATGTCTGGGGATGTCTAGAGGATGTCTGGGGATGTCTAGAGGGTGTCTAGAGGGTGTCTAGAGGGTGTCTAAAATATGTCTGGGGATGTCTAGAGGATATCTGGGGATGTCTGGAGGATGTCTAGAGGATGTCTGTAGGATGTCTGGGAATGTCTAGAGGATGTCTGGGGATGTCTGGAGGATGTCTGGGGATGTCTGGGGATGTCTAGAGGATGTCTGGGGATGTCTGGGGATGTCGGGGGATGTCTAGAGGATGTATAGGGGATGTATAGGGATGTCTAGAGGATGTCTAGAGGATGTCTGGGGGATGTCTGGGGATGTCTAGAGAATGTCTACAGAATGTCTACAGAATGTCTAGAGGATGTCTGGGGATGTCTAGAGGATGTCTGGGGATGTATGGGGATGTCTGGGGATGTCTGGGGATGTCTGGGGATGTCTAGAGGATGTATAGAGGATGTCTGGGGGATGTATAGAGGATGTCTGGGGGATGTCTAAAGGATGTATAGGGGATGTCTAGGGGATGTCTAGAGGATGTCTAGAGGATGTCTAGGGGATGTCTAGGGGATGTCTAGAGGATGTCTAGGGGATGTCTGGGGATGTCTAGAGGATGTCTGGAATGTGTGAGTAGAGGAGCCCAATTTATGCTGGCTGGGGTTCAAATGAACCTTCATGGTAGAACAGAGATATGACTTTTACACATGGAAGAGGTCTCTCTCTCGACAGACATTCAAGCTCGAGATTTTGATTATGACTTGCGAGATCAGGGGATAGCCTAGATTTAGGATGGATTTGAGTTGCGAGCATCATTCTAGACCAGTTCTGCAAACACACAGAGGCACAGACAGATGCTGTCAGTCTGAATCAGGCCCAGGCCGCCAGACGGCCTCGTCGGATCGGGCCTGGACGGAGGGCCAACGTCACAGACTGAGACAGAAGAGAATTGAGCCATATCTGCCGGTGGAATTCAGGCTATTCGGTCATTCAAACACGTTTTTTGTGAAATAGTTTTCTTTTGTTCAATTTAAAAAAAATACAAACTAAAGCCCACAACAAATCTGTCATCCTATAACTCAACGCCACAACAACACAGAGTGTGCAAAAGCTTCAGAAGACTGAAAAAAACATCTCAACTGAAACTTGAATAAAAGAAGGTGGACAATCCTCTTTGAGACATTATTAGTGTCATTACATATCAGTGCCTGCTATTATTGACTAATGAGTGCATTTCAGGAGAAATTGGTCTAATTTAGGCAAGACATTATTTGCTTTTGTGTACGACATAAGGGATCTCAATGATCTCTATCACCCTCCTTGCATCCTTTAGAGACGAATAATGAGAGGATTTTTTGATTTATAGATGGATCGTATAATTGGCCGGGTTGCCATTAAAACACAACCGAGGGACGCCATAACTGTTCCAGCTGATTTAGTGTCATCAGAGCCAGATGCCAGAAATACTATGTGACAGATCACCCCCATCCAAAATGATGGTTGTATATCTTGAGTCTGCTGAGGGAATGATGGGTGGGTTATTTTGGTATATGGCCCTATGCTTTATGACAGTGTCCACTCAGTCTATCAGCCAAAAAAGGTTGACTCCACACCCTGTGATTTACGATTTAAGTGTGTTTATTACGACAACCTCAATTTTGTATCTATTTTATTTCACTTTAACTCCCTTGAGGTTAAAACCTACAGTATTTTGCAACCTATTTTGATCTTCACAAGGTGACCCTGGGCTAGGCTGTTGGTGCCACCGTATGACAATGTGGTAGCCATTTTGAAATGAGAGGCCACTTTTCTTGATCCATCCCTCTCCACTGTTAGTTATGGATGCTATCCTGTCACACACAAACTATCAAAGCCCTCTGTCTGACTGGCGTCTGTTCCTGACTGACAATGTGCTTTACTGCGTCTAGGTTTACGGGCCTCGACATCCATCCATCTGTTTATATTGCGGCTTTCTCCCTCTTTTTGGCAGCGGTACAATGGTTACGGAAGATAAACTGAAGACAGGTTCAGGTGTACCCAGTAAAAATGCTTTATGGTTCTGTGCAGCGACCTCATCGTGTATCAACACAGGAGGATGGATCAGGGCCACTTTCAAAGACCTGTCACATTTTTTCATTTTACCTTCATTTAACTAGGCAAGTCAGTTAAGAACAGATTCTTATTTACAATGACGGCCTACCCCAGCCGAACCCAGACAATGCTGGGCCAACTATGCGCCGCCTTATGGACTCCCAATCACAGCCGGATGTGATACAGCCTGGAATTGAACCAGGGACTGTAGTGACACCTTTTGCACTAAGTACCTTAGACCGCTGCGCCACTCGGGAGCCCTGATGAAGTGTACTCTGAAGTCAACGTGTGAAACCAATGGGAAAGTAGAACAGCTGTCTACAAAAAAGCCAGACAAAACAATCATGATATTTGTTTTGACTGCGATTTCTTTTAAAGGACCTGTGACCTTGTTAGACCCTTATATGACTGCAGGGGGTCCAGACAGACAGACAGACCTAACATGGAACACTGAATCTGAGCGGCTGTGAAAACCTGTGAATGTCTCATTAACTGTGAGAACCTGAGCAATTTACATGTACTTCAAATGTGTGAACCCATGTGGATAGCGGTTGGTCCCCAACTGTGTGAACTTTTCATGGCCTCGGGGTGTCACCTGAATGACTCACACCTCATCAAACAGCGCCCTGCTGAGATGCCTAGGGAGGTGTTATGGTGGTGACATCAAAGCTGTGACATGTGCTCCAATAAAATATTATTTAAAAAAGGTCCTAACTGTAAGAGTAGCAACCAGTGAAGTAAACAAGACACTAATGCAGTAACACCTCCACACAGCTACATCTACCCAGACAAAGGAAGAGTGATATACGGTGCATTCGGAAAGTATTCAGACCCCTTGACTTTTTCCACATTTTGTTACGATACAGCCTTATTTTAAAATGGATTAAATAAAACAATTTCCTCAGCAATATACACATAATACCCCATAATGACGAAGCGAAAACAGGTTTTACATTTACCTTATTTACATAATGATTCAGACCCTTTGCTATGAGACTCGAAATTGATCGCACTTGCATCCTGTTTCCATTGATCATCTTTGAGATGTTTCTACAACTTGATTGGAGTCCACCTGTGGTAAATTCAACTGACTGGACATGATTTGGAAAGGCAAACACCTGTCTATATAAGGTCCCACAGTTGACAGTGCATGTCAGAGCAAAAACCAAGTCATGAGGTTGAAGGAATTGTCTATAGAGCTCTGAGACAGGATTGTGTCGAGGCACAGATCTGGGGAAGGGTACCAAAAATCGGCTGCAGCATGGAAGATCCCCAAGAACACAGTGGACTCAAGATTCTTTCTAGAGCTGGCTGCCCAGCCAAACTGAGCAATTGGGGGAGAAGGGCCTTGGTCAGGGAAGTAACCAACAACCAGATGGCCACTCTGACAGAGCTCTAAAGTTACTCTGTGGAGATGGGACTATGCATAGATTACAACAGAGAGTAGCAGTAGTGTAAAGAGTGGGTAAGGTGTCCTCTGACACCGCCTGGTATAGAGGTGCTGGATGGCAGGAAGCTTGGCCCCAGTGATGTACTGGGCCGTTCGCATTACCCTCTGTAGTGCCTTGCAGTCGGAGGCCGAGCAGTTGCCATACCAGGCAGTGACGCAACCATTCAGGATGCTCTCGATGGTGCAGCTATAGAACCTTTTGAGGATCTGAGGACCCAGTCCAAATCTATTCAGTCTCCTGAGAGGGAATAGGTTTTGTCGTGCCCTCTTCACGACTGTCTTGGTGTGCATGGACCATGTTAGTTTGTTGGTGATGTGGACACCAAGGAACTTGAAGCTCTCAACCTGCTCCACTGCAGCCACGTCAATGAGAATGGTGGCGAGCTCGGTCCTCTTTTTCCTGTAGTCCACAATCATCTCCTTTGTCTTGATCACGTTGAGGGAGAGGTTGTTGTCCTGGCACCACACGGCCAGGTCTCTGACCTCCTCCCTATAGGCTATCTAGTCGTTGTCGGTGAACTTAATGATGGTGTTGGAGTCGTGCCTGGCCGTGTAGTCATGGGTGAACAGGGAGTATAGGAGGGGACTGAGCACGAACCCCTGAGAGGCCCCTGTGTTGAGGATCAGCGTGGCGGATGTGTTGTTACCTACCCTTACCACCTGGGGGCGGCCCGTCATGAAGTACAGGATCCAGCTGCAGACGGAGGTGTTTAGTCCCAGGGTCCTTAGCTTATTGATGAGCTTTAAGGGCACTATGGTGTTGAACGCTGAGCTGTAGTCAACGAATTCTCATATAGGTGTTCCCTTTGTCCAGGTGGGAAAGGGCAGTGTGGAGTGCAATGGAAATTGCATCATCTGTGGATCTGTTGGGGCGGTATGCAAATTGGAGTGGGTCTAGGGTTTCTGGGATGATGGTGTTGATGTGAGCCAATACCAGCCTTTCAAAGCATTTCATGGCTACTGTCACGACTCCCGCCGAAGTCGACCCCTCTCCTTGTTCGGGCGGCGTTCGGCGGTCGACGTCACCGGCTTACTAGTTGCCACCGATCGATGTTTCACTGTTCGTTTGGTTTTGTCTTTATTGTGTACACCTGTTTTGATTTTCCCTAATTATGTTCATTATTTAAACCTCTGCATTTCCTGTTTGTCTTGTCGGTGATTGTTTGTCCGTTTAGTGTAGTTGGAGGTGTTTTCTCCAGACTATGTATTTTATGAGAAGATGGATTGAATAATTTTAGTAAACACGTTTTGTTTACCTTCATCCCTGTGTCCTGCGCCTGACTCCTCCACTTCTCTAAGAATAACCGTTACAGCTACAGACGTGAGTGCTACGGGTCGGTAGTCATTTAGACAGGTTACCTTAGTGTTCTTGGGCACAGGGACTGTGGTGGCCTGCTTAAAACATGTTGGTATTACAGACTCGAACAGGATGAAGTACGGAAATACTATTGAGGGATATAGGTAGCACACACTCTCACTCTGTCACTCTCTCTCTATCTCTCTAGCTCTCTTCCTCTCTCATCCTTCATTTCCTGAACGATGATAGAGAGGCAGTCTGATTTGGAGTTGTGCCATCTCGCTCAGCACAGCTTCCTCAAACTACGGCTCCAGACTCCCTGAGGAGATGTTGGCCCCTGTGGGCCCAGGGAGTTGGGACGACAGTGATATACAGTGCAGCAGAAAGGCCAGGGAGGAGATGTACTGTCAGGGCCAGGAGTGGGGCAGTACATTAGAGAGTGTCAGAACAGTAGAGTCTGAGGATTAGAGTAGAACAGAGTAGAGTTTGGGATGATGTCATTGGGTAAATACAGTAGCATAGTGGAAGAGACAAAGACATGCAGTATAACCCACACAGTACAGTATAACCCACACACTACAGTATAACCCACACAGTGCAGTATAACCCACACAGTACAGTATAACCCACACAGTACAGTATAACCCACACAGTGCAGTATAACCCACACAGTGCAGTATAACCCACACAGTACAGTATAACCCACACAGTGCAGTATAACCCACACAGTGCAGTATAACCCACACAGTGCAGTATAACCCACACAGTACAGTATAACCCACACAGTGCAGTATAACCCGAACAGTACAGTATAACCCACACAGTGCAGTATAACCCACACAGTACAGTATAACCCACACAGTACAGTATAACCCACACAGTACAGTATAACCCACACAGTGCAGTATAACCCACACAGTGCAGTATAACCCTCACAGTGCAGTATAACCCTCACAGTACAGTATAACCCTCACAGTACAGTATAACCCACACAGTGCAGTATAACCCACACAGTGCAGTATAACCCGAACAGTACAGTATAACCCACACAGTGCAGTATAACCCGAACAGTACAGTATAACCCACACAGTGCAGTATAACCCACACAGTGCAGTATAACCCACACAGTGCAGTATAACCCACACAGTACAGTATAACCCGAACAGTACAGTATAACCCGAACAGTGCAGTATAACCCACACAGTGCAGTATAACCCACACAGTGCAGTATAACCCACACAGTACAGTATAACCCACACAGTGCAGTATAACCCGAACAGTACAGTATAACCCACACAGTGCAGTATAACCCACACAGTACAGTATAACCCACACAGTACAGTATAACCCACACAGTACAGTATAACCCACACAGTGCAGTATAACCCACACAGTGCAGTATAACCCTCACAGTGCAGTATAACCCTCACAGTACAGTATAACCCTCACAGTACAGTATAACCCACACAGTGCAGTATAACCCACACAGTGCAGTATAACCCGAACAGTACAGTATAACCCACACAGTGCAGTATAACCCGAACAGTACAGTATAACCCACACAGTGCAGTATAACCCACACAGTGCAGTATAACCCACACAGTGCAGTATAACCCACACAGTACAGTATAACCCGAACAGTACAGTATAACCCGAACAGTGCAGTATAACCCACACAGTGCAGTATAACCCACACAGTGCAGTATAACCCACACAGTGCAGTATAACCCACACAGTGCAGTATAACCCACACAGTACAGTATAACCCACACAGTGAGGTATAACCCACACAGTGCAGTATAACCCACACAGTACAGTATAACCCACACGTGTGCAAATTAATATATACCCACGAGAGGAGAAAAATAGTTATTTTTACCCCTCTTTTTAAAGACACAATATAATTTAACTATAACAACAATGATTCACATGACCCAAATATTTCACATTCATAAATAATTTCATGAAACAATATTACTGAAGGAAGAACACAGTTATGCTATGTCGACTCACTGACAGTCACGCAGCCAATAGCAACGTGCAGCTGGGAGAACACCACCCGTACAGCATGCCATGTGAACCAATCGGGCGGCTAGCCAACCGGGCGGCTAGCCAACCGAGATGAGAGGGAGGGTCAGGCCAGGTAAGTGCACTCAGGAGTGGAGGATGGGCTCTCTGAAGTGTGCTACAGAGCTACTGGAGCACAGTAATTGGGGACGAGGGCCACTGTCAAAACAAAGACTGCTTATGAGAGCTCCCTCGGGGCCCCCCATCTCTTTTTCCCGTTTGTCTGTTTCAGAACAAGGATCTGCAGTATTTGTGACTCAACATATTCCCAAGAGACTCCCCACTTGGAGCTACCAGTGAAGAATAGAAATGATGTCACCTACGTGACTGTCTCATCACTATGGACAAACGGCACGGATGAACAAAGTTTTCCACAACTTGGTAATATCTAAAATCTGAAATAGGCTCCAGAGGACCGGCACCTTTCAGTAGTCTACCATCAACCTTTCAGTAATCTACCATCAACCTTTCAGTACTCTACCATCAACCTTTCAGTACTCTACCATCAACCTTTCAGTACTCTACCATCAACCTTTCAGTAATCTACCATCAACCTTTCAGTAATCTACCATCAACCTTTCAGTAATCTACCATCAACCTTTCAGTAATCTACCATCAACCTTTCAGTAATCTACCATCAACCTTTCAGTACTCTACCATCAACCTTTCAGTACTCTACCATCAACCTTTCAGTACTCTACCATCAACCTTTCAGTAATCTACCATCAACCTTTCAGTAATCTACCATCAACCTTTCAGTAATCTACCATCAACCTTTCAGTACTCTACCATCAACCTTTCAGTACTCTACCATCAACCTTTCAGTACTCTACCATCAACCTTTCAGTACTCTACCATCAACCTTTCAGTACTCTACCATCAACCTTTCAGTAATCTACCATCAACCTTTCAGTACTCTACCATCAACCTTTCAGTACTCTACCATCAACCTTTCAGTACTCTACCATCAACCTTTCAGTACTCTACCATCAACCTTTCAGTACTCTACCATCAACCTTTCAGTAATCTACCATCAACCTTTCAGTACTCTACCATCAACCTTTCAGTACTCTACCATCAACCTTTCAGTAATCTACCATCAACCTTTCAGTACTCTACCATCAACCTTTCAGTAATCTACCATCAACCTTTCAGTAATCTACCATCAACCTTTCAGTAATCTACCATCAACCTTTCAGTACTCTACCATCAACCTTTCAGTACTCTACCATCAACCTTTCAGTACTCTACCATCAACCTTTCAGTAATCTACCATCAACCTTTCAGTACTCTACCATCAACCTTTCAGTAATCTACCATCAACCTTTCAGTACTCTACCATCAACCTTTCAACATTCTATACGTGTCAGGTTTGACAGCCATGTTTTGAATGTTTCTGACACTGTGACCCCCTGAATCAGAGGCTTATGAACAGCCCCATATAGATGCCCTCAGGGGCCCACATGGTTCTTACCAGACACTATCTGACAAGACCTTCCTTTTGTCAGTCTGATATGGGATCAGAACTGTCATCATTGGTTTTACACCAGATAGGTGCAGTGAAATGTGTTGTTTTTACAGGGTCAGCAATAGTAGTACGGCGCCCCTGGAGCAAATTCGGGTTAAGTGCCTTCCTCAGGGGCACATCGAAATATTTTTCACCTTGTTGGCTTGGGTATTCGAACCAGCAACCTTTCCATTACTGGTCCAACGCTCTAAGTGCTAGGCTCCCTGCCGCCTATATGAACCCTGGATGGGCATTTTGGCTGCGGCGTTAACTTCAACATTTCCTCCTCTCCTGAACATTAAATGATTGCTCTTCAGTTCAGCCAGAAGCTGTACCTACACAGGTAGAACTCAAAGAGAACTTGAGCTATCACAGTGGTTAGTGAACGTCTACCATTACAGAATATTCTCTATGTAATAACTTCTTTATAGAAACAACTGAATTTTGAAAGGCAGCAGAAAGTCAGCGGTCACTACATATGTGTTGATGGAATACAGGACATCAGTTATGTCTTCATCAAGTCCCAATAAGCAATAATTGTTATATAAAAACCATAGGGCGGAATATGAGACAGCTTTGATGTTTTATTTCAATTCACTGGCGTGGACTGTGAAAGCAGATTTGAAATGAGAGTAAAAATATGATCTGATGATCCTCAGAAGCTAGAGCTATAATGCAAATCCTTCTTTTCCACATCTCTTTGAGATTGGATCGGCACATCGCCTTGCATATCCTTAAGGAACGACATTAAACACTGTCTCTTAAAGAGGAACATGGAAATGGATTTAAATCATTAATTAAATTAATTTAAAAAGGAATACATTCTCCCACCAATTGCAAATAACCAAATTTTGGTATTTTCCACACGCTCATGAAAATGCATCTGGTTCACCCAGTGCACATAATTATAGAAATCGAAATCCAACATTGCATATTCAATTTACTAATAAAATTGTTTCTTAACAAGCTCAGTTTGAACCCCAGAATGTGTCATATAAGCCTGCCATTGCTAGAGAACACACTCTACCACCCTGTAATATATGCGGGAGAAGAAAGAGACATTTGCATATCACAATTATCGTTGTCAACTTTGAATCTAATCAACATTGAGATGAAAATGCGCCTCGCGTTAAGGCCAGCTGGGTTGTTTTCCTGTGACTTTAGTGTAACCTTCTCTACTCAGAAGTACTTTGGCCCAAGAGAAGTCGGAGCCAAGCTAAAGTGACTCCTCATTAGCATCTCTACCCATTGGCTATAGTTTGTTAGTGTTTGCATAACTGTCTGCTGGCTAATGGAGCCGGTGGATGTCTCACTCGCCCACCTGATGGCCAAGAGGTACTCAGGTAGTTTAGAACGAGAGGCGGTGGGAGAGAGGGAGGGAGAGGTGGTGGGAGAGAAAGAGAGAAGGAGAGGCGGTGGGAGAGAGGGAGGGAGAGGTGGTGGGAGAGAAAGAGAGAAGGAGAGGTGGTGGGAGAGAGGGAGGGAGAGGTGGTGGGAGAGAGAGAGGGAGGGAGAGGTGGTGGGAGAGGTGGTGGGAGAGAGAGAGGGAGGGAGAGGTGGTGGGAGAGAGGGAGGGAGGGAGAGGTGGTGAGAGAGAGGGAGGGAGAGGTGGTGGGAGAGAGGGAAGGAGAGGTGGAAGGAGAGAGGGAAGGAGGGAGATGGAGAAGTGAATGAAGAGGTAGTTGAAACAGTGTTGAGAGGTGAGAAGAGTTGCCGTGAGGCAGCTTTTGATTACATCAGGTATCTCCTTCAACTCTGTGACACAGAATAAAACGGGACTCATTCTGAAGGGAAAAAATCTTCAAGTTTACTTTTGATAGCTTTTCAGTATGCACCCTTCTGTGAAGAGCCATCATAATGTATAGTTCTGGTCTGTGTGTGTGTGTGTGTGTGTGTGTGTGTGTGTGTGGTGTGTGTGTGTGTGTGTGTGTGTGTGTGTATGTATGTTTGTCTTTGCATCAGTGTGCGTCAAAGTCCCTCACGACCACTTCCTCATCCTAATCTGGTAAAGATGACTCCACCGCCGCCCACATCCACCGGTTAGATCCGGCTCAGTGGAGGAGCCGACAGTGTCATTAGTCCCCCCACCCACCCCTCGCCGTAACCCCCCACCCCTCCACCCACGCACCCATGTCCCAAATTAATACAGGAAGGCAGGGCTTTAATTGGGAACATTTATCTAAATGACATCCTCATGAAGACCTTTGGGGACAGGCTACGCCGAGCTCCGCACACTCCCGATATCATTCATTATGGCTCATCCCTGTGTGTCGTGTGCCTCTGTGTGTGTGCATGTGTGTGTGCGCGTGTGTGTGCATGTGTGTGTGCGTGTGTGTGCGCATTCATGTGAGAAAGAAAGAAAGAAAGAAAGAAAGAAAGAAAGAAAGAAAGAGAAAGAAAGAAAGAAAGAAAGAATGAGGAACAGAAGAGTAAGAGCATCCTTCAGCTGTATCTGCTGTATACATGAATCTGTATACATGTAGCCTAGTGGTTATGGTGTTGGACTAGTAACCAGCAGGTAACCTAGTGGTTAGAGCGTTGGACTAGTAACCAGCAGGTAACCTAGTGGTTAGAGCGTTGGGCCAGTAACCAGCAGGTAACCTAGTGGTTATGGTGTTGGACTAGTAACCAGCAGGTAGCCTAGTGGTTAGAGCGTTGGGCCAGTAACCAGCAGGTAGTCTAGTGGTTATGGTGTTGGGCTAGTAACCAGCAGGTAGTCTAGTGGTTAGAGCGTTGGACTAGTAACCAGCAGGTAGTCTAGTGGTTAGAGCGTTGGGCTAGTAACCAGCAGGTAGTCTAGTGGTTAGAGCGTTGGACTAGTAACCAGCAGGTAACCTAGTGGTTATGGTGTTGGGCCAGTAAACAGCAGGTAGTATAGTGGTTATGGTGTTGGACTAGTAACCAGCAGGTAGTCTAGTGGTTAGAGCGTTGGACTAGTAACCAACAGGTAACCTAGTGCTTAGTGTTGGGCTAGTAACCAGCAGGTAGTATAGTGGTTATGGTGTTGGACTAGTAACCAGCAGGTAGTCTAGTGGTTAGAGCGTTGGACTAGTAACCAACAGGTAACCTAGTGCTTAGTGTTGGGCTAGTAACCAGCAGGTAGTCTAGTGGTTATGGTGTTGGACTAGTAACCAGCAGGTAACCTAGTGGTTAGAGCGTTGGGCCAGTAACCAGCAGGTAGCCTAGTGGTTAGTGTTGGGCTAGTAACCAGTAGGTAGCCTAGTGGTTAGAGCGTTGGACTAGTAACCAGCAGGTAGTATAGTGGTTATGGTGTTGGACTAGTAACCAGCAGGTAACCTAGTGGTTATGGTGTTGGACTAGTAACCAGCAGGTAACCTAGTGGTTATGGTGTTGAACTAGTAACCAGCAGGTAGTCTAGTGGTTATGGTGTTGGACTAGTAACTAGCAGGTAGTCTAGTGGTTATGGTGTTGGACTAGTAACCAGCAGGTAGTCTAGTGGTTAGAGCGTTGGACTAGTAAACAGCAGGTAGTCTAGTGGTTATGGTGTTGGACTAGTAACCAGCAGGTAGTCTAGTGGTTATGGTGTTGGACTAGTAACCAGCAGGTAGTCTAGTGGTTAGAGCGTTGGACTAGTAAACAGCAGGTAGTCTAGTGGTTATGGTGTTGGACTAGTAAACAGCAGGTAGTCTAGTGGTTATGGTGTTGGACTAGTAACCAGCAGGTAGTCTAGTGGTTATGGTGTTGGACTAGTAAACAGCAGGTAGTATAGTGGTTATGGTGTTGGGCCAGTAAACAGCAGGTAGTATAGTGGTTATGGTGTTGGACTAGTAACCAGCAGGTAGTATAGTGGTTATGGTGTTGGACTAGTAACCAGCAGGTAGTCTAGTGGTTATGGTGTTGGACTAGTAACCAGCAGGTAGTCTAGTGGTTATGGTGTTGGACTAGTAACCAGCAGGTGGTATAGTGGTTATGGTGTTGGACTAGTAACCAGCAGGTAACCTAGTGGTTATGGTGTTAGACTAGTAAACAGCAGGTAGTCTAGAGGTTATGGTGTTGGACAAGTAACCAGCAGGTAACCTAGTGGTTATGGTGTTGGACTAGTAAACAGCAGGTAGTCTAGTGGTTATGGTGTTGGACTAGTAACCAGCAGGTAACCTAGTGGTTATGGTGTTGGACTAGTAACCAGCAGGTAGTCTAGTGGTTATGGTGTTGGACTAGTAACCAGCAGGTAGCCTAGTGGTTATGATGTTGGACTAGTAACCAGCAGGTAGCCTAGTGGTTATGGTGTTGGACTAGTAACCAGCAGGTAGCCTAGTGGTTATGGTGTTGGACTAGTAACCAGCAGGTAGTCTAGTGGTTATGGTGTTGGACTAGTAACCAGCAGGTAGCCTAGTGGTTATGGTGTTGGACTAGTAACCAGCAGGTAGCCTAGTGGTTAGAGCGTTGGACTATTAACCAGCAGGTAGTATAGTGGTTATGGTGTTGGGCTAGTAACCAGCAGGTAGTCTAGTGGTTATGGTGTTGAACTAGTAACCAGCAGGTAGTATAGTGGTTATGGTGTTGTACTAGTAACCAGCAGGTAACCTAGTGGTTATGGTGTTGGACTAGTAACCAGCAGGTAGCCTAGTGGTTAGAGCGTTGGACTATTAACCAGCAGGTAGTATAGTGGTTATGGTGTTGGACTAGTAACCAGCAGGTAGCCTAGCGGTTATGGTGTTGGACTAGTAACCAGCAGGTAGCCTAGTGGTTATGGTGTTGGACTAGTAACCAGCAGGTAGTCTAGTGGTTATGGTGTTGGACTAGTAACCAGCAGGTAGCCTAGTGGTTATGGTGTTGGACTAGTAACCAGCAGGTAGCCTAGTGGTTATGGTGTTGGACTAGTAACCAGCAGGTAGTCTAGTGGTTATGGTGTTGGGCCAGTAAATAAGAATTTGCTCTTAACTGACTTGCCTTTTTAAATAAAGGTTAAAATATAAAGATGTGCCATGGTAGAGTATGTCTATATTATGAGGGGATCCATCAGTCCGGTGACTATCTCACTCTGTGTGTGAGCCATACATACACTACATTTATGTGGACACCTGCTCGTCCAACATCTCATTCCAAAACCATGGAGTTTTGCTATAGGTTCCACTCCAATAGATGTTGGAACATTGCTGTGGGGACTTGCTTCCATTCAGCCACAAGACCATTAGTGTTAGCAATCTATTCGAAATGTGTTCGATGGGGTTGTCGTCAGGGCTCTGTGCAAGCCAGTCAAGTTCTTCCACACCGATCTCGACAAACCATTTCTGAATGGACAACGTTTTGTGCACGGGGGCATTGTCATGCTGAAACAGGAAAGGGCCTTCCCCAAACTGTTCCCACAACGTTGGAAGCACAGAATCGTCTAGAAAGTAATTGTATGTGGTAGTGTTAAGATTTCCCTTCACTGGAACTAAGGGGCCTAGCCCAAACCATAGAAAACAGCCCCAGACCATTATTATTCCTCCTCCACCAAACTTTACAGTTGGCACTATGCATTGGGCAGGTAGCGGTCTCCTGGAATCCACCAAACCCAGATTCGTCCTTCAGACTCCCAGATTGCGAAGCGTTATTCATCACTCCAGAGAACGTGTTACAGTTGACCGCAGCAGCTCTAGCAGGGCAGAAATTTTACAAACTGACTTGTTGGAAAGGTGGCATCCTATGATGGTGCCACGTTGAAAGTCACTGAGCTCTTCAGTAAGGCCATTCTACTGCCAATGTTTGTCTATGGAGATTGCATGGCGGTGTGCTTGATTTTATACACCTGTCAGCAACGGGTGGGACTGAAACAGCCGAATCCACTAATATGAAAGGGTGTCCACATACTTTTGTATATATAGTGGATCTACAGATGTAGGATCATTATTTGAACCAGTTTGTTACAGTAGGAAAATAATCCTGCAGCAAGAGGAAATGTGAATTATTATGTGAACTTTAATGAGTGGACATTTTTGTAGGGGTTGATACATTTTTAGTAAGGGAAAATCAAGTCTGAAATTTCTAATTGGAAATTACAAACTTCAGAAGCCTTATAAAACCTCAAATACACTACAAGTTTTACATTTCCTGCATTTCAGGAAAGTTCCCCTGCAACAGGGTGATCAAATTAAGATCCTACATCTCTAAGTGAAAGACTGTTTGTTTGTGCTCAGCGGGTGTGTAGATATGAAGATAAAACACTACTTTACTCATTTAGTGTCTTTTAATCATCAGACAAATTACAGAACATCTTGTCTATCTTCTCCTCACTGAATCTCAGTAACCACTCCAAGGCATGTCGGGATAACAGCAAAATTACTAAGAGAAAAATGACTAATTTTCTTCCTTGAAATCGATAACAACGTGAGTTCTTTTCTCAGCCTTTTAAATACGCTAATCTGTCCACAAAAAAAGCCAATTACATGTCTCATTAAAAGAGTGTTAAGGAAAGACAAAACAATATTACTGGCATTAGTCAGTAAGACTGATATTTAGACACAGCAGGGACAGTTTAGAAACACTAAAACCTGGCACCATTACTGAAGACCCACAGAGCATTATGAAAGGCATCAGTAGCAGTAGAATAAAGATCTGTAGAGCTGCGCATGACAACAACACACAAAAGTGATTGACAGGAGTTCTCTGTCACTTATCTCAAAGTTCTCTTGAAGTCCTTCCCTTTCCAGGCTCCAATAGACATATTCTGACTTCACAAAGAGAATAAGCTATTTATTCCCCGATACAGGTATACAGACCAAACGTAGGTAGAGTTGTATTTCTAACCTTTGACATTTTGTTGAAATGTTGGAGTTCTCCAAACAAAAAGTTCACTTTTTTGGAAAATAGGATTCAGTGATCCAATTACAGTTGAGAAAGAGTTCAGAGGTCACTGTGGGTCAGTGCTAGTAGTACCACAGTTGCAGGGTGGAGAAGTAGGCCTATCTACACTAGTAAGCCCACCCCATTAGCCAGCTGAGCTAAAGCCTGAGCATAAGCTTTGGGAGCTAACTCCAGTCCTCAGGTCTACAGGGAAGGTTGCTCCACAGAGCAGTGAACATCATGGAATCCTTCACATCCCGCAACCCTACCAACCCAACCCATCACCACGGCAAGCCTTGAGGGTCTTCGCCTTTCATCAAAGCCCGGATGGGCATCCCCCATCCCTGCTGTGTGCCAGCGCATCATTCGTCCAGGGCGTTCCAAAAGAACCCACAGGAGCTATTTATTGGCTGTGATCAAACAACCAACGTAAAGAAGATTACAACATGAAAGGAGCCTTACTGTCTTTGAACCAGCCGATGGGTGTAGTAGTGTATATTGAGCGATCTTCTGACTGTGCAACTCTCCACGGATACAGTTGGATATGGAGAGGCATGACTGAGATTAGATCAACGATGATGAAGGAAGTTCAACACCAGGACCAAGTAAGCCTCGGTTCTGACAGTTCTGGACCTTCTCTTCCGAACTGTTCACCTCTAGATAATCCTGATTGGCGTGTCTTTATCGCCCTCTTACCCTCTCTATCTATCTTTTTACATTTTAATCTCATCAATTTGACCTTTGACCTAACGCGGACAGGACTGACAGATGTCAGATGCCCCGCCCCTTCCTGATGTCAGAGGCGAGGTCTCCTGGGTAAGCGGCCCGCGCTGACATCCAACAAACCTAAGACAAACCAATATGTCAGAGAAACCATCTCTGACAACTGTATCACTTTGCCTTCTCCCTGAAATGAATCAGACCCTACATACTTCTATTAGTGTTAACAGCGGTAGGTCTCATGGTGCATTTGATGGTTCTAACGTCTATTTATTAAGCCAGTTAGGATATGTTGGATAATACTAAGGAGAAGTGTCTTGTGAGAAGTAATATAATGTACTGTAGCATATGAAATGTTTTTTTGTGCAAGGGCAGGTGAGTGTGTATTTTGTATTTTGTATTTGTATTTGTGTTTATTATGGATCCCCATTAGCTCCTGCCAAAGCAGCAGCTACTCTTCCTGGGGTTTATTATGGATCCCCATTAGTTCCTGCCAAAGCAGCAGCTACTCTTCCTGGGGTTTATTATGGATCCCCATTAGTTCCTGTCAAAGCAGCAGCTACTCTTCCTGGGGTTTATTATGGATCCCCATTAGTTCCTGCCAAGGCAGCAGCTACTCTTCCTGGGGTTTATTATGGATCCCCATTAGTTCCTGCCAAGGCAGCAGCTACTCTTCCTGGGGTTTATTATGGATCTCCATTAGTTCCTGCCAAGGCAGCAGCTACTCTTCCTGGGGTTTATTATGGATCCCCATTAGTTCCTGCCAAGGCAGCAGCTACTCTTCCTGGGGTTTATTATGGATCCCCATTAGCTCCTGCCAAGGCAGCAGCTACTCTTCCTGGGGTTTATTATGGATCTCCATTAGTTCCTGCCAAGGCAGCAGCTACTCTTCCTGGGGTTTATTATGGATCCCCATTAGTTCCTGCCAAGGCAGCAACTACTCTTCCTGGGGTTTATTATGGATCCCCATTAGTTCCTGCCAAGGCAGCAGCTACTCTTCCTGGGGTTTATTATGGATCCCCATTAGTTCCTGCCAAGGCAGCAGCTACTCTTCCTGGGGTTTATTATGGATCCCCATTAGTTCCCTGCCAAGGCAGCAGCTACTCTTCCTGGGGTTTATTATGGATACCCATTAGTTCCTGCCAAGGCAGCAGCTACTCTTCCTGGGGTTTATTATGGATCCCCATTAGTTCCTGCCAAGGCAGCAGCTACTCTTCCTAGGGTTTATTATGGATCCCCATTAGTTCCCTGCCAAGGCAGCAGCTACTCTTCCTGGGGTTTATTATGGATCCCCATTAGTTCCTGCCAAGGCAGCAGCTACTCTTCCTGGGGTTTATTATGGATCCCCATTAGTTCCCTGCCAAGGCGCAGCTTCTCTTCCTGGGGTTTATTATGGATCCCCATTAGTTCCTGCCAAGGCAGCAGCTACTCTTCCTGGGGTCCAAAAACATTAAGGCAGTTTATACAATTTTATTACAATATATTGCCAGATTTCACAACACACTGTGTGCCCTCAGGCCCCTACTCCACCACTACCACATATCTACAGTACTAAATCCATGTGTACGTGTGTGTGTAGTGCGTATGTTATCATGTGTGTGTATGCATGTGTCTGTGCCTATGTTTGTGTTGCTTCACAGTCCCCGCTGTTCCATAAGGTGTATTTTTATCTGTTTTTTCAATCTGATTCTACTGCTTCCATCAGTTACTTGATGTAGAATAGAGTTCCATGTAGTCATGGCTCTATGTAGTTCTGTGGCCTCCCATAGTCTGCTCTGGACTTGGGGATTGATTGTGAAGAGACCTCTGGTGGCATGTATTGTGGGGTATGTATGGGTGTGTGAGCTGTGTGCTAGTAGTTTAAACAGACAGCTCGGTGCATTCAGCATGTCAATACCTCTCATAAATAAGTAGTGATGAAGTCAATCTCTCCTCTACTTTGAGCCAGGAGAGATTGACATGCATATTATTAATATTAGCTCTCTGTGTACATCCAAGGGCCAGCCATGCTGCCCTGTTCTGTGTGTGTTGGGGGGGGGGGGGGGGGATTGGTCTCATCTCCCACATGGGGGTTGTCAGAGTGTTGATGACTCATAATAACAGAGTGATCTTTCTCCCAGGGTGCAGAACGTGTGGCTGGCGGGAGGCCCGATATGGAAACGCCACAGTGTCCTCCAGGGTAACGCCCTCAGCTCTCATCAGCATCTGCCATGTCTCTGAGAGGAGCGGGACACACAACCACTGGGCACACACACAAAGACATGCCACACAAAACACACACAAATACACTCATACACACACACACACACACACACACATGCTGTGCACACATTACAATTCAACTCACGCAATCACATATTTAAAATTCCAGTACAACTATTTTAAATATTGATGAAGGAGAAAAATAACTGATCGCTTTGAAAGACAACTGGTAGTGAATTGTTTCCTCAACACCTAGAAGATGCGGTTAATGCAGATAATTAAGTTGAACAATTAAGTTTTTCCACGACTTAAAATGATTCTGCCCTATAGTGCTTTATTATGTCAGTGTGTTTTAATACTGTAGAGTGGGTACTGGTTAGTTCAACAAAGCCCCTCTATGTTGCTGTCCGTGGTGCTGAAACAGCATAGCCTCCATTCCGGCTCAACCCCACATGCCACCATCTTGGCTCCATTCACAACAGACGCATTCCTCCCCAGGTGTGAGCCAACAACCACTTCATCACCCACTTCATCACCTTGTTATTCATTGTTAAAAAAAGGAACATTTGTGGAAAGCCCATTTAGATTAAAAGGCCCACGCCTTGCCTGTCCTTCGATGAATGCTAAAAACATTGGGTGTTAAAAGCATTCAGCCTCATTTACGTAATTGCATTAGAAGCACACTTCGGCTTCCTGAATTATAATGTCAGAATTTGCCGACAGTGGACTTTTGCAGACCCATGCTGAAAGTAATACGGTAAAATACTTATTGGCCGGCAATCAAAAGTGACATCACTTGATATTAGCCCACGATGCTGTGCATAAGGCCTAGTGGGTAGACACATGAAGAAGGAGACGATGGCCTAGTGGGTAGACACATGAAGAAGGAGACGATGGCCTAGTGGGTAGACACATGAAGAAGGAGATGATGGCCTAGTGGGTAGACACATGAAGAAGGAGATGAAGGCCTAGTGGGTAGACACATGAAGAAGGAGATGATGGCCTAGTGGGTAGACACATGAAGAAGGAGATGATGGCCTAGTGGGTAGACACATGAAGAAGGAGATGATGGCCTAGTGGGTAGACACATGAAGAAGGAGACGATGGCCTAGTTGGTAGACACATGAAGAAGGAGACGATGGCCTAGTGGGTAGACACATGAAGAAGGAGATGATGGCCTAGTGGGTAGACACATGAAGAAGGAGATGAAGGCCTAGTGGGTAGACACATGAAGAAGGAGATGATGGCCTAGTGGGTAGACACATGAAGAAGGAGACGATGGCCTAGTGGGTAGACACATGAAGAAGGAGATGATGGCCTAGTGGGTAGACACATGAAGAAGGAGATGATGGCCTAGTGGGTAGACACATGAAGAAGGAGATGATGGCCTAGTGGGTAGACACATGAAGAAGGAGACGATGGCCTAGTGGGTAGACACATGAAGAAGGAGACGATGGCCTAGTGGGTAGACACATGAAGAAGGAGACGATGGCCGAGTGGGTAGACACATGAAGAAGGAGACGATGGCCTAGTGGGTAGACACATGAAGGAGACGATGGCCTAGTGGGTAGACACATGAAGAAGGAGATGATGGCCTAGTGGGTAGACACATGAAGAAGGAGATGAAGGCCTAGTGGGTAGACACATGAAGAAGGAGACGATGGCCTAGTGGGTAGACACATGAAGAAGGAGATGATGGCCTAGTGGGTAGACACATGAAGAAGGAGATGATGGCCTAGTGGGTAGACACATGAAGAAGGAGACGATGGCCTAGTGGGTAGACACATGAAGAAGGAGACGATGGCCTAGTGGGTAGACACATGAAGAAGGAGATGAAGGCCTAGTGGGTAGACACATGAAGAAGGAGATGAAGGCCTAGTGGGTAGACACATGAAGAAGGAGATGATGGCCTAGTGGGTAGACACATGAAGAAGGAGATGATGGCCTAGTGGGTAGACACATGAAGAAGGAGACGATGGCCTAGTGGGTAGACACATGAAGAAGGAGACGATGGCCTAGTGGGTAGACACATGAAGAAGGAGATGAAGGCCTAGTGGGTAGACACATGAAGAAGGAGATGAAGGCCTAGTGGGTAGACACATGAAGAAGGAGACGATGGCCTAGTGGGTAGACACATGAAGAAGGAGACGATGGCCTAGTGGGTAGACACATGAAGAAGGAGATGAAGGCCTAGTGGGTAGACACATGAAGAAGGAGACGATGGCCTAGTGGGTAGACACATGAAGAAGGAGATGATGGCCTAGTGGGTAGACACATGAAGAAGGAGACGATGGCCTAGTGGGTAGACACATGAAGAAGGAGATGATGGCCTAGTGGGTAGACACATGAAGAAGGAGATGATGGCCTAGTGGGTAGACACATGAAGAAGGAGATGATGGCCTAGTGGGCAGACACATGAAGAAGGAGACGATGGCCTAGTGGGTAGACACATGAAGAAGGAGATGAAGGCCTAGTGGGTAGACACATGAACAAGGAGACGATGGCCTAGTGGGTAGACACATGAAGGAGACGATGGCCTAGTGGGTAGACACATGAAGAAGGAGATGATGGCCTAGTGGGTAGACACATGAAGAAGGAGACGATGGCCTAGTGGGTAGACACATGAAGAAGGAGACGATGGCCTAGTGGGTAGACACATGAAGAAGGAGACGATGGCCTAGTGGGTAGACACATGAAGAAGGAGATGATGGCCTAGTGGGTAGACACATGAAGAAGGAGATGATGGCCTAGTGGGTAGACACATGAAGAAGGAGATGATGGCCTAGTGGGTAGACACATGAAGAAGGAGACGATGGCCTAGTGGGTAGACACATGAAGGAGACGATGGCCTAGTGGGTAGACACATGAAGAAGGAGATGATGGCCTAGTGGGTAGACACATGAAGAAGGAGACGATGGCCTAGTGGGTAGACACATGAAGAAGGAGATGAAGGCCTAGTGGGTAGACACATGAAGGAGACGATGGCCTAGTGGGTAGACACATGAAGAAGGAGATGATGGCCTAGTGGGTAGACACATGAAGAAGGAGATGATGGCCTAGTGGGTAGACACATGAAGAAGGAGATGATGGCCTAGTGGGTAGACACATGAAGAAGGAGATGATGGCCTAGTGGGTAGACACATGAAGAAGGAGACGATGGCCTAGTGGGTAGACACATGAAGAAGGAGATGATGGCCTAGTGGGTAGACACATGAAGAAGGAGACGATGGCCTAGTGGGTAGACACATGAAGAAGGAGACGATGGCCTAGTGGGTAGACACATGAAGAAGGAGACGATGGCCTAGTGGGTAGACACATGAAGAAGGAGACGATGGCTAAACATGATGCCCTGGCCATAAACAGGCAAACAGCCTGATCAAACCACTCTTGGAACATAATTTAACCACACCCATTTGAAGCATTTATGGAGAGTACTGTACTGTGTAATACCACTGTGCTCTTCTCGAAGTAAGTGACACAGACACATAAACACAGTCACAGACACATAAACACAGTCACAGACACAAAAACGTAGACAAAGACACAGTCAGAGACACTGACAGAGGCCTACTATTGGATAATATGATGCAGACGGGGAGGCAGAGGATGACGGGACACAGGTGAGGGTATAATAGATAGAGAGGAATTGGAGTGTGTGAAATCCCTATGGTGCCTGAGCCTGTCTCTCAAAGCTCAGATGAAGCCCACCAGACTGTGACGGGACCACCACCACCACACACACCGAGGCTACGTTCCAAATGGCTCTCTATTCCCTACATAGTGCGCCACGCCTATGCAGGCTCCAATTAGGGTCCTTTATCTTCCGTCTCTCTCTTTTTCTCCCTATCGCTCCCCCCTCTCCTAGACTCTGTCCCGATTCTCTACCTCTCCTAAATACAAGGCACCCTATGGTACTCCTCAGCCATTAACAACACCATTACCACAGAACACACACACACACACCTCACCGCTCCCCGAACAGCGGACTGTAAATAAACCAATTAAGTCTGCGATGAATGTCTCCAGGGAAACAGCCCGTAGCAACCACCTGTGTAACTGTGTGTACTGACAGCACACACACACACACTCTCTCTCTCTCTCACACACACACACGCACACACACGTGTGTATACTATTGTATGTGTGTGTGTGTGCCAGCCTTTCAGTTCACAGACAAGTCTGTTCATCCCCACAGGGTACACAACACACACACACACACACACACACACACACACACACACACACCTAGCAAAATCCTTGCTTGAGAAATTACTCTTTGATAAGAAGCTATTTTTGTTACTTTTTGACAAGTTTAATTGAAAAAAAATCACAGTGAGGTACTTTTTTAATGTTTATATTTTTAGGGGGTAGATCAGCATTACTATTACAGATAGATTGAAGCTTACATCAAAGTAATTGTCTGTATCATTTCAAATCCCAAATATATATATTTTTAAATATACATTCTTACATACAGTACCAGTCAAAAGTTTGGACACACCTACTCATTCAAGGGTTTTTCTTTATTTGTACTATTTTCTACATTGTAGAATAATAGTGAAGACATCAAAACTGAAATAACACATATGGAATCATGTAGTAACCAAAAAAGTGTCAAACAAATCAAAATATATTTTATATTTCATATTCTTCAAAGTTGTCACCCTTTGCCTTGATGACAGCTTTGCACACTCTTGGCATTCTCTCCAACAGCTTCACCTGGAATGCTTTCCCAACAGTCTTGAAGGAGTTCCCACATATGCTGAGCACTTGTTGCCTGCTTATCCTTCACTCTGCAGTCCAACTCATCCCAAACCATCTCAATTGGATTGAGGTGGGTGATTGTGGAGGCCAGGTCATCTGATGCAGCACTTCATCACTCTCATTCTTGGTCAAATAGCCCTTACACAGCCTGGAGGTGTGTTTGGTCATTGTCCTGTTCAAAAACAAATGATAGTCCTACTCAGCGCAAACCAGATGGGATGGCGTATCACTGCAGAATGTTGTGGTAGCCATGCTGGTTAAGTGTGCCTTGAATTCTAAATAAATCACAGACAGTGTCACCAGCAAATCACCCCCACACCATCACACTTCCTCCTACATGCTTCACGGTGGGAACCACACATGCAGAGATCATCCGTTCACCTACTCTGTGTCTCACAAAGACACGGCGGTTGGAACCAAAAATCACAAATTTGGACTCGTCAAACCAAAGGACAGATTTCCACTGGTCTAATGTCCATTGCTTGTGTTTCTTGGCCCAAGCAAGTCTCTTATTCTTATGGGTGTCCTTTAGTAGTGGTTTCTTTGCAGCAATTCAATCATGAAGGACTGATTGATGCAGTCACCTCTGAACAGTTGATGTTGAGATGTGTCTGTTACTTGAACTCTCTGAAGCATTTATTTGGGCTGCAATCTGAGGCTGGTAACTCTAATGAACATAGAACTCTGGGTCTTCCTTTCCTGTGGCGGTCCTCATGAGAACCAGTTTCATCATAGTGCTTGATGGTTTTTGCGACTGCTCTTGAAGAAACTTTCAAAGTTCTTGAAATGTTCCGGATTGACTGACCTTCCTGTCTTAAAGTAATGATGGACTGTTGTTTCTCTTTGCTTATTTGAGCTGTTCTTGCCATAATATGGACTTGGTCTTTTACCAAATAGGGCTGTCTTCTGTAGACCACCCCTACCTTGTCACAACACATCTGATTGGCTCAAACACATTTTGAAGGAAAGAAATTCAACAAATACATTTTTTAACATGGCACACCTGTTCATTGAAATACATTCCAGGTGACTACCTCATGAAGCTGGTTGAGAGTGTGCAAAGCTGTCATCAAGGTAAAGGTTCTTGCCATAATATGGACTTGGTCTTTTACCAAATAGGGCTGTCTTCTGTAGACCACCCCTACCTTGTCACAACACATCTGATTGGCTCAAACACATTTTGAAGGAAAGAAATTCAACAAATACATTTTTTAACATGGCACACCTGTTCATTGAAATACATTCCAGGTGACTACCTCATGAAGCTGGTTGAGAGTGTGCAAAGCTGTCATCTCAATTACAAAACAGAATCTCAATTACAATTACAATTACAATTACAATTACATCTCAATTACAAAACATATTTTGATATGTTTAAAAAAACATTACTACATGATTCCATATGTGTTATTTCATAGTTTTGATGTCATCACTACTATTCTACAATGTAGAACATAGTACAAATAAAGAAAAACCCTTGAATGAGTAGGTGTTCAAAAACCTTTGACCGGTAGTGTATATAAACATATATTTTAAAAATATATCTCCTTTATTATTTTCCGTTAACTCTACCACCCCTCCCCTAATTGGTATAACCTAATGAACAACAACTTAGGCTTTTAATTCCAGTTTATACACACTATAAACCTTTTACGGACACAATTTATTTTACAATAGTTATATTTTGTTTGTTTTTAGTCCTGTCCTGTCCTTTAGCTACCCTCCACCTATCCCATCTATTTCTGATTTTTCATGCAGTTTGATTTCTATTTGCCATATATTTTTAACTGTGCTGTTTCACAAAAGTTCTGAACCTATATACATTTTACAGTCACAGTATATTTTACATTTGTTATCTTGTTGTTATTAGTCCCACCCTTCAGCTCCTTTCAACCCCTCCCATTTAACACCATCCATTTCTATTTGCCATATATTTTTCAACTGTCCTGTGATGCTTCACAAACGTTCTGAACCTTTCTATTCTCATAGTTTCTACAGATTGTAAATTAAAGATTCATAACTATTATTATGTTATTGATCGATTGACTATGACTTTTCAAATCACCCAGTAAGGTACTTAATTGTTACCCAGAAATGATTTGATATTGAGATAAAAACAGCTGCATTGGCCCTTTAATAACAAGGCTGATATGCAGCCTCCCCTCAGTGAGTACACATCCGTTTGGACCCAGGGTGTCAGGGTGTCTGAGAGTGTGTGAGGTGGGAGCAGCGGTGCTGAGAAACTGAGAAAGGTGTTGAGACACTTGACATTTTCCTCTGACATTTTCTTCTGTCACCAATTTTTATCTCTATCTCGCTCTGTCTCTCTCTTTACCTTTCTCTGTCTCTCTCCCTTACTCACACTTTCTCTCTCTCTCTCTCCCTTATTCACCCTTTCTCTCTGTCTCTCCCTTACTCACCCTTTCTCTCTCTGTCTCTCTCTTACTCACCCTTTCTCTCTCTGTCTCTCTCTTACTCACCCTTTCTCTCTCTGTCTCTCCCTTACTCACCCTTTCTCTCTCTCTGTCTTACTCACCCTTTCTCTCTCTCGCTCCCTTACTCACCCTTTCTCTCTCTCTCTCCCTTACTCACCCTTTCTCTCTCTCTCTCCCTTACTCACCCTTTCTCTCTCTGTCTCTCTTACTCACCCTTTCTCTCTCTCTCTCTCCCTTACTCACCCTTTCTCTCTCTCTCTCCCTTACTCACCCTTTCTCTCTCTGTCTCTCTCTTACTCTCCCTCTTTCTCTCCCTTTCCACCTCTCCTCTCACTAACTTCTCTCGCTATCCCTCTCGCTCTCTCTTTCTTTCTGTCTTTCTCTATCTTCGTTCCTAATAAACTGTCAGCATTTGTCTAAACATAATTGAAGTACATTATTCCTTGGGATGTACAGGGGCACTTCCACATCAATAACTTAATGATTTTGTGTTTTCTCATCTCAATAAAAGAGACGAAACGAAGAACACTTCAATCAGATTCATCTTGTTGTGATATTCAAGCAAAATGGCCGACTTGACTGGGATGCTTCAAACTTTAAGCTTGCCTATGATGTCAGTTAAGAAGCCCTTCAATGTTTCACACTTCTTCCATTGGAATGCTTTTCCATTGGCTCTTCCTTTTTAGTCACACACAATTTAATGGCTCCTCTATCTGCCACTCAAATCTTTCAATAGACCTAGCCTAAAAAAGGCTGTCCCGCCATTCTTAGTCACTATTCTCCATCACTTTTCAAACTGTACAAAAACCTCTCCATGTAAAGCTGTATTTACAACATAAAGACATAGAACATAAAGTTACTGTCTGCATCAAGTTACCTGTACTTCATTTTTTCAACTCCTACGCAAAGTAAAATCCTCTCTGTACTGTATTAAAGCAGGTTGGAGGCATACAGTAAATCTGGCCATGTTGCCTTTAGCCTGAGGAGATTTTAAACTACCCGTCTCGGTTGGCACCGCAGGAAGTCTTTGAATAGACGTGTGATGATTCACCACCGCCGCGTTGCAGAGAGATGCTGTTCAAATTCAAAAAGAGCAGGCAGGAAAATGAATATTCTATAATCCGGTGAGAGGGTTTTAATAGTGTTCTTTACATAGCCCTGTTGGTGTCTTATACAAGAGTGTTGCTAGCAGGAGCTAAACAGAGAAGTAGACAAGTGTATTAAACAACATCTATTCACACACACAAACACACACACACACACACACACACACACACACACACACACACACACACACACACACACACACACACACACACACACACATACGCAGGTAGACACACAGTTAACCAGGCACACACGCACACACAATCCCCCACCCCCAAACACACACCCAAACACCCTACAAAATCAACCTAAATCATGTATTATAACTTCACCAGACATACATAGCAAAGTTAGAGACCTGGGGGGGAATATTAGCTTTACAGTAGATATTACAGTTGATTCACTTAACAGAGCATTCTCTCTGTGAATTCCCATCTGATTTTCCTTTTCCAGGACCACCATACATCATTGCCTTGGTCTACTCTCAGTTCCTCTAATGTACTGTAGTACGGTCTGTTCAGCATTTTGTGAACTACTCTCTAAATCGTTTTTAACCTAATGGACTTGCAACAAATCGAATCTAGAGAAATTGATCAATTCATCATTCTATAGGATTCCATTTGATGCACTGCCCATTCCATTTCAAGATGATTCGATACGCATCTCGATATATGGGCTCAGATATGATACAGGAAAGATGCATTTTAGTTGGTACATTTTAGTTGGTAATGTAGTCTGTTTCTTGTCCCCCCAATTAGTTATTGAAATCACCGTCACCCACTAATTAACTTGTCATCAGATGAAGTGCAGATGAAGTGTTTGAGAAAGTAATGTATCAATATTTATCGTTTACAAATTAGCTATGGCACAGCCAATGAATATATAACTTTGGATTTCACCCCCATCTGAAAATCAAATGCTTTTGACCGTTAGGAGAAGAGAAGATCACTGTGTCAAAACTTCCAGTCACTTCAACCATGCAGTGCGCCTCGCAAAAGTGATTGCTGTCCTCATTATGAAATGAAGCCATTGCAATGGATGTTCAGGACTGCACTGTGTGACCTGGACATCACTGGTCACAGCGAGAGGACTCAGGGCTCGTACGGCAACTACTGTCACCGCTACTAAACAGCTATAAGGTGACTCTAACTACCTCTCTCCAACTACTGTTACCGCTGCTAAACAGCTATAAGGTGACTCTGACTACCTCTCTCCAGCTACTGTCACCACCGTTAAACAGCTATAAGGTGACTCTGACTACCTCTCTCCAGCTACTGTCACCACCGTTAAACAGCTATAAGGTGACTCTGACTACCTCTCTCCAGCTACTGTCACCACCGTTAAACAGCTATAAGGTGACTCTGACTACCTCTCTCCTGCGACTGTCACCACCGTTAAACAGCTATAAGGTGACTCTAACTACCTCTCTCCTGCGACTGTCACCACCGTTAAACAGCTATAAGGTGACTCTAACTACCTCACTCCAACTACTGTTACCGCTGCTAAACAGCTATAAGGTGACTCTGACTACCTCTCTCCAACTACTGTTACCGCTGCTAAACAGCTATAAGGTGACTCTGACTACCTCTCTCCAACTACTGTCACCGCTACTAAACAGCTATAAGGTGACTCTAACTACCTCTCTCCAACTACTGTCACCGCTACTAAACAGCTATAAGGTGACTCTAACTACCTCTCTCCAACTACTGTTACCGCTGCTAAACAGCTATAAGGTGACTCTGACTACCTCTCTGCAGATACTGTCACCACCGTTAAACAGCTATAAGGTGACTCTGACTACCTCTCTCCAACTACTGTTACCGCTGCTAAACAGCTATAAGGTGACTCTGACTACCTCTCTCCTGCGACTGTCACCACCGTTAAACAGCTATAAGGTGACTCTGACTACCTCTCTGCAGCTACTGTCACCACCGTTAAACAGCTATACGGTGACTCTGACTACCTCTCTCCAGCTACTGTCACCACCGTTAAACAGCTATAAGGTGACTCTGACTACCTCTCTCCAGCTACTGTCACCACCGTTAAACAGCTATAAGGTGACTCTGACTACCTCTCTCCAGCTACTGTCACCACCGTTAAACAGCTATAAGGTGACTCTGACTACCTCTCTCCAGCTACTGTCACCATCGTTAAACAGCTATAAAGTTGATGGAACAGGGCCAAGCACGGAGGGGACAGGGCCTGTCTGTTTCTGTGAGGTGTAGATTGAGCGAGTCTCTTTCCTTCTTTATCGCAGCTTCTTCTTTATGTCTCTGGCTATCATCTTTCTTTTTCTTTATGTCTCTGGCTATCATCTTTCTTCTTCTTTATGTCTCTGGCTATCATCTTTCTTCTTCTTCTTTCTGTCTCTGGCTATCATCTTTCTTCTTCTTCTTTCTGTCTCTGGCTATCATCTTTCTTCTTCTTTATGTCTCTGGCTATCATCTTTCTTCTTCTTCTTTCTGTCTCTGGCTATCATCTTTCTTCTTCTTTATGTCTCTGGCTATCATCTTTCTTCTTCTTTATGTCTCTGGCTATCATCTTTCTTCTTCTTTATGTCTCTGGCTATCATCTTTCTTCTTCTTTATGTCTCTGGCTATCATCTTTCTTCTTCTTTATGTCTCTGGCTATCATCTTTCTTCTTCTTTATGTCTCTGGCTATCATCTTTCTTCTTCTTCTTTATGTCTCTGGCTATCATCTTTCTTCTTCTTTATGTCTCTGGCTATCATCTTTCTTCTTCTTTATGTCTCTGGCTATCATCTTTCTTCTTCTTCTTTATGTCTCTGGCTATCATCTTTCTTCTTCTTCTTTATGTCTCTGGCTATCATCTTTCTGTCTCTGGCTATCATCTTTCTTCTTCTTTCTGTCTCTGGCTATCATCTTTCTTCTTCTTTATGTCTCTGGCTATCATCTTTCTTCTTCTTCTTTATGTCTCTGGCTATCATCTTTCTTCTTCTTCTTTATGTCTCTGGCTATCATCTTTCTTCTTGGCTTCTTTCTGTCTCTGGCTATCATCTTTCTTCTTCTTTATGTCTCTGGCTATCATCTTTCTTCTTCTTTATGTCTCTGGCTATCATCTTGTCTCTGGCTTCTTCTTTATGTCTCTGGCTATCATCTTTCTTCTTCTTCTTTATGTCTCTGGCTATCATCTTTCTGTCTCTGGCTATCATCTTTCTTCTTCTTCTTTCTGTCTCTGGCTATCATCTTTCTTCTTCTTTATGTCTCTGGCTATCATCTTTCTTCTTCTTTATGTCTCTGGCTATCATCTTTCTTCTTCTTCTTTATGTCTCTGGCTATCATCTTTCTGTCTCTGGCTATCATCTTTCTTCTTCTTCTTTATGTCTCTGGCTATCTTCTTTCTGTCTCTGGCTATCATCTTTCTTCTTCTTTATGTCTCTGGCTATCATCTTTCTTCTTCTTTATGTCTCTGGCTATCATCTTTCGTCTTCTCTGACTACCTCACTCCAGGCAAGATTACAGTCTTTATTTTTGATTTTGTTCTTGATTTTCTCATGCTCTCTCTGCCTCTGTCTCCCTCATGTCATCCCAGCTTCTCCCCTCTCCCCCTCTCCCTCTCTCTCTCTCACTGTCACCCCTCTACCATTTCTCCCTCCCCCACTCATTCCTTCCCTCCCTCTCTCCCTCCCAGCAAGGAGGTACAGAATAGGGACAGGTCAGGTTGTAACGGTCAGCTCTAACAGTCAACAGGAGAACTGCACTTCTCTGACCAAGACCAAAACAAACTGGTGAATATTAAAAGGCAGATATTTATTGTCTGAAAGGATGTGGTGAAGGTTTAATAAACAATCAAGAAGGGGACCATGTCGCTCTCCCAGAAGCTTGGCTGGTGCGTAAAACCTGCACATTCAGACAGACAAGAGGGGTAAAGGGTCCGCCAACCACCATTTTTAGATTTATTTATTATTTTCACTGCATCAGGGATATCAGTACACAGACGTTTTCACTGCATCGGGGATAGCAGTACACAGACGTTTTCACTGCATCGGGGATAGCAGTACAAAGATGTTTTCACTGCATCGGGGATAGCAGTACACAGACGTTTTCACTGCATCGGAGATATCAGTACACAGACGTTTTCACTGCATCGGGGATAGCAGTACACAGACGTTTTCACTGCATCGGGGATAGCAGTACACAGACGTTTTCACTGTATCGGGGATAGCAGTACACAGACGTTTTCACTGCATCGGGGATAGCAGTACACAGACGTTTTCACTGCATCGGGGATAGCAGTACACAGACGTTTTCACTGCATCGGGGATAGCAGTACACAGACGTTTTCACTGCATCGGGGATAGCAGTACACAGACGTTTTCACTGCATCGGGGATAGCAGTACACAGACGTTTTCACTGCATCGGGGATAGCAGTACACAGACGTTTTCACTGTATCGGGGATAGCAGTACACAGACGTTTTCACTGCATCGGGGATAGCAGTACACAGACGTTTTCACTGCATCGGGGATAGCAGTACACAGACGTTTTCACTGCATCGGGGATAGCAGTACACAGACGTTTTCACTGCATCGGGGATAGCAGTACACAGACGTTTTCACTGCATCGGGGATAGCAGTACACAGACGTTTTCACTGCATCGGGGATAGCAGTACACAGACGTTTTCACTGCATCCGGGATAGCAGTACACAGACGTTTCACTGTATCGGGGATAGCAGTACACAGACGTTTTCACTGCATCGGGGATAGCAGTACACAGACGTTTTCACTGCATCGGGGATAGCAGTACACAGACGTTTTCACTGCATCGGGGATAGCAGTACACAGACGTTTTCACTGCATCCGGGATAGCAGTACACAGACGTTTTCACTGCATCCGGGATAGCAGTACACAGACGTTTTCACTGCATCCGGGATAGCAGTACACAGACGTTTTCACTGCATCAGGGATAGCAGTACACAGACGTTTTCACTGCATCAGGGATAGCAGTACACAGACGTTTTCACTGCATCAGGGATAGCAGTACACAGACGTTTCGGTTTAATGAATCACAGCTGGAGGGCAGAGAGAGGTCTGTCCATAAAAGGCTGTAATTTTCAACTGCTGGCAGACTCAAATTCTCAGATTACGGTGCATTAAGTAACTGACACGGTACTTGTTCAAGTGAAAAGTAATCCATGAATTTCCTCAATTCAGTGAGAAAGCTGATATAGTTGTATAGGCCTATACTTCCCAAACCTCCTCTCCTCTGTGCTACATATTACATTGAGCGCAGGACTCGCGGCCTGATGTGCCCACTGCCATATTTATCATCCTAACATGACGCCTTCTTAATCAATAGAGCTATTCTACACCTCCCTTTATCATAGGAACTGACTGGGCCCACGCCAGCTCCCAGTCGGCCAGTCTGCCAGCCCCCACTAGCCCCAGATCAGACACTTGATTTATGCTTAACTGCATCGCATTCTATTGGCATTTATGTGCCTTAAATCAGTTCAATTAAATTCCCCTGTGGCTAGGCCATGAGTTGTGAGAGCTACCATGAGAGAGAGTGGGAGAGAGACAGCGAGAGAGAGAGAGAGAGAGAGAGAGAGAGAGAGAGAGAGAGAGAGAGAGAGAGAGAGGGGCAGCGTCAGCAACTTTCCCCAGCCGAGAGCAGCAAGTGTTGAGTTTAATGTGACTGCTAATGTTATTAGAAGACAACAACAGCGACAGCTTAAAAAGAGGGGCTAGGGTTACATCAGGCGGCAGAAACGACCACAAATAGAGAGGATTTGTCACCCTTACGTTTCTCTCTCACTGTCATTTGTTTCAAGTGTGGCGCTTCCTAAGGGAAGTTTGGGGAAGTGATTTCCTGGGCTGGTGAGCTGCTGTCATGGCAACGGCAGGGGTTGTGACAGGGGGCTCCTGTGTGTCATTCGAAGATGGGGGCAGCCGGAAATCTGGCCAATCCCGAGTCTACCCCTCAATGTGCCGAGACGTCATGCAGAGAGAGACCTTTGGAATCGACTGTCAGCATTAACACTGTGTGAAAAAATCTATCTTCCCCCTCTCTGTCACTCCCTCTCTCTCTCAAAGTGGGAATGAGTCATGGGACAGCAGCCATATTGAAAAGTGCATATCTCAGACAGTGCCGCGGATTGGATTAGCCGAGAATGAGAAACCGAGCGGGCGAGAGAGAATAGGAAAGGGGATATCTAGTCTGTTGCACAACTGAATGCATTTAACCGAAGTGTGTGTTCCGCATTTAATCAAACCCCTGTGTGAGAGAGAGGAAGAGAGATGGAGAGAGGAAACGTGAAAGAGAGAGAGAGAGAGAGATAGCGAGAGTCTTGAACGGAAGCCAGGCCGCATCACATACAGCCTGGGGGACAAATCACACGTCAGGGCTGATGGGAAAACGATCTCCCTGACACCCAGGCCAAGGCAGCAGTTATCAATTTAAATGAACTCGTCAGCGGCGGACCTGGGCTCCATGAGGCAGGGGTGTCTCCAACAACAACATGATGCCTTAGTACACTTCCATCTTTCTATCGGCATGGGTAAAAACACCCACCCACGCACGCAGACATGCACACTCACACACACTCACACAGGGCTAAAAGGATTAGCTAAAATCCTCCCTGATTTATTTTTGAGGGGGGTTAAAAAGGATCCCCTGATTCAGTCCAAACCAACCGCAAAATGAGAATTACGAGCATTACGTAATCCCTACCTGATTCTTGAGGGTTTCCTCAACCTCATTAATTTCATCAAAGGGATCTTATTTCAATGAGATAATCAAAAGAAAGGGCACAATCACATAGCATTAAAGATCCAATCTACTGGGGTTTCTGTTACTTGTTTCTATACAGATCTGCCGTAAAATAGTTTTACCCTCAGAACAGCATATTATTGATGAATGTTTTAGTTATACTGTTCCACGTTATGTTTAAAAAGGAAGGCCTATATTCCAAACCCCATTAGAGACAAGTTACTTAATGCTGCATTGAGGTAAAGCAGTTGTGGTAACATTTCTCTCCTTTGTCTTTCCACCCCATATAACATTTTAGGAGAGTTGAAGCCAGGGAACAGGCATTAGATAGTTGAAGCCAGTGGTAGGAGGCAATAGAGAATTGAAGCAATAGGAAGCAGAGAATAGAGAGTTTAATCAAGGGCAAGCAGGAACGAGAGAGTTGAAGCCAGGGGTACATACATTACATAGTTGAGGCCAGGGGAGGCAGGCATTAGAGAGTTGAAGCCAACGGAAGCAGGAACTTGAGAGTTGAAGCCAGGGGAAAAACAGGAAATGGATAATTGAAGCCAGGAAAGGAGGCATTTGAGAGTTGAAGCCAGTGGAAGCAGGCACTAGAGAGTTGAAGCCAGTGGAAGCAGGCACTAGAGAGTTGAAGCCAGTGGAAGCAGGCACTAGAGAGTTGAACCCAGTGGAAGCAGGCACTAGAGAGTTGAAGCCAGGACAAGCAGGCACTAGAGAGTTGAAGCCAGTGGATGCAGGCATTAGAGAGTTGAAGCCAGGTAAAGCAGGAATTAGAGAGTTGAAGCCAGGGGAAACCAGCATAATGGCTATCAGATTGCCTGTGGTGGTTCTTTACATGGCACAAGGCCATCTGAGGATGGAGAATTAGAAACAGAAGAGTCAAGGAAAGACAGAGTAGAACACAGAACAGGGGAAGAAGAAGAGAAGAAATGCTTAGTTTAAACCCACAGGGAAGAAGAAGAGAAGAAATGCTTAGTTTAAAACCTGTTGGGGCTCGGGGGCAGTATTGAGACATTTTGAAAAAAATATGTGCCCATTTTTAACTGCCTCCTACACCAACTCAGAAGCTAGGATATGCATATTATTAACACATTCGGATAGAAAACACTCTGAATTTTCTAAAACAGTTTGAATGGTGTCTGTAAGTATAACAAAACTCATATTGCAGGCAAAAACCTGTGAAAAATAGATTTAAAAAAAATGTGAATTTTGTGACTGTACTATTTAGTGTCATTGTTTTATAGATACCATAGTGAGAAAGGATTCATTTCGCAACACCTACGGCTTCCACTAGATGTCAACGATCTTTATAAAGTTGTTTGAAGCGTCTATGATAAACAGAGAGCAAATTAGAATCCAAGGAAGTTGACATGTCATCACTTCATTTTTTTGCGCCTGCGCATAAATCTGAGAAGCGTGAGTTTGTCATCATTGTTTATCTAGACATAGGATAGGTTGTGTGAAAATATTACTGATGTTTAACGTTAAAAATGGACCAAAAGATTAATGCTAAACAACATTTGACATGTTTGAACGAACATAAATAGATTATTTACTAGTTTTTTTTAGCTTTTCGGCGTGATTTTACACTCCCCCCACCACGTTTTGTGGGAGCATAATGAACGCTAAGTACTTGGTGTTATTTGGACATAAATTATGAACTTTGTCAAAAGAAACCACATTTGTTCCGGACCTGGAATGCCTTCCGGACCTGGGATGCCTGCCTTCTGATGGAGATAATCAAAGGTAAGGGGATATTTACAATGTTATTATCGATTTTAGATGATGCTAACTGTATAGCATAGCTTATTGTTCTTAGCGTAACACCCCGTTTATTGCAAAATGTGATTTCCCAGTAAAGTTATTTTGAGATCTGGCCATTCGGTAGCAATTACGAGATGATAATATATTATTCTTTGAATGACAATATTATAATTTACCAATGTTTTCGAATAGTAATTTTGTTATGTTCACCGGAAGCATTTCAGAGAAGAAAAAAATCTGAATTTCACGCTACTGTAAAATGCTGTTTTTGGATATAAATATGAACTTGATGGAACAAAAAATGCATGTATAACATAATGTCCTAGGAGTGTCATCTGATGGAGATTGACAAAGGTTAGTACATAATTCTAGCTGGTTTCTGCTTTTGGTGACGCCTGACCTTGAATTGAAAATGGATGTTTGTACTTTTGTGGCTATGTACTGTCCTAACATAATCTAACTTTATGCTTTTGCCGTAAAGCCTCTTTGAAAATCGAACAATGTGGTTAGATTAAGGAGATGTTTATCTTTTAAATTGTGTAAAATAGTTGATTGTTTGAGAAATTGAAATTATTAGATTTTTGATGTTTTGAATTTCCAGCCTTGTTAGCAATCCCGACTCGGGGTTCATTGCTAACCTGTAGCCCCAACAGGTTAAACCCACAGGGAAGAAGAGAAGAAATGCTTAGTTTAAACCCACAGGGAAGAAGAAGGGATTAAAGGCTTAGTTTAAACCCACAGGGAAGAATAAGAGAATAAAGGCTTAGTTTAAACCCACAAGGAAGAAGAAGAGAATAAAGGCTTGGTTTAAACCCACAGGGAAGAAGAAGAGAATAAAGGCTTAGTTTAAACCCACAGGGAAGAAGAAGAGAATAAAGGCCTAGTTTAAACCCACAGGGAAGAAGAAGAGATTAAAGGCTTAGTTTAAACCCACAGGGAAGAAGAAGAGAATAAAGGTTTAGTTTAAACCCACAGGGAAGAAGAAGAGAAGACATGCTTAGTTTAAACCCACAGGGAAGAAGAAGAGAAGAAAGGCTTAGTTTAAACCCACAGGGAAGAAGAAGAGAATAAAGGCTTAGTTTAAACCCACAGGGAAGAAGAAGAGAAGACATGCTTAGTTTAAACCCACAGGGAAGAAGAAGAGAATAAAGGCCTAGTTTAAACCCACAGGGAAGAAGAAGAGATTAAAGGCTTAGTTTAAACCCACAGGGAAGAAGAAGAGAATAAAGGCTTAGTTTAAACCCACAGGGAAGAAGAAGAGAAGACATGCTTAGTTTAAACCCACAGGGAAGAAGAAGAGAAGAAAGGCTTAGTTTAAACCCACAGGGAAGAAGAAGATAATAAAGGCTTAGTTTAAACCCACAGGGAAGAAGAAGAGAAGGAAGGCTTAGTTTAAACCCACAGGGAAGAAGAAGAGAATAAAGGCTTAGTTTAAACCCACAGGGAAGAAGAAGAGAATAAAGGCTTAGTTTAAACCCACAGGGAAGAAGAAGAGAATAAAGGCTTAGTTTAAACCCACAGGGAAGAAGAAGAGAAGAAAGGCTTAGTTTAAACCCACAGGGAAGAAGAAGAGAAGACATGCTTAGTTTAAACCCACAGGGAAGAAGAAGAGAAGAAAGGCCTAGTTTAAACCCACAGGGAAGAAGAAGAGAAGACATGCTTAGTTTAAACCCACAGGGAAGAATACTTTGTACTGAACTGATTAGGCACATCTTTAAATCTTTAAATGAGACGGTCTCCTTTCATTTTTAGAAATACTTGCATGCACATTTGAAGAGGAACTTTCAAGTAATGTTACAGTCAAATGTCATGGGTTGAAGGAAACAGTCTGCATTCTCTTCCACATGCTTGCTGGCTGCAGAGTGGATACTGAAGGAGGAAACCGTACAAGTAGACTGGCACTGAGGGTGCAGGTGGAGGTGAGGGTAGGGTTGAGGGTAGGGGTGAGGGCTGGGGTAAGAGCTGGGGTGAGGGCTTTTTATTATGGATATTTGCGTATTTCTGTTTGGTCAGAACAACAAAGCTCACCACTCCCTTTACTACAGGCCCTTAGCCCTTTGTGTTTTTAGGAGTGCCCTACAGAGTCCTGGGAGTAGTAGGCTAACATATAGTGAACCAAAAGAGGGGCGGGTGAATTATATCCATCCTAAACTAGGTTTTAAATACAGCTTATCCTGTTCTCATGTTGATGACATCATAAGTTGGCGATATCAGGCAGTGAACGTTCTGCTGAAGTGTACCTTTGTCAAATGTCCATTTGAATGCCAAAGCCCCGAGGACAAACTGTGAAAACTGTAAGCTCAGTATACTGTAACTAAGGTCCATATTTCTTTCCTTTCTAACTTCACACACACACACACACACACACACACACACACACACACACACACACACACACACACACACACCACACACACACACACACACACACACACACACACACACACACAGGCCTGAGACTATGGCTAATACATTCTAATGCTATGACTACAGAGACATCTTGTGCTACCCTCTGAGATTGGTACAGTGTACAGTTTACACAGTCTACATACTAAAACATACAATTATGTATAGTATGTGTACAGGTACCATGTAGTTATGAATACAGAATTAAGGTCATTGATGGCTTGAAATAAGATGTTATTTGTGAAAATATCCCATGAAATAGTCATGGCTACATGGCTACATGGCTACACGTCACACTTCCACGTTGTTTGTTGCTACTTGGCTACCTGCCAAACACTCTTGCTTTTTACTTTTATAACCGTTTAATCAAACTCTGTATTTAAAAAGTTTACTAACGTCTTAGTTTTGTCCTCACTTGACTTTTTTAATTCAACTTTTTCACCCGGAATGCTTTATCTGGCATGGATCTGCAGGACTCCTCCAACTGAAAAAGCTAAGTTGTCACGCCCTGACCATAGAGAGCCTTTTTAGTCTCTATTTTGGTTAGGTCGGGGTGTGACGGGGGGGTGTTTATATCTAGTCGTTCTGTTTCTATGTTGGCCTGGTATGGTTCCCAATCAGAGGCAGCTGTTTATCGTTCTCTGATTGGGGATCATATTTAGGCAGCCATTTCCCCACTGGTTTTTGTGGGATCTTATTTTGAGTTAGCGCATGCTGCACCTCTTATGTTATGGTTCGTTGTTTATTTCCTTTTTGTTTTGTAAGTTTCACAAAAATAAAGATGTGGAACTCAGAGCACGCTGCGCCTTGGTCCGTCTCTCCACACAATCGTGATATAAGTACGATTATGCCTTCTCTTTGCAGTCGCTGTACCTTATGGTGAGGATAGCCGAGTTGCAAGCCCGGCTTCAGACGCAGTCATTAGTCAAGAGCAATTTAAGTGTAGCAAAGGATGAAACAGCATCTGTGCCACCAGTAAATACAGGTAGTAGTGTTAATCCCCCTGCATAGTCCCACCAGCCGGACAATTCTCTCACGGCTTCCGGAAAGAAATACTGTCGGCATGCTCAACCGGTGTCTCTCATTCAGCCGATAGAAACTTTCAACCGGTTTTCCCCATTAAGCAACGAGTCGGAGTCAGAGACTGAGCCTTCCCAGGTCTCTCCTCCACCCGTTACGGGGTCTGAGCCACCGAAGCATCCCACCATCTGACAAACTGAAAACACTAGTCATTGGCGACTCAATTACCCGTAATATTAGACTTAAAACGCTGACACTAACTGATCAAATTATGAAAGACAAGCATTGTAATTTTGAATTCCGTAAAGTGAGTGTGTAAGAAGTAAAGCAATTCTTGTTATCCATCAACAATGACAAGCCACCGGGGTCTGACAACTTGGATGGAAAATGTATGAGAATATTAGTGGACGATATTGCCACTCCTATTTGCCATATCTTCAATCTAAGCCTACTAGAAAGTGTGTGCCCTCAGGCCTGGACGGAAGCAAAAGTAATTTCGCTACCCAAGAACAGTAAAGCCCCCTTTGCTTGCTCAAATAGCTGACCAATCAGCCTGTTACCAACCCTGAGAAAACGTTAGGAAAAAGATGTGTTTGACCAGATACAATGTTATTTTACTGTAAACAAATTGACAACAAACGTTGAACATGCTTATAGGGAAGGACATTCAACAAGGACAGCACTTACACAAATGACTGATGATTGTCTGAGAGAAATTGATGCTAAAAAGACTGTGTGGGCTGTTTTGTTAGACTTCAGTGAGGCTTTTGACATTATTGATCATAGTCTGCTGCTGGAAAAACATATGTGTTATGGCTTTATGCCCCCTGCTATATGGTGGATAAAGAGTTACCTGTCTAACAGAACACAGAGGGTGTTCTTTAATGGAAGCCTCTCCAACATAATCCAGGTAGAATCAGGAATTCCCCAGGTCAGCTGTTTAGGCCCCTTACTTTTTTCAATCTTTACTAATGACATGCCACAGGCATTGAATAAAGCCATTGTGTCTATGTATGCAGATGACTCAACACTATACACGTCAGCTACTACAGTATCGGAAATGACTGCAACACTTAACAAAGAGCTGCAGTTAGTTTCAGAATGGGTGGCAAGGAATAAGTTCTTCCTAAATATTTCAAAAACTAAAAGCATTGTATTTGGGACAAATCATTCACTAAGCCCTAAACCGCAACTAAATCATGTAATGAATAATGTGGAAATTGAGCGAGTTGAGGTGACTAAACTGCTTGGAGTAACCCTGGATTGTAAACTGTCATGGTCAAAACATATTGATACAACAGTAGCTAAGATGGGGTTAATAAAGCGCTTCTCTGCTTTCTTGACAACACTGTCAACAAGGCAGGTCCTACAGGTCCTAGTTTTGTCGCACCTGTACTGCTGTTCAGTCATGTGGCCAGGTGCCACAAAGAGGGACTTAGGAAAATTGCAATTGCCTCAGAACAGGGCAGCACGGCTGGCTCATAAAGGTACACGGAGAGCTAACATTAATGATATGCATGTCAATCTGTCATGGCTCAAAGTAAAGGAGAGATTGACTTAATCATTACTTGTTTATGTAAGAAGTGTTGACAAGGTGAATGCACTGAGCTGTCTGTTTAAATTACTAGCACACAGCTCACACACCCATACATACCCCACAATACATGCCACCAGAGGTCTCTTGGCAATCAATCCCCAAGTCCAGAGCAGACTATGGGAGGCCACAGAACACCATAGAGCCATGACTACATGGAACTCTATTCCACATCAGTTAACTGATGCAAGAGGTAAAATCAGATTTAAGAAACAGATAAAAATACACCTTAAAGAACAGCGGAGAGACACACGCAGGTACAGACACACACATACAAACATGGGTGCTAGCACACACACTCTACACACACGTACATTGTAATATTGTTGTATAGTGGTATCATACATTTTGTGTTACGGATTTGTAGTGGTGTGACAGTGGTATATGATGTACTGTTTTATCTTTTCTTTTATGTGTAATATAAGTGTCTTAATGTGTTTGTACCCCAGGAAGAGTAGCTGCTGCCTTGGCAGGAACTAATGGGGATCCATAATAAACCCCAGGAAGAGTAGCTGCTGCCTTGGCAGGAACTAATGGGGATCCATAATAAACCCCAGGAAGAGTAGCTGCTGCCTTGGCAGGAACTAATGGGGATCCATAATAAACCCCAGGAAGAGTAGCTGCTGCCTCGGCAGGAACTAATGGGGATCCATAATAAACCCCAGGAAGAGTAGCTGCTGCCTTGGCAGGAACTAATGGGGATCCATAATAAACCCCAGGAAGAGTAGCTGCTGCCTCGGCAGGAACTAATGGGGATCCATAATAAACCCCAGGAAGAGTAGCTGCTGCCTTGGCAGGAACTAATGGGGATCCATAATAAATACAAATACAAATCCAGCAATCATTCATTGTTTACCAGGCGGCAAGGCTACCGACGTAAAGGCTGATCTGAAGATGGTGCTGGCTGAGGTTAAAATGGGCAAGTGTTGATGCTAAATCTGTCGTTCTGCCCCTGAACAAGGCAGTTAACCCACTGTTCCTAGGCCGTCATTGTAAATAAGAATTAGTTCTTAACTGACTTGCCTAGTTAAATAAAGGTTACATAAAAAAATAAAAGTATAGGGATACTGTTATCCACTTAGGCACCAACGATGTTGGATGAAACAGTCAGAGGTCACCAAGTGCAAAATAGCTTCAGAGTGCAATTTAGCTAGAAAGATGTTTTGGCATTGAGTAATTGTCTCTGGCCAACTCCCAGTTAGGGGGAGTGATGAGCTCTACAGCAGAGTCTCACAACTCAATCGCTGGTTGAAAACTGTTTTCTGCCCCTCCCAAAAGATAGAATATGTAGAGAACTGGCCCTCTTTCTGGGACTCGCCTACAAACAGGACCAAGCTTGGCCTACTGATGAGTGACAGACTTCATCCAAGCTTGAGGGGTGCTCTCATCTTATCTATCAACATAGACGGGGATCTTGCTCCACAATGAGATAGGGTGCAGGCCAGGCAGCAGGCTGTTTGCCAGGCTTCCAGCCTAGTGGAGTCTGCCCCTAGCAGTCAGTGTAGTCAGCTCAGTTTTCCCCATTGAGACTGTCTCTGTGCCTCAATCTAGATCTGTCAAACCTAAACATGATGGTTTTTGCCTTAGCAATCTCACTGGAATAAAGACCTCCTCCATTCCTGTCATCGTAGAAAGAGATTACGATAGTACCTCACATGTCAAAATAGGACTGTTTAATGTTAGATCCCTCACTTCCAAGGCATTCATAGTCAATTAACTAATCACTGATCATAAACATGAATTTACCTTATGAATTTACTGCCTTAAATGAGGCCTGTCCTGCTGGTTACACTAGTGTATCCTGCAAAGGCGGAGGTGTTGCTAACATTTACGACATGAAATTTCAATTAACAAAAAAAAAGACTGCGTTTTCATCTTTTCAGGTTCTAGTCACGAAATCTTTGCAGCCTATGCTGCAATAGCCTATGTGCCAGTGGGCTAGGGTCAGCCTGTCCTATCTGGTGTATTTCTCCTCTCTTACCTGGTGTCCTATGTGATCTTAAGTATGCTCCTTCTAATTCTCCCATCTCTCTCGCTCGCTCGTTCTCTTTCTCTCTCTCTCCCCTCCCGGAAGGCCTGAGCCCGAGGACCATACTTCAGGACCGCCGACTCCTGGCTGTTCCCATCCTCATTCCACCTGGTCATGCTGCTGATCCAGTTTCTGCTGTTCTGCCTGCGGCTATGGAACCCTGACCTGTTCACCAGACCTGCTACCTTATCGCAGGTCCTGCTGTTTGACCAACTCTCTCTCTCTCTGTCCCTCTCTCTCTCTCTCTACCATACCTGCCGTCTCTAACTCTGAATGCTCGGCTATGAAAAGCCAACAGACATTTAGTCCTGAGGTGGTGACCTGTTGCACCCTCTACAACCACTGTGATTATTATTTGACCCTGCTGGTAATCTATGAACATTTGAACATCTTGAAGAACGATCACACCTTAATGGCCATGTACTCTTATAATATCCACTGGCACAGCCAGAAGAGGACAGGCCAGCCCTCAGAGCCTGGTTCCTCTCTAGGTTTCTTCCTAGGTGTCTGCCTTTCTAGGGAGTTTTTCCTAGCCACCGTGCTTCTACATCTGCATTGCTTGCTGTTTGGGGTTTTGGGCTGGGTTTCTGTATAAGCACTTTGTGACATCTGCTGATGTAAAAACAGCTTTATAAATACATTTCATTGATTGATTAAACAGCTACATGGCTACATGGTTACATGGCTGCTATCCTCTGTAATCCAAAGGTACATGTAAAATCCCATAGAGAATGCTAACTAAATGCTAACGAGCGCATTGTCAACATTGTATACAGTCTCTGACCTAAACTATTTGCAGACAGACACTCCAGCTCATAAAGCTATGCAAGTAACAAAATAAATTGACTCATAGTTTGCTGGACACACAAAACAAATACCAGACAGCAAGGCTGTTGATGCAGGAGGGAATCCTCTGCTGTAACCAGCAAGCCAACTTTGATATTGGAAAAAGCAAACTACTTAGCTAGATAGCTAACTAATTACTAATTTAGCAAACCAAATGCATAAATGTAACTTAATAGTTACAAGATATTTAGCTGGCAAACCTTTAGTTGTGAATTTTATACTTTAACTACACTGAACAAAAATATAAATGCAACATGCAACAATTTCAAAGATTTTACTGAGTTACAGTTCATATAAGGAAATCAGTCAATTGAAATATTCATTAGGACCTAATCTATGGATTTTACATGACTGGGAATATAGATATGTATCTGATGGTCAACAGTCAACAGGACTCACCCAGAGGCAGTCAACAGGACTCACCCAGAGGCAGTCAACAGGACTCACCCAGAGGCAGTCAACAGGACTCACCCAGAGGCAGTCAGTAGTGGTAGTGGTACAGTAGTGGTGGTGAAGAGGCACTGAGAGCTGCCCTTCACTGACCCCTATCTTTTAGTTATCACACCTGCGGCTCAGCCTGGCCCTGAACCCAAGATACACACGCTTGAACACACACACTCACACCACACACACACACACACACACACACACACACACACACACACACACACACACACACACACACACACACACACACACACACACACACACACACACACACACGTGTGAGTATGCATATATAGTAGAGTTAACTGCTTGACCCCCTTGATAAAGATTAGCCTCTAATTACTGTATAAAACAAATTATTCAATACTGAGCAACATTGTATGCAATTTTTGGTTGTTGAAATGATATTATTTTATAATAATACAATTACTGAGAGAAAGAGATTTTGTTTAACAAGTAATATTAGGAAGGGGTCAAAATGACTAACACCCCTAAATATTCTTATAAATAAAGTAGTAAAAAGTTCACTATTTGGTCCCATATTTCCAGCACACAATGACTACATCAAACTTGTGACTCTACAAACTTGCTGGATGTATTCGCTGTTTGTTTTGGTTGTGTTTCAGATTATTTTGTGGCCAATAGAAATACATTTTAAATAATGTATTGTGTGATTTTGGAGTCACTTTTATTAATATAATATGTTTCTAAACACTTCTACATGAATGTGGATGTTACCATGGTTACGGATCATCCTGAATGAATAGTGAATAATGATGAGTGAGAAAGTTCCAGAGGGTAAAACATCAGACAACCAAGACATGCTAACCTCCCCTGTTATTGGTAATGGTGAGAGGTTAGCATGTCTTCCCTCTGTAACTTTCCTACCTTTTTGAGAATTGTTTTCAATTCAACCTTTATTTAACTAGGCAAGTCAGTTAAGAACACATTTTTATGTACAATGAGAGCCTACCGGGGAACAGTGGGTTAACTGCCAGTTGTTCAGGGGCTGGTCGACAGATTCTTTACCGCGTCAGCTCGGGGATTCGATTCAGCAACCTTTCAGTTACTGGCCCAACGCTCTAACCACTAGGTTACCTGCCACCCCTACACTCTAACCACTAGGCTACCTGCCGCCCCTACACTCTAACCACTAGGTTACGGCTCAGTTGGTAGAGCATGGTGTTAGCAACGCCAGCATGGTGTTTGCAACGCCAAGGTTGTGGGTTCGATTTCCACGGGGGGCCAGTACAAAAAAATGCATGAAATGTATACATTCACTACTGTAAGTCGCTCTGGATAAGAGCGTCTGCTAAATGACTAAAATGTAAATGTAAATGTTACCTGCCACCCCTACACTCTAACCACTAGGCTACCTGCCGCCCCTACACGCTAACCACTAGGTTACCTGCCACCCCTACACTCTAACCACTAGGCTACCTGCCGTCCCTACACTCTAACCACTAGGTTACCTGCCACCCATACACTCTAACCACTAGGCTACCTGCCGCCCCTACACTCTAACCACTAGGTTACCTGCCACCCCTACACTCTAACCACTAGGCTACCTGCCGTCCCTACACTCTAACCACTAGGTTACCTGCCACCCATACACTCTAACCACTAGGCTACCTGCCGTCCCTACACTAACCACTAGGCTACCTGCCGTCCCTACACTCTAACCACTAGGCTACCTGCCGCCCCTACACTCTAACCACTAGGCTACCTGCCCCCCCTACACTCTAACCACTAGGCTACCTGCCGCCCCTACACTCTAACCACTAGACTACCTGCCGCCCCTACACTCTAACCACTAGGCTACCTGCCATCCCTACACTCTAACCACTAGGCTACCTGCCCCCCTACACTCTAACCACTAGGTTACCTGCCATCCCTACACTCTAACCACTAGGCTACCTGCCACCCCTACACTCTAACCACTAGGCTACCTGCCACCCCTACACTCTAACCACTAGGCTACCTGCCGCCCCTACACTCTAACCACTAGGCTACCTGCCATTCCTACACTCTAACCACTAGGTTACCTGCCACCCCTACACTCTAACCACTAGGCTACCTGCCGTCCCTACACCCTAACCAATAGGCTACCTGCCGCCCCTACACTCTAACCACTAGGCTACCTGCCGTCCCTACACTCTAACCACTAGGCTACCTGCCGCCCCTACACTCTAACCACTAGGCTACCTGCCCCCGCTATACTCTAACCACTAGGCTACCTGCCGCCCCTACACTCTAACCACTAGGCTACCTGCCGCCCCTACACTCTAACCACTAGGCTACCTGCCGCCCCTGCACTCTAACCACTAGGCTACCTGCCGCCCCTACACTCGAACCACTAGGCTACCTGCCCCCCCTACACTCTAACCACTAGGCTACCTGCCGTCCCTACACTCTAACCACTAGGATACCTGCCCCCCCTACACTCTAACCACTAGGCTACCTGCCGTCCCTACACTCTAACCACTAGGCTACCTGCCGCCCCTACACTCTAACCACTAGGCTACCTGCCGCCCCTACACTCTAACCACTAGGCTACCTGCCGTCCCTACACTCTAACCACTAGGCTACCTGCCGTCCCTACACTCTAACCACTAGGCTACCTGCCATCCCTACACTCTAACCACTAGGCTACCTGCCACCCCTACACTCTAACCACTAGGCTACCTGCCGCCCCTACACTCTAACCACTAGGCTACCTGCCACCCCTACACTCTAACCACTACGCTACCTGCCACCCCTACACTCTAACCACTAGGCTACCTGCCATCCCTACACTCTAACCACTAGGCTACCTGCCATCCCTACACTCTAACCACTAGGCTACCTGCCATCCCTACACTCTAACCACTAGGCTACCTGCCACCCCTACACTCTAACCACTAGGCTACCTGCCGCCCCTACACTCTAACCACTAGGTTACGGCTCAGTTGGTAGAGCATGGTGTTAGCAACGCCAGCATGGTGTTTGCAACGCCAAGGTTGTGGGTTCGATTTCCACGGGGGGCCAGTACAAAAAAAATGCATGAAATGTATACATTCACTACTGTAAGTCGCTCTGGATAAGAGCGTCTGCTAAATGACTAAAATGTAAATGTAAATGTTACCTGCCACCCCTACACTCTAACCACTAGGCTACCTGCCGCCCCTACACTCTAACCACTAGGTTACCTGCCACCCCTACACTCTAACCACTAGGCTACCTGCCGTCCCTACACTCTAACCACTAGGTTACCTGCCACCCATACACTCTAACCACTAGGCTACCTGCCGCCCCTACACTCTAACCACTAGGTTACCTGCCACCCCTACACTCTAACCACTAGGCTACCTGCCGTCCCTACACTCTAACCACTAGGTTACCTGCCACCCATACACTCTAACCACTAGGCTACCTGCCGTCCCTACACTAACCACTAGGCTACCTGCCGTCCCTACACTCTAACCACTAGGCTACCTGCCGCCCCTACACTCTAACCACTAGGCTACCTGCCCCCCCTACACTCTAACCACTAGGCTACCTGCCGCCCCTACACTCTAACCACTAGACTACCTGCCGCCCCTACACTCTAACCACTAGGCTACCTGCCATCCCTACACTCTAACCACTAGGCTACCTGCCCCCCTACACTCTAACCACTAGGTTACCTGCCACCCCTACACTCTAACCACTAGGCTACCTGCCGTCCCTACACCCTAACCACTAGGCTACCTGCCATTCCTACACTCTAACCACTAGGCTACCTGCCATCCCTACACTCTAACCACTAGGCTACCTGCCACCCCTACACTCTAACCACTAGGCTACCTGCCACCCCTACACTCTAACCACTAGGCTACCTGCCACCCCTACACTCTAACCACTAGGCTACCTGCCACCCCTACACTCTAACCACTAGGCTACCTGCCGCCCCTACACTCTAACCACTAGGCTACCTGCCATTCCTACACTCTAACCACTAGGTTACCTGCCACCCCTACACTCTAACCACTAGGCTACCTGCCGTCCCTACACCCTAACCAATAGGCTACCTGCCGCCCCTACACTCTAACCACTAGGCTACCTGCCGTCCCTACACTCTAACCACTAGGCTACCTGCCGCCCCTACACTCTAACCACTAGGCTACCTGCCCCCGCTATACTCTAACCACTAGGCTACCTGCCGCCCCTACACTCTAACCACTAGGCTACCTGCCGCCCCTACACTCTAACCACTAGGCTACCTGCCGCCCCTGCACTCTAACCACTAGGCTACCTGCCGCCCCTACACTCGAACCACTAGGCTACCTGCCCCCCCTACACTCTAACCACTAGGCTACCTGCCGTCCCTACACTCTAACCACTAGGCTACCTGCCGCCCCTACACTCTAACCACTAGGCTACCTGCCGCCCCTACACTCTAACCACTAGGCTACCTGCCGTCCCTACACTCTAACCACTAGGCTACCTGCCGCCCCTACACTCTAACCACTAGGCTACCTGCCGTTCCTACACTCTAACCACTAGGTTACCTGCCACCCCTACACTCTAACCACTAGGCTACCTGCCATCCCTACACTCTAACCACTAGGCTACCTGCCATCCCTACACTCTAACCACTAGGCTACCTGCCGTCCCTACACTCTAACCACTAGGCTACCTGCCATCCCTACACTCTAACCACTAGGCTACCTGCCATCCCTACACTCTAACCACTAGGCTACCTGCCACCCCTACACTCTAACCACTAGGCTACCTGCCGCCCCTACACTCTAACCACTAGGCTACCTGCCACCCCTACACTCTAACCACTACGCTACCTGCCACCCCTACACTCTAACCACTAGGCTACCTGCCATCCCTACACTCTAACCACTAGGCTACCTGCCATCCCTACACTCTAACCACTAGGCTACCTGCCATCCCTACACTCTAACCACTAGGCTACCTGCCGCCCCTACACTCTAACCACTAGGCTACCTGCCGCCCCTACACTCTAACCACTAGGCTACCTGCCGCCCCTACACTCTAACCACTAGGCTACCTGCCACCCCTACACTCTAACCACTAGGCTACCTGCCATCCCTACACTCTAACCACTAGGTTACCTGCCACCCCTACACTCTAACCACTAGGCTACCTGCCACCCATACACTCTAACCACTAGGCTACCTGCCGCCCCTACACTCTAACCACTAGGCTACCTGCCGTCCCTACACTCTAACCACTAGGCTACCTGCCGTCCCTACACTCTAACCACTAGGCTACCTGCCGTCCCTACACTCTAACCACTAGGCTACCTGCCATCCCTACACTCTAACCACTAGGTTACCTGCCGCCTCAGATGACTGCTCACTAGATGTTTTCTATTGATCTTTTATTTAGATTTTTTTTTATTTATTATTAAACTAAATATCTTTATCTGAGTAATTGTATTGGTATAAAATTATATAGTTTCTCAGTCATTTTGAGTATATAATATAGTTAAGTAATTGAATGACTTCATTTATACAGTCATTATTGCTCATCTTTACCAAGGGTGTCAATGATTTCAGAAATGTGAACCACATCGACCCATTGCGAATAATAATCCTAATGCTTTCCAACATCCAATGGTCTTTAAGTCTGCGAGGCTCCCTCTCTCTCCCCAAAGCCTCCCAGCCCACCTCCTCCATTCCTCCACAGATTTCTCATCAGCAGCTCATGAAATCATATTCAGAGATGAGAATGAGAGGAGAAAACGAGAAGGAAAGAGGATATGTGTAAGCTACACCAAATGCTGCTTTAATTAAGACATCATTAAAAGTCATTTTGCGAGGCGCTGGAAGAGCTGCTAAGAAGATCCTGCATACTTAACAACCAAACCCAGTCTAAATCACATCATGTTATAAAGGTATTCGACAGGGAATCACCACAGAGGGACCGTTTGGACCAGCTAAAACTGGCATCCTATGACGGTGCCACGTTGAAAGTCACTGAGCTCTCCAGTAAGGCCATTCTACTGCCAATGTTTGTCTATGGAGATTGCATGGCTGTGTGCTTGATTTTATACACCTGTCAGCAACGGTTGTGACTGAAATAGCCGAATCCACTCATTTGAAGGGGTGTCCACATACTTTTGTATAGTATACTTCTCCTTTGTGAAAATCTGTCACACCCTGATCTGTTTCACCCGTCCTTGTACTTTTCACCATTCTGCCTTCCTTGAGCCTGCCTGCCATTCTGTACCTTTTGGACTCTGATCAACATCTGGGTCTTCCCTAAAACCTGATAAAATCCTATACCTAGCCCTAACTTCATGCTATTCTTATTTTATATCATAAAGAGTATCCACTGTTACCAAGGAGACTTGGCCCAGACCCCAGGGATAGCTACAGTTATGCTATGTTATTGTTATGGGTCGCCATGGCGACTGCTGGGGCAGCTAGCTAGTTCCTGACGCCGGGTCTTCAGGGATCGTCTCTGGCCTGTGTCAGAGCTGGCTCCTCCAGCCTGGCCCTGCTCTGTGTGTTCTCTGCCCAGACCACACAGGACAGACCTGGGCGTCAAACCACAGACACACAGTCAGTCCACTCTACTCTCCTCTCTACCTCCATCTCTCCCTCCCTGCCTCCCTTCCTCTATCCATGCCGGTTCAGGTCA
>NC_138297.1:13637500-13680000 GCF_965601325.2 Salmo salar | reverse complement strand
CTCCTCTCCTCCCTCTATCCCTCCTCTCCTCCCTCTGTCCCTCCACTCCTCCCTCTGTCCCTCCTCTCCTCCCTCTTTCACTCCTCTCCTCCCTCTATCCGTCCTCTCTTCCCCTGTCCCTCCTGTTCTCCCTCTGTCCCTCCTCTCCTCCCCTCTGTCCCTCCTCTCCTCCCTCTGTCACTCCTCTCCTCCCTCTATCCCTCCTGTTCTCCCTCTGTCCCTCCTCTCCTCCCTCTATCCCTCCTCTCCTCCCTCTGTCCCTCCTCTCCTCCCTCTGTCCCTCCTCTCCTCCCTCTATCCCTCCTCTCCTCCCTCTGTCACTCCTCTCCTCCCTCTGTCACTCCTCTCCTCCCTCTGTCCCTCCTCTCCTCCCTCTGTCCCTCCTCTCCTCCCTCTGTCCCTCCTCTCCTCCCTCTATCCCTCCTCTCCTCCCTCTGTCACTCCTCTCCTCCCCTGTCCCCCCTGTTCTCCCTCTGTCCCTCCTCTCCTCCCCTGTCCCTCCTGTTCTCCCTCTGTCCCTCCTCTCCTCCCTCTATCCCTCCTCTCCTCCCTCTATCCCTCCTCTCCTCCCCTGTCCCTCCTGTTCTCCCTCTGTCCCTCCTCTCCTCCCTCTGTCCCTCCTCTCCTCCCTCTGTCACTCCTCTCCTCCCTCTATCCCTCCTGTTCTCCCTCTGTCCCTCCTCTCCTCCCTCTGTCACTCCTCTCCTCCCTCTGTCCCTCCTCTCCTCCCTCTGTCCCTCCTGTTCTCCCTCTGTCCCTCCTCTCCTCCCTCTATCCCTCCTTTCCTCCCTCTGTCACTCCTCTCCTCCCTCTGTCACTCCTCTCCTCCCTCTGTCCCTCCTCTCCTCCCTCTATCCCTCCTCTCCTCCCTCTGTCCCTCCACTCCTCCCTCTGTCCCTCCTCTCCTCCCTCTTTCACTCCTCTCCTCCCTCTATCCGTCCTCTCTTCCCCTGTCCCTCCTGTTTCTCCCTCTGTCCCTCCTCTCCTCCCTCTGTCCCTCCTCTCCTCCCTCTGTCACTCCTCTCCTCCCTCTATCCCTCCTGTTCTCCCTCTGTCCCTCCTCTCCTCCCTCTGTCCCTCCTCTCCTCCCTCTGTCCCTCCTCTCCTCCCTCTATCCCTCCTGTTCTCCCTCTGTCACTCCTCTCCTCCCTCTATCCCTTCCTGTTCTCCCTCTATCCCTCCTGTTCTCCCTCTGTCACTCCTCTCCTCCCTCTATCCCTCCTGTTCTCCCTCTGTCCCTCCTCTCCTCCCTCTGTTCCTCCTCTCCTCCCTCTGTTCCTCCTCTCCTCCCTCTATCCCTCTTGTTCTCCCTCTGTCCCTCCTCTCCTCTTTCTGTCCCTCCTGTTCTCCCTCTATCCCTCCTGTTCTCCCTCTGTCCCTCCTGTTCTCCCTCTGTCCCTCCTCTCCTCCCTCTATCCCTCCTCTCCTCCCTCTGTCCCTCCTCTCCTCCCTCTATCCCTCCTGTTCTCCCTCTGTCCCTCCTCTCCTCCCTCTGTCCCTCCTGTGTGTGTGTGTGTGTGTGTGTGTGTGTGTGTGTGTGAGGTGAACCTCCTAAAAGTTCCATAACAGTCACCAACAGATATCAGCCCTCCAGAGACAGTAGAGAGGGTAGTACAGACCCACATCCTACATCCCAGTCATCACATCCCACATCCCCCACATCCCATCCCAGTCACCACATCCCACATCCCCTACATCCCAGTCACCACATCCCACATCCCCTACATCCCAGTCACCACATCCCACATCCCCTACATCCCAGTCACCACATCCCACATCCCCTACATCCCAGTCACCACATCCCACATCCCCTACATCCCAGTCACCACATCCCACATCCCCTACATCCCAGTCACCACATCCCACATCCCCTACATCCCAGTCACCACATCCCCCACATCCCAGTCACCACATCCCACATCCCACATCCCCCACATCCCAGTCACCACATCCCCCACATCCCAGTCACCACATCCCACATCCCACATCCCCTACATCCCAGTCACCACATCCCACATCCCCTACATCCCAGTCACCACATCCCACATCCCCTACATCCCAGTCACCACATCCCACATCCCCTCCATCCCTTTCTCCACATTGCACTCACCACTCATTCCAAACAGAATCTACCTCAAAGGAAATCTAAGATCCTCTAACGAATGTACGTTATGGTGCAGCATGCCAACCCAAACCCCATGCATATCACTGGAGAGATAACCCACATGCTGCAAGGTGCTGCCAGACCAAAAAACTACAAACCCCATGCATATCACTGGAGAGATAACCCACATGCTGCAAGGTGCTGCCAGACCAAAAAACTACAAACCCCATGCATATCACTGGAGAGATAACCCACATGCTGCAAGGTGCTGCCAGACCAAAAAACTACAAACCCCATGCATATCACTGGAGAGATAACCCACATGCTGCAAGGTGCTGCCAGACCAAAAAAACTACAAACCCCATGCATATCACTGGAGAGATAACCCACATGCTGCAAGGTGCTGCCAGACCAAAAAACTACAAACCCCATGCATATCACTGGAGAGATAACCCACATGCTGCAAGGTGCTGCCAGACCAAAAAACTACAAACCCCAGATGTAGTCTGACACCATCACTCCTGGTTTGCCAGCACTGATGTAACTATAGACTAGAGTGTAAGGTCTGGAACTCTGAGGTTCTTGTTGGAAACACAGTTATGGACATGACAGGTGAGGGTTAATGAATGAGGACTGGACGAGAATGTCAGTGAGCTAAAGGGAAAGACAGGATGTAAGAAAGAGAGAGATTGAACGAGAGAAAGAGACTGCCAAGTATAGTTTCTCACCCTACCCCTCTCTCTCTCCCCCACCTCCCTCTCTCTCTCCCCCACCTCCCCCTACCCCTCTCTCTCTCTCTCTCCGACCCCCATATCCCTCTCTCTCTCCCCCAACAACCCTTCTTTCTCTCCCCCAACCCCGCTGTCTCTCTACCCCACCCCCCACCCTTCTCTCTCTCCCCCAACCCTTCTCTCTCTCCCCCCACCTCCCAATATCCTTCTCTCTCTCCCCCAACCCCGCTGTCTCTCCACCACCTCCCCCTATCCCTCTCTCTCTCCCCCACCACCCCCTATCCCTCTCTCTCCCCACCACCTCCCCATATCCCTCTCTCTCCCCCACCTCCCCATATCCCTCTCTCTCCTCCACCTCCCCATATCCCTCTATCTCCCCCCACCTCCCCCTATCCCTCTCTCTCCCCCCACCTCCCCATATCCCTCTATCTTCCCCCACCTCCCCCTTCCCCCCCTCTCTCTCTCGCTCTCTCTCTCTCCCCCACCTCCTCCTATCCCTATCCCTCTCTCTCCCTCTCCCCCACCTCCCTCTCTCTCCAGACAGCTGTCTGTAGTTTGGAGGCCTGGTCTGCTTCTGGTTCCAGGAAGAAGAATGTCCAAGGCAATGTAAATCTCCTTTCAGACGACATGGTGCTCTAGCCCATTGAGTCCATCTGCAGGCCAGCCCTGTAATGCCCTATCAGGGACAACACACACATACAGTTAAGTGATAATGCCCGAGAAGCCAGTGTTTGGAGGATATATTGGTACAGGTCTTGTTAGGCCTGAGACGAAGTCGAAACAGGACCAAGCTTGGCCTACTGATGAGTGACAGACTTCATCCAAGCTTGAGGGGTGCTCTCATCTTATCTATCAACATAGACGGGGATCTTGCTCCACAATGAGATAGGGTGCAGGCCAGGCAGCAGGCTGTTTGCCAGGCTTCCAGCCTAGTGGAGTCTGCCCCTAGCAGTCAGTGTAGTCAGCTCAGTTTTCCCCATTGAGACCGTCTCTGTGCCTCAATCTAGATCTGTCAAACCTAAACATGATGGTTTTCGCTTTTCCTGTCATTATGATCGGCTATGAAAAGCCAACTGACATTTACTGCTGAGGTGCTGACCTGTTGCACCCTCTACAACCACTGTGGTTATTATTATTATTTGACCCTGCTGGTCATCTATGAACATTTGAACATCTTGGCCATGTACTGTTATAATCTCCACCCGGCACAGCCAGAAGAGGACTGGCCACCCCTCATAGCCTGGTTCCTCTCTAGGTTTCTTCCTAGGTTTTGGCCTTTCTGGGGAGTTTTTCCTAGCCACCGTGCTTCTACACCTGCATTGCTTGCTGTTTGGGGTTGTAGGCTGGGTTTCTGTACAGCACTTTGTGACATCTGCTTTATAAATCTATCAATACTGTACCCCTACTCTCTCTCTACCAATACTGTACCCCTCCTCTCTCTACCAATACTGTACCCCTCCTCTATCTCTACCAATACTGTACCCCTCCTCTCTCTCTACCAATACTGTACCCCTCCTCTCTCTCTACCAATACTGTACCCCTCCTCTCTCTCTACCAATACTGTACCCCTCCTCTCTCTCTACTAATACTGTACCCCTCCTCTCTCTCTACCAATACTGTACCCCTCCTCTCTCTGTACCAATACTGTACCCCTCCTCTCTCTACCAATACTGTACCCCTCCTCTCTCTCTACCAATACTGTACCCCTCCTTTCTCTACCAATACTGTACCCCTCCTTTCTCTATACTAATACTGTACCCCTCCTCTCTCTCTACCAATACTGTACCCCTCCTCTCTCTCTACCAATACTGTACCCCTCCTTTCTCTACCAATACTGTACCCCTCCTTTCTCTATACTAATACTGTACCCCTCCTCTCTCTCTACCAATACTGTACCCCTCCTTTCTCTACCAATACTGTACCCCTCCTCTCTCTCTACCAATACTGTACCCCTCCTCTCTCTACCAATACTGTACCCCTCCTCTCTCTCTACCAATACTGTACCCCTCCTCTCTCTACCAATACTGTACCCCTCCTCTCTCTCTACCAATACTGTACCCCTCCTCTCTCTCTACCAATACTGTACCCCTCCTCTCTCTATACTAATACTGTACCCCTCCTCTCTCTACCAATACTGTACCCCTCCTCTCTCTCTACCAATACTGTACCCCTCCTCTCTCTCTACCAATACTGTACCCCTCCTCTCTCTCTACCAATACTGTACCCCTCCTCTCTCTCTACCAATACTGTACCCCTCCTCTCTCTACCAATACTGTACCCCTCCTCTCTCTCTACCAATACTGTACCCCTCCTCTCTCTCTACCAATACTGTACCCCTCCTCTCTCTCTACCAATACTGTACCCCTCCTCTCTCTCTACCAATACTGTACCCCTCCTCTCTCTCTACCAATACTGTACCCCTCCTCTCTCTCTACCAATACTGTACCCCTCCTCTCTCTCTACCAATACTGTACCCCTCCTCTCTCTCTACCAATACTGTACCCCTCCTCTCTCTCTACCAATACTGTACCCCTCCTCTCTCTACCAATACTGTACCCCTCCTCTCTCTACCAACACTGTACCCCTCCTCTCTCTCTACCAATACTGTACCCCTCCTCTCTCTATACTAATACTGTACCCCTCCTCTCTCTCTACCAATTATGTACCCCTCCTCTCTCTACCAGTACTGTACCCCTCCTCTCTCTCTACCAATACTGTACCCCTCCTCTCTCTCTACCAATACTGTACCCCTCCTCTCTCTCTACCAATACTGTACCCCTCCTCTCTCTCTACCAATACTGTACCCCTCCTCTCTCTCTACTAATACTGTACCCCTCCTCTCTCTCTACCAATACTGTACCCCTCCTCTCTCTCTACCAATACTGTACCCCTCCTCTCTCTCTACCAATACTGTACCCCTCCTCTCTCTCTACCAATACTGTACCCCTCCTCTCTCTCTACTAATACTGTACCCCTCCTCTCTCTCTACCAATACTGTACCCCTCCTCTCTCTCTACCAATACTGTACCCCTCCTTTCTCTACCAATACTGTACCCCTCCTTTCTCTATACTAATACTGTACCCCTCCTCTCTCTCTACCAATACTGTACCCCTCCTTTCTCTACCAATACTGTACCCCTCCTCTCTCTCTACCAATACTGTACCCCTCCTCTCTCTCTACCAATACTGTACCCTTCCTCTCTGTACCAATACTGTACCCCTCCTTTCTCTATACTAATACTGTACCCCTCCTCTCTCTACCAATACTGTACCCCTCCTTTCTCTACCAATACTGTACCCCTCCTTTCTCTATACTAATACTGTACCCCTCCTCTCTCTACCAATACTGTACCCCTCCTTTCTCTATACTAATACTGTACCCCTCCTCTCTCTACCAATACTGTACCCCTCCTCTCTCTCTACCAATACTGTACCCCTCCTCTCTCTCTACCAATACTGTACCCCTCCTCTCTCTACCAATACTGTACCCCTCCTCTCTCTGTACCAATACTGTACCCCTCCTCTCTCTCTACCAATACTGTACCCCTCCTCTCTCTCTACCAATACTGTACCCCTCCTCTCTCTCTCTACCAATACTGTACCCCTCCTCTCTCTCTACCAATACTGTACCCCTCCTCTCTCTCTACCAATACTGTACCCCTCCTCTCTCTACCAATACTGTACCCCTCCTCTCTCTCTACCAATACTGTACCCCTCCTCTCTCTCTACCAATACTGTACCCCTCCTCTCTCTCTACCAATACTGTACCCCTCCTCTCTCTACCAATACTGTACCCCTCCTCTCTCTGTACCAATACTGTACCCCTCCTTTCTCTACCAATACTGTACCCCTCCTTTTTCTACCAGTACTGTACCCCTCCTCTCTCTACCAATACTTTACCCCTCCTCTAAAGGGAGAATGCTGAAGAGAGGATACTAAAGGCAGAATAGAGGGAGAATACTAAAGGGAGAATACTAAAGGGAGAATAGTGTGAGGACAGACGCTGGGACACAAGAACAGGGAGTGAATATTTAAAAAATAACAGACATAAAACCAAACACAGACAGGGGAAACATAACAACATTAACGCTGACACCAGGATCATACTGAGGAATAGACAGATACAGAGGAGGCAATCAATAAAGTGATGGAGTCCAATGAAGCGCTGATGCGCATAACGATGGTGACAGGTGTGCGTAATGATGGGCAGCCTCGAGCACCAGAGAAGGGGAGCGGGAGCAGACGTGACAAAAAGAGGGAGAATACTAAAGGGAGAATACTAAAGATAGAATAGAGGGAGAATACTTAGGGGAGAATACTAAAGGGAGAATACTTAGGCGAGAATAGAGGGAGAAAACCAAAGGGAGAATACTAAAGATAGAATAGAGGGAGAATACTTAAGGGAGAATAGAGGGAGAAAACTAAAGTGAGAAAACTAAAGGGAGAATACTAAAGGGAGAATAGAGGGAGAATACTAAAGGGAGAATACTAAAGGGAGAATACTAAAGGGAGAATAGATGGAGAATACTAAAGAGAGAATACTAAAGGGAGAATAGAGGGAGAAAACCAAAGGGAGAATACTAAAGGGAGAATAGATGGAGAATACTAAAGAGAGAATTCTAAAGGGAGAATAGAGGGAGAAAACCAAAGGGAGAATACTAAAGGGAGAATAGATGGAGAATACTAAAGAGAGAATTCTAAAGGGTGAATACTAAAGGGAGAATTATGAAATGGGAGAATAGAGGGAGAATTAAATAGGGAGAATAGAGGGAGAACACTAAAGCAACATTACTAAAGAGAGAATAGAGGGAGAATAGAGGTAAAGGAAGAATACTAAAGGGAGAATACTAAAGGGAGAATACTAAAGGGAGAATACTAAAGGGAGAATACTAAAGGGAGAACAGATGGAGAATACTAAAGGGAGAATACTAAAGGGAGATTATAGGGAGAATAGAGGGAGAATACTAAAGGGAGAATACTAAAGGGAGATTATAGGGAGAATACTAAAGGGAGATTATAGGGAGAATAGAGGGAGAATACTAAAGGGAGAATACTAAAGGGAGATTATAGGGAGAATACTAAAGGGAGAATACTAAAGGGAGAATACTAAAGGGAGAATACTAAAGGGAGAATAGAGGGAGAATAGAGGGAGAATACTAAAGGGAGAATACTAAAGGGAGATTATAGGGAGAATACTAAAGGGAGATTATAGGGAGAATAGAGGGAGAATACTAAAGGGAGAATACTAAAGGGAGATTATAGGGAGAATACTAAAGGGAGATTATAGGGAGAATACTAAAGGGAGATTATAGGGAGAATAGAGGGAGAATACTAAAGGGAGAATACTAAAGGGAGATTATAGGGAGAATACTAAAGGGAGATTATAGGGAGAATACTAAAGGGAGAATACTAAAGCGACTGTCACGGCTGTGATAAGGAGCGGACCAAAGCGCAATGTTTTCGTAGTTCCACATCTTTATTTAACCTGTCTGGGCTAGGGGGCAGTATTTTCACGGCCGGATGAAAAACGTACCCAATTTAAACAGGTTACTACTCTGGCCCAGAAACTAGAATATGAATATTATTAGTAGATTTGGATTGAAGTTTCTAAAACTGTTTGAATGGTGTCTGTGAGTATAACAGAACTCATATGGCAGGCAAGAACCTGAGAAAAAGTCAACCAGGAAGTGGAGGATCTGAGAATTGTAGTTCTTCTTTCTAGTCCCTTTCGAAACTACAGTATCCGTGGGGTTTTGTTGCACTTCCTAAGGCTTCCATTGGCTGTCTAAAGCCTTCAGAAAGTGGTTTGAGCATTCTCCTGTCACTGGGCAGATAATAGGAGCTCAGCTTCTGAGTGGACTGCCTGGCAACAAAGGGATTGGATATGCGCAGTCACGCGAGCACGCTGTTCCTTCTTTTTCTCCTTGAATGAATACGCTATTGTCCGTTTTGAATATTATCGCAGTTTTACATTAAAAATACCATAAAGATTGATTTTAAACAGCGTTTGACATGCTTCTAAGTACGGTAATGGAACATTTTGACTTTTCGTCTCTGGTTCCGTGCTCGCGCGTTATGCCTTTGGATAAGTGATCTGAACACACAAACAAAACTGAGGTATTTGGACATAAATATGGATTATTTGGAACAAAAACAACATTTCTTGTGGAAGTAGCAGTCCTGGGAGTGCATTCCGACAAATATCAGCAAAGGTAAGAGTATATTTCTAATACTAATTCTGAGTTTAGGTTGCCCCGAACTTGGCGGGTGTCTGTATAGCTCGCCGTGATGGCTGAGCTATGTACTCAGAATATTGAAAAATGTGCTTTCTCCGTAAAGCTATTTTAAAATCTGACACAGCGGTTGCATCCAGGAGTAGTCTATCTATAATTCTTTAAATAATTGTTATATATTTTGTCAACGTTTATGATGAGTATTTTTGTAAATTGATGTGCACATTCACTGGACGTTTTGGTGGGAATAGATTTTCTGAACATCACGCGCCAATGTAAAATGCTGTTTTTGGATATAAATATGAACTTTATCGAACAAAACATACATGTATTGTGTAACATAATGTCCTAGGAGTGTCATCTGATGAAGATCGTCAAAGGTTAGTGCTTCATTTAGCTGTGTTTTGGGTTTTATTGACACATGTCCTTGCTTGGAAAATGGCTGTGATTATTTTTGTCTATGTACTCTCCTAACATAATCTAATGTTTTGCTTTCGCTGTAAAGCCTTTTTGATATCGGACAATGTGGTTACATCAAGGAGAAGTGTATCTTTAAAATGGTGTAAAATAGTTGTATGTTTCAGAAAGTTGAATTATGACATTTTGTTGTTTTTGAATTTGCCGCCCTGATATTTCACTGGCTGAGTCCCGCAGGTGGGACGCGTAGCCAATAGAAGTTAATAGTGAAATGTGATGCAATACAAAAATTCTTAAACTGACCAGAAAACAACAAACCGTGACGCAGAGAGGGAAAAAACACACTACTCAGAATATAATCACCCACAAACAACATGCAGAAACTCCCCTACTAAATATGACCTCCAATTAGAGGCAACGTGGACCAGCTGCCTCCGATTGAAGGTCAACCCCCCCCAAAATAAACCTAGAAATAGACAAACTAGAACTACAACATAGAAATAGAAAACATAGAACAACAAAAACACCCCCTGTCACGCCCTGACCACTCTACCATAGAAAATAACAACATATATGTCAGGACGTGACAGTATCCCCCACCAAAGGTGCAGACTCCGAATGCCAACACCACAACAAAAAACGCCCCCCCCAAAAAAATTAAAATAACACAAAGGGAGTGTAGGGTGGGTGAAAAATGTCTATGGCGGCGGCTCTGGTTCCGGGCGTAGTACCCCCACCGCTTGCTGATCCCCCCACTTCTGTTTAGCTGGAGGAACGAGACCATGGATCATCGTCGGAGGCTTCTGAAGACTCTGGGTTAAAAGCCGCCGCTGAAGACTCTGGGTTGCAGACCACCGCTGAACGCTCTGGGTTGCAGACCACCGCTGAAGGCTCTGGGTTGTAGACCACCGCTGAAGGCTCTGGGTTGTAGACCACCGCTGAAGGCTCTGGGTTGCAGACCACCGCTGAAGGATCTTGGTTGCAGACCACCGCTGAAGGCTCTGGGTTGCAGACCACCGCTGAAGGCTCTGGGTTGTAGACCACCGCTGAAGGCTCTGGGTTGTAGACCACCGCTGAAGGCTCTGGGTTGCAGACCACCGCTGAAGGATCTTGGTTGCAGACCACCGCTGAAGGCTCTGGGTTGCAGACCACCGCTGAGGGCCGAGTGCTCACAGCAGGCACTGGCTGTACTGGGTTATGGATGCGCACTGGAGGGAGAGTGCGTGGAGCAGGAATCGGTCTCACCGGACTGGGAAGACGCACTAATGGCAGAGTGCTCACAGCAGGCACTGGCTGTACTGGGTTGGGCAGGCGCACCGGGGGCCTGATGCGTGGGACTGGCTTTGGAGGTGCCAGACTCGTAACACGCACCTCACGGCTAGTGCGGGGAGCAGGAACAGGACATACTGGACTGGGCTGGTGCACTGGAGGCCTGATGCGTGGGGCTGGCTTAGGAGGCGCCAGACTAGTAACACGCACCTCAGGGCTAGTGCGGGGAGCAGGAACAGGACGTACTGGGCTGGGCTGGGCTGGGCTGGTGCACTGGAGGTCTGATGCGTGGGGCTGGCTTTGAAGGCGCCAAACTATTAACACGCACCTCAGGGCGAGTGCAGGGAGCAGGAACAGGACGTACTGGGCTAAGAAGGCGCACTGGAGGTCTGGGGCTTATGGCTGGCACAACCCGTCCTGGCTGAATGCCAACTCTAGCACGGCACCTGTGAGGAGGTTGCACCGAGCGCACCAAGCTGAAGATACACACTGGCGACACAGTGCGTATCTCAGCGTAACATGGTTTTGCTCGATCACTCGCTCCCCACAGTAAGCACGGCTGCTCCTTCGTGCCCATTCCGCCAGTACCTCTCTCCGGAATCTCGCGTCAAGCTCCTCGCTTGACTCCTTGACTGGCTCCGTTTTGCTCCACAGCTCTCTCCTGTACGCCCGGGAAGTTAGGTCAGGGCTCCCCCCTGACTTAGCCGAACTCCCCGTATGCCCCCCCCCCCCCAAAAAAATTGGGGGCTGCCTCTCGTCCTTGCCTCTTGGTGGATATCGCGCTTCATAGTATCGCCGCTCTGCCTTCGCTGCCTCAAGTTCCTCCTTCGGGCGTTGGTACTCCCCAGCCTGCCTCCAGGGTCCCTTGTCATCCAGTATTTCCTCCCATGTCCATGACTCCTGCTGCTCCATGCCACGCTGCTTGGTCCTTGGTTGGTGGGTAATTCTGTCACGGCTGTGATAAGGACCGGACCAAAGCGCAGCGTTTTCGTAGTTCCACATCTTTATTTAATAGTGAAACGTGATGCAATACAAAAATACTTAAACTAACCAGAAAACAACAAACCGTGACGCAGAGAGGGGAAAAAACACTACTCAAAATATAATCACCCACAAACAACATGCAGAAACACCCCTACTAAATACGACCTCCAATTAGAGGCAACAAGGACCAGCTGCCTCCAATTGAAGGTCAACCCAAAAAAAACAACCTAGAAATAGACAAACTAGAACTACAACATAGAAATAGAAAACATAGAACAAACACAAAAACACCCCCTGTCACGCCCTGACCACTCTACCATAGAAAATAACAACATATATGTCAGGACGTGACAGCGACATTACTAAAGAGAGAACAGAGGGAGAATACTAAAGGGAGGTTATAGGGAGAATACTAACAGGAGAATAGAGGGAGAACACTAAAAAGAGAATACTAAAGCGAGAATACTAAAGGGAGAATAGAGGGAGAATAGAGGGAGAACACTAGGGCCTTCCCTGTGGCTCAGTTGGTAGAGCATGGTGTTTGCAACGCCAGCATGGTGTGTGCAATGCCAGGGTTGTGGGTTCTATTCCCACGGGGGGCCAGTACAAATGCATGAAATGAAATGAAAATGTATGAAATGTATGTATTCACTACTGTAAGTCGCTCTGGATAAGAGCGTCTGCTAAATGACTAAAATGTAAAATGTACTAAAGGGAGAATAGTAAAGGGAGAATAAAGGGAGAATACTAAAGGGAGAATACTAAAGGGAGAATATAGGGAGAATAGAGAGAGAATACTAAAGAGAGAAAAAAGGGAGAATACTAAAGAGAGAAAAAAGGGAGAATACTAAAGGGAGATTATAGGGAGAATACTAAAGTGAGAAGAGAGGGAGAATACTAAAGTGAGAATAGAGGGAGAATACTAAAGGGATAATTCTAAAGTGAGAAGAGAGGGAGAATACTAAAGTGAGAATACTAAAGGGAGATTAGAGGGAGGATACTAAAGGGAGAATACTAAAGTGAGAATAGAGGGAGAATACTAAAGTGAGAATACTAAAGGGAGATTAGAGGGAGGATACTAAAGGGAGAATAGAGGGAGAATACTAAAGGGAGAATAGAGGGAGAATATTAAAGAGAGAATAAAGGGAGAATACTAAAGGGAGATTATAGGGAGAATACTAAAGAGAGAATAAAGGGAGAATAAAGGGAGAATACTAAAGGGAGAATAGAGGGAGAATACTAAAGGGAGAATAGAGGGAGAACACTAAAGGGAGAATAGAGGGAGAATACTAAAGGGAGAATAGAGGGAGAATACTAAAGGGAGAATAGAGGGAGAATATTAAAGGGAGAATACTAACAGGAGAATAGAGGGAGAATATTAAAGAGAGAATAAAGGGAGAATACTAAAGGGAGATTATAGGGAGAATACTAAAGGGAGAATACTAAAGGGAGAATACAAAAGTGAGAATAGAGGGAGAATACTAAAGGGAGAATAAAGGGAGAATAAAGGGAGAATACTAAAGAGAGAATAAAGGGAGAATAAAGGGAGAATACTAAAGGGAGGTTATAGGGAGAATACTAAAGGGAGAATACTAAAGGGAGAATAAAGGGAGAATAAAGGGAGAATAGAGGGAGAATACTAAAGGGAGAATACTAAAGGGAGAATAAAGGGAGAATAAAGGGAGAATAGAGGGAGAATACTAAAGGGAGGTTATAGGGAGAATACTAAAGGGAGAATACTAAAGGGAGAATACTAAAGGGAGAATAAAGGGAGAATACTAAAGTGAGAATACTAAAGGGAGATTAGAGGGAGGATACTAAAGGGAGATTAGAGGGAGGATACTAAAGGGAGAATATAGGGAGAATACTAAAGGGAGAATACTAAAGGGAGAATATAGGGAGAATACTAAAGTGAGAATAGAGGGAGAATACTAAAGGGAGAATACAAAAGTGAGAATAGAGGGAGAATACTAAAGGGAGAATAAAGGGAGAATACTAAAGGGAGGATAAAGGGAGAATACTAAAGGGAGATTAAAGGGAGAATACTAAAGGGAGAATACTAACAGGAGAATAGAGGGAGGATACTAAAGGGAGAATAGAGGGAGAATACTAAAGGGAGAATACTAAAGGGAGAATAGAGGGAGAATACTAAAGGGAGAATAGAGGGAGAATACTAAAGTGAGAATACTAAAGGGAGAATAGAGGGAGAATACTAAAGTGAGAATACTAAAGGGAGAATACTAAAGTGAGAATACTAAAGGGAGATTAGAGGGAGGATACTAAAGGGAGAATACTAAAGGGAGAATACTAAAGGGAGAATACTAAAGTGAGAATAGAGGGAGAATACTAAAGGGAGAATACTAACAGGAGAATAGAGGGAGAATACTAAAGGGAGAATAAAGGGAGAATACTAAAGGGAGAATACTAAAGGGAGAATAAAGGGAGAATACTAAAGTGAGAATAGAGGGAGAATACTAAAGGGAGAATACTAACAGGAGAATAGAGGGAGAATACTAAAGGGAGATTAGAGGGAGGATACTAAAGGGAGAATACTAAAGTGAGAATAGAGGGAGAATACTAAAGGGAGAATACTAAAGGGAGAATATAGGGAGAATAAAGGGAGAATACTAAAGGGAGAATACTAAAGGGAGAATACTAAAGGGAGAATATAGGGAGAATACTAAAGGGAGAATAAAGGGAGAATACTAAAGGGAGAATAAAGGGAGAATACTAAAGGGAGATTAGAGGGAGGATACTAAAGGGAGAATACTAAAGTGAGAATAGAGGGAGAATACTAAAGTGAGAATACTAAAGGGAGAATACTAAAGGGAGAATAGAGGGAGAATACTAAAGGGAGAATACTAAAGGGAGAATACAAAAGTGAGAATAGAGGGAGAATACTAAAGGGAGAATACTAACAGGAGAATAGAAGGAGAATAGAGGGAGAATACTAAAGGGAGAATACTAAAGGGAGAATAAAGGGAGAATACTAAAGGGAGAATAAAGGGAGAATACTAAAGGGAGAATAAAGGGAGAATACTAAAGGGAGAATAAAGGGAGAATACTAAAGTGAGAATACTAAAGGGAGATTAGAGGGAGGATACTAAAGGGAGAATACTAAAGTGAGAATAGAGGGAGAATACTAAAGGGAGAATACTAAAGGGAGAATATAGGGAGAATAAAGGGAGAATACTAAAGGGAGAATACTAAAGGGAGAATACTAAAGGGAGAATAGAGGGAGAATACTAAAGGGAGAATACTAAAGGGAGAATAAAGGGAGAATACTAAAGGGAGAATAAAGGGAGAATACTAAAGTGAGAATACTAAAGGGAGATTAGAGGGAGGATACTAAAGGGAGAATACTAAAGTGAGAATAGAGGGAGAATACTAAAGGGAGAATACTAAAGGGAGAATATAGGGAGAATAAAGGGAGAATACTAAAGGGAGAATACTAAAGGGAGAATACTAAAGGGAGAATAGAGGGAGAATACTAAAGGGAGAATACTAAAGGGAGAATACTAAAGGGAGAATACTAACAGGAGAATAGAGGGAGAATAGAGGGAGAATACTAAAGGGAGAATATAGGGAGAATACTAAAGGGAGAATAAAGGGAGAATAAAGGGAGAATACTAAAGGGAGAATACTAAAGGGAGAATATAGGGAGAATACTAAAGGGAGAATAAAGGGAGAATACTAAAGGGAGAATACTAACAGGAGAATAGAAGGAGAATAGAGGGAGAATACTAAAGGGAGAATAGAGGGAGAATACTAAAGGGAGAATACTAAAGGGAGAATAAAGGGAGAATACTAAAGGGAGAATAAAGGGAGAATACTAAAGGGAGAATACTAAAGGGAGAATAGAGGGAGAATACTAAAGGGAGAATAGAGGGAGAACACTAAAGGGAGAATACTAAAGGGAGAATACTAAAGGGAGATTAGAGGGAGGATACTAAAGGGAGAATACTAAAGTGAGAATAGAGGGAGAATACTAAAGGGAGAATACTAACAGGAGAATAGAAGGAGAATAGAGGGAGAATAGAGGGAGAATACTAAAGGGAGAATACTAAAGGGAGAATACAAAAGTGAGAATAGAGGGAGAATACTAAAGGGAGAATACTAACAGGAGAATAGAAGGAGAATAGAGGGAGAATAGAGGGAGAATACTAAAGGGAGAATACTAAAGGGAGAATAGAGGGAGAATACTAAAGGGAGAATACTAAAGGGAGAATAGAGGGAGAATACTAAAGGGAGAATACTAAAGGGAGAATACTAAAGGGAGAACAGATGGAGAATACTAAAGGGAGATTATAGGGAGAATACTAAAGGGAGAATAGAGGGAGAATACTAAAGGGAGATTATAGGGAGAATACTAAAGGGAGAATAGAGGGAGAATACTAAAGGGAGATTATAGGGAGAATACTAAAGGGAGAATAGAGGGAGAATACTAACCGGAGAATATTGACTGACAAATAATTAGGGTTCCTTGTCAATGCTGTTTTCACTTTTCCCTCCATCGCTCTCTCTCTCTCTCTCTCTCTCTCCCTCTCTCCCTCTCTCTTTCTCTCTTCCTCTCTCCCCTTCTCTCCCTCCCTCTAGCAGTGACACCCTTGTCCCAATTAGCACCATAGCCTGCTACTTCACTCAGTGCTAACGCACCACCATCTTCATTAGCCTCGGCTTTCTATCAGCCTCTGAGGCCATAAGTCACTCATCTGCCGCTGTGCAACACTGCCAAGAGTGGGTGTAGTGCTAAGATGTACCTTCCTCCTGCCTACATCTCACCCGGGGCTCAGTGCTCAGTGCTAACACGTTACAGTTCAGTGGGGATGTGTTGAATGTGTTGATAGCACTGGTGTACTGATAGCACTGGTGGTACGTGACAGGCTGAAGGTACGTGTCATTTGATACAAGGTTCAATAGTTGCCTGTGTTGAATTCTTTCAAGTAACTAAAAAAAGATGGTAAGAGAGTGTCCATTGTTGCCACTTCAGCAAGAATCCTGGCGTTAGTTAAACTAAAGTGTAGCCTAAGTATCAGACACACAATAAATGTAACGTCTAAACCCCCAACACTCGCTTGACCCCCAACAGGTTTACAGTATCCATCAACCTCTCTTTATCCATCTATATGTCTCCCTCTCCTCCTGTCTTCATCAGTGAGAGAGTGTTCTGGTTCTTTCTGGTTCAGGGATTTGCTGTGGTGGGCCTCACCTGCTGCCTGCTGCCTGCTGCCCGCTGCCTGCTGCCCCGCTACCTGCTGCCCGCTGCCTGCTGCCCGCTGCCTGCTGCCTGCTGCCCGCTGCCTGCTGCAACGCTCGGCCTGTTGCCCGCTGCCTGCTGCCCGCTGCCTGCTGCCTGCTGCCCGCTGCCTGCTGCAACGCTCGGCCTGTTGCCCGCTGCCTGCTGCCCGCTGCCTGCTGCCTGCTGCCCGCTGCCTGCTGCAACGCTCGGCCTGTTGCCCGCTGCCTGCTGCCCGCTGCCTGCTGCCTGCTGCCCGCTGCCTGCTGCAACGCTCGGCCTGTTGCCCGCTGCCTGCTGCCCGCTGCCTGTTGCCTGCTGCCCGCTGCCTGCTGCAACGCTCGGCCTGTTGCCCGCTGCCTGTTGCCCGCTGCCCGCTGCCCGCTGTCCGCTGCCCGCTGCCCGCTACCCGCTGCCCGTTTTCCGCTCCCCCCTACCTGCTGCCCGCTGCCCGCTTTCCGCTCCCCCTACCCGCTGCCCGCTGCCCGCTTTCCGCTCCCCCTACCCGCTGCCCGTTGCCCGCTGCCCGCTGCCCACTACCGCTGCCCGCTTTCCGCTCCCCCTACCCGCTGCCCGCTGCCCGCTTTCCGCTCCCCCTACCCGCTGCCCGTTGCCCGCTGCCCCGCTGCCCGCTACCCGCTGCCCGCTTTCCGCTCCCCCTACCCGCTGCCGCTTCCGCTCCCCTACCGCTTTCCGCTCCCCCTACCCGCTGCCCGTTGCCAGCTGCCCGCTGCCCGCTGCCCGCTTTCCGCTCCCCCTACCCGCTGCCCGCTGCCCGCTTTCCGCTCCCCCTACCCGCTGCCCGCTGCCCGCTTTCCGCTCCCCCTACCCGCTGCCCGTTGCCCGCTGCCCGCTGCCCACTACCCGCTGCCCGCTTTCCGCTCCCCCTACCCGCTGCCCGCTTTCCGCTCCCCCTGCCCGCTGCCCGCTTTCCGCTCCCCCTACCCGCTGCCCGCTGCCCGCTTTCCGCTCCCCCTACCCGCTGCCCGCTGCCCGCCTCCCGCTCCCCCTACCCGCTGCCCGTTGCCCGCTGCCCGCTGCCCGCTTTCCGCTCCCCCTACCCGCTGCCTGTTGCCTGCTGTCCGCTGCCCGCTGCCCCGAACGCACTCAGGTATCCCCGGCATTGAGGATCCACATTGATTTATTCATTCCACAGCTATTTCTTTATCAGGCCGAGCAGCGCTGTCAACCTTCCCCGCTCTCCCTCCCTCCCTCCCTCCCTCCCTCCCTCCCTCCCTCCCTCCCTCCCTCCCTCCCTCCCTCCCTCCCTCCCTCCCTCCATCCATCCATCCATCTCTCTCTCTACTGTATCTCCCTCCCTCTCCCTGCCTCATCCCTCTCTCTCCCTCCATTCATCCATCCATCTCTCTCTACTGTATCTCCCTCCCTCTCCCTGCCTCCATCCCTCTCTCTCCCTCTCCCTCCCTCCCTCCATCCATCCATCCATCCATCCATCCATCCATCCATCCATCCATCTCTCTCTCTACTGTATCTCCCTCTCCCTCCCTCCCTCCCTCCATCCATCCATCCATCCATCCATCCATCCATCCATCCATCTCTCTCTCTACTGTATCTCCCTCCCTCTCCCTGCCTCATCCCTCTCTCTCCCTCCATTCATCCATCCATCTCTCTCTCTACTGTATCTCCCTCCATCCCTCCATCCATCCATCCATCCATCCATACATCCATCCATCCATCCATCCATCCATCCATCTCTCTCTCTACTGTATCTCCCTCTCCCTCCCTCCCTCCCTCCCTCCATCCATCCATCCATCCACCCATCCATCCATCCATCCATCCATCCATCCATCCATCCATCCATCCATCCATCCATCCATCCATCCATCCATCTCTCTCTCTACTGTATCTCCCTCCCTCATCCCTCTCTCTCCCTCCATTCATCCATCTATCTCTCTCTACTGTATCTCCATCCATATTGCTCTCCGTCCCTCTCTATCTCTCGCTCCCTCTCATTCTCTCTTTCTCTCTGTCTCTCTCTCTCTCTGTCTCTCTCTCTCTCTCTGTCTCTCTCTCTGTCTCTCTCTCTCTGTCTGTCTCTCTCTGCCTCTCTCCATCTCCCAAGGCTATGAAATATGCATGGAGGACTGGAGTGAAATGGGGAAGATGATGCAGCTAGCCTCGATTAACTATTTACAGCACAAAGACCATCTGGCCAGAGAGGACGAAGGAATGGGAGAAATAAAGAAATAGGGAGGGACAGAGAGAAGGAATGAGAAACTTGGATAGTATGATGGTAGAGTTGGGTCAGAGACCAGCAGACAGTGGGAGAAACAAGGGGAGGAAGGGGGACAGAGAGCGATAAAGAGAGAGCGACAGAGAGAGATAAAGAGAGAGAGAGAGAACTATTTTCATAATGTTGGATGGATACAAGTGCATGCCTCTCTAATGTAGCTTTGAAGTATCAAGATCAGACAGAGAGAAGGATGGGTCGTGACTCAAGAGCAAGGCCTTACTATCATATTGATTATGACATACCCAGGATCAGAGGGAAGAATAGATTGCAAGGAATAGAGAAACAAAAGGAGTGGAAGACAGTGATGGAGAGAGGATGAGAGGAGGAGAAACCAGTTTGACAAATGCCTGAAGTGAGCCTGAGGAGGGTAAGAGGATGGGGGTAGGGGAGTGGGGGATGGGGGATTGGGGGTAAGGGAGATGGGGGAAGGGGGATGGGGGTAGGGAGATGGGGGATGGGGGTAAGGGAGATGGGGGAAGGGGGATGGGGGATGGGGCTAGGGAGATGGGGGGAAGGGGGATGGGGCTAGGGAGATGGGGGGGAAGGGGGATGGGGTAGGGAGATGGGGGGAAGGGGGATGGGGGTGTGGGAGGATGGGGGAGGGGAAGGGGGATGGGGGTATGGAGATGGGGGAAGGGGGATGGGGGTAGGGAGATGGGAGGAAGGGGGATGGGGCTAGGGAGATGGGGGGGAAGGGGGATGGGGTAGGGAGATGGGGGGGAAGGGGGATGGGGGTAGGGAGATGGGGGGGAAGGGGGATAGGGGTAGGGTGATGGGTATGGGGGATTGTGTTAGGTGATGTGTGGTATGTGGAATGAGGATGGGGTAGTGAGATGGTGGTGGATGTTGGGATGTGGGGTAGTGTTGTGATGTGATGGGTAGGGTGTTGGTGGATGGGGATGGGGATGGGGAAGGGATGGGTGGGGGATGGGGAAGGGAGGGATGGGGGTAGGGAGAGGGGGATTGGGGTAAGGGAGATGGGGTAGGGGGATGGGGGTAGGGAGATGGGGGGTAGGGGGATGGGGTAGGGAGATGGGGGGAAGGGGGATGGGGTAGGGAGATGGGGGAAGAGGGATGGGGTAGGGAGATGGGGGAAAGGGGATGGGGATAGGGAGATGGGGATAGGGGGTAGGGAGATGGGGATAGGGGCTAGGGAGATGGGGATAGGGGGTAGGGAGATGGGGATAGGGGCTAGGGCGATGGGGATAGGGGCTAGGGAGATGGGGATAGGGGGTAGGGAGATGGGGGATAGGGGGTAGGGAGATGGGGGATAGGGGGTAGGGAGATGGGGATAGGGGGTAGGGAGATGGGGATAGGGGGTAGGGAGATGGGGATAGGGGCTAGGGAGATGGGGGATAGGGGCTAGGGAGATGGGGATAGGGGCTAGGAAGATGGGGGATAGGGGTAGGGAGATGGGGATAGGGGTTAAGGGGATAGGGGGTAGGGGGGTAGGGAGATGGGGATAGGGGCTAGGGAGATGGGGATAGGGGCTAGGGAGATGGGGGATAGGGGCTAAGGGGATAGGGGGTAGGGAGATGGGGATAGGGGTTAAGGGGATAGGGGGTAGGGGGGTAGGGAGATGGGGGATTGGGGTAAGGGGATTGGGGTAAGGGGAGGTGGGGCGTTGAGTGCTCTCTCTCTGAACTGACAGCTACTCATCAGTTCAAAAGAAGTGTGAAGAAGACATGAATTATAAATCCCAGCTGTTCTTTCACACTAACAGCACATGTATAAAGTGTGTGTGTGTGTGTGTTCGTGCGTGTGACACAGGTATGTGAAAATGTATAAATTAAACTGTGCAGTGCAGAGAGAGAGAGAGAGAGAGAGAGAGAGAGAGAGAGAGAGAGAGAGAGAGAGAGAGAGAGAGAGAGAGAGAGAGAGAGAGAGAGAGAGAGAGAGAGAGAGAGAGAGAGAGAGAGAGAGAGAGAGAGAGAGAGAGAGAGAGAGAGAGAGAGAGAGAGAGCATCTGTGTATCCTTGCCTGTCTCAACTCTTGTGTACCAGGCTTTACATCCAAGAGAGTATTGCATGTGGTTCACCTCAGAGGAGCAGCATTCTCCAGAGTCACTCTGGAGAACACACACTCAGGTTGACATCCCCTCTTAGTAATGCAGCAACCAATCCCCCGTCCCCAACAGCATCACCCACACCCAGAGAGACAATAAAACACCCAGGAGATGCACCATGGATGACTGACATATCATTTGACTTCCTGTCTGTTCATACAGTAAGGCTATGGGGTAACCAGCTGGTGTAGGGGTACAGTACTGTAGAGTGACTCAGGCTGCTGCTATTTCCTGTCTCTCTTTCGGAAGAGTCTGGGCAGATGAAGACAAAATGTTAACAGACCTCAGCCATATGATGATTGATAGTGATGATAGCGCTGAGACTCTGACATGCTAATTCATCATTGGAAATGAGTGGGGACAGCGAGACCACAGCTGAAGTTTGGATTTCTGGATAGGGAAATGGAACCCTAACCCTGCAGCTGTTATAGACATGGAATATGTCCCAAATGGCTCCCTCTTCCCTACATAGTTCACTACTTTAGACCAGAGCCCTATAGAACCCTATTCCCTACATAGTTCACTACTTTAGACCAGAGCCCTATAGAACCCTATTCCCTACATAGTTCACTACTTTAGACCAGAGCCCTATAGAACCCTATTCCCTACATAGTTCACTACTTTAGACCAGAGCCCTATAGAACCTTATTCCCTACATAGTTCACTACTTTAGACCAGAGCCCTATAGAACCCTATTCCCTACATAGTTCACTACTTTAGACCAGAGCCCTATAGAACCCTATTCCCTACATAGTTCACTACTTTAGACCAGTGCCCTATAGAACCCTATTCCCTACATAGTTCACTACTTTTGGCCAGAGTGGTGAGTTAAATAGGGAATAGGGAGCCATTTTGGACTCAAATGTCCAGACAGCTGCAGGAGAGTATAGATTGTAAAGGGAGATCTCTTGATAAAAATAAGTATTCTTGCCTTATCAGCCTGAGAAGACTTTCCGAGGAGTAAGAATCTGTGGCAGAAACTAAAAGCGCAGCAGTGGTTATGGGGGGAAACTGAGGGGAAGGAGGTGGGGAAACACCTCCCCAAAAATGTGAGTGAAGTGCTCCGAGGTTCACGGTGAGGTGAACGCTCCCAGCTTACACACAACAGGGATTGTGTGAACACACACGCTGTAGGCACAACCACACGCACAGCCTTGTCTAAATACACACAGACACGTGCACACGCATGGTGAGGGTGTGTGGTGTTTGTCCTCTGTCTCAGACAGACAGACAGACAGACAGACAGACAGACAGACAGACAGACAGACAGACAGACAGACAGACAGACAGACAGACAGACAGACAGACAGACAGACAGACAGACAGACAGACAGACAGACAGACACACACACACACACACACACACACACACACACACATTGGAAAGAACTAACCAAAAAACAGAGCAAACTAGAATGCTATTTGTCCCTTAACAGAGGGCCAGAATACCTGACCACTGTGACTGACCCAAACTTAAGGAAAGCTTTGACTATGTACAGACTCAGTGAGCATAGCCTTGCTATTGAGAAAGGCCACCATATGCAGACCTGGCTCTCAAGAGAAGACAGGCTATGTACACACTGCCCACAAAATGAGGTGGAAACTGAGCTGCACTTCCTAACCTACTGTCAAATGTATGACCATATTAGAGACACATATTTTCCTCAGATTACAGACGCCCACAAAGAGATCCAAAAATAATTCAATTTTGATAAACTCCCATATGGGGCAGCAGGTAGCCTAGTGGTTAGAGCGTTGGACTAGTAACCAAAAGGTTGCAAGATCGAATCCCCGAGCTGACAAGGTACAAATCTATCGTTCTGCCCCTGAACAGGCAGTTAACCCACTGTTCCTAGGCTGTCATTGTAAATAAGAATTTGTTCTTAACTGACTTGCCTAGTTAAATAAAGGTTAAATAAAAAAATATCTATTGGGTGAAATACCACAGTGTGTCATCACGGCAGCAAGATGTGTGACCTGTTGTCACAAGAAAAGGTCAACCCGTATTGATGTTTATTTATTTTCCCCTTTGTACTCTAATTATTTGCAAGTCGTTACAAGACTATGTATAGCCGTAATATGCCAGTTGAAATGTTTATATTCATTTTAAACTTTTGTGAGTGTAATGTTTACTGTTCATTTTTGTATTGATTATTTTCACTTCTATTTCCCTTGCTTTGGCAATGTAAACATATGTTTCCCCAGCCAATAAAGCCGCTTGAATTGAATTGAGAGAGAGGGATTAGCCCCAAGGTCCCCTGAGGCAAATCAGTAGGGGGCATAGTTCAGACATTTATCACATACGTTTCTCCTCAAGCACACTTCCTCTCTCCCTCTCTTCCCCTCTTCCCCTCTTCCCCTCTTCCTCTCTCCATCACTGTCTTTTCCCCTTTGTCTCTCTATCGCTCTTTTTCCTCTTTCCCTTGTCTCTGAAAGAATCAATAGAGGGAAGAGAGCCTGAGAGTGAGAGAGAGGTGTGTGAGTGTGAGGGGAATAATGTTGTCCACATTACAATCTCAGTATAGCTGTAATTGGCGAGCTATAACGCTCCCCTTGGTAGTTCTCTGGTCTCATATGGAGCTGTTGTAAAATGTTCCTTACAAGGAAAATCATTATTTTATTCAAACGCAAACTGTGTCTTTTCGATATAAACCTTTTTAGATATAAACATCCTCGGTTGCCTCAATTTCATAGCAACCATGCCCTTCCGCATCACAAAGAGAGCCGTCCTCGTGAGAAAAGGGAATGTTTTGGTCTCTTCATCGAGCGTGCTCCAGCTGAGGATCCTGGGACAGCCATAACAGATTCAAAGCCCAGGTTATCGGAGCCAGAGACACAGCATTAAACTCCCATGGCTGACGCCAGAGCTATGGAGATAGCCAAAACTCCACAGAACACGAAGAAGAAAGAACACTGGTAGGAGACAAGCGAGAAACTGAGGTCTTCAAAAAAATCAATCCCATAAGCCACTTTGAAGCATTTGGTTTATCCTTAACTTTTTCAACTCTGTCGTATCTGAACATGACCATAAACAGACAGGTTTTACACAGAGAGTTGTGTCAGCAGGGGCAAAAGCACATACACTATTCTGAAGCGTATAACTGACCAGCACTTTAAATGATCAATATTTAGTCGTCCCCGCTGTGCCTAAGCGAGATCTGTATCAGATCAATCACCTTTGATATTCTCTTAGAATGAAATAAAATCAAGATGACGATATTCTGTGAGAGATCTTTGAGAATTTAGTCATGTGAAAGATAGGCAGTTGGAGCAGCTTGGATCCCTCCCACTCCGTCTCTCCGGAGCCCAGTTCACATAGGATTGTCTCACACCACAAACCCATTATCCGCTCTGGCTTAATCCTGATTGGAAAAATATGGGACCGCTATACCCCCCCCCCCCTCCCCCCTTCAAGCATCCGGGGAAGACTGGGGCCGGGATTGCTGGGATCACCGCTGTTGATGTTCATTTGGCTTTCAGCTGAGTCACAGGAAGGTACAGAGACAGTTTGGGGACCACATGCATGGGTTTCTCACAGACCTTTTTAATCTTAACCAGAACCTCTCTCCAATTTAGGAGAATTGACAAGAAGAACTGAGAAAGTAAAGCAGGGGTAAACAGACAGACAGAAGTACAGGCAGATGTATCCATCTGTCTCATTTCATCTTGTAGTGGTTGATGTAGCCCACACAAATAAATCATCACCGACTTTCAAGCCAGTCTGAAGGACTCCAAAGGCAAGCCACGTCGGATGACAGGCGTCTAAACCCACTGACCCAGAAGCCTCACAGAAGTTCCTCTCTCCCTTCTTCTCAGCTAACTTTCCTCCAGAGCGGTGCCTCACATTGCCTGGCGTCTTGATCTACACCACCTGACAGTGAGGTGCCGAGCCCATTAATCTCCCCCATCTTCCCCACCGTTTGATCCCATGCTTGACGACATCAAAGTCCAGGCTCAAGGACAGTGGAGGTGGCAGTGCAACTGCACAGCCATTCTGGAGCTGACAGGAATCTGACGCCCACACACATAATAACAGCACAACAACACCACGGCGGCCATTTTGGCTCCTGACAAAAACATGCTAATTCTCTTCACCGTTCACGGACAATAACGAAGGGAGGCTAACAACGTGCCGGATTTGTAATTTAAATTTGAGCTTGTTTAGATTCTTTCAACTTCTCTTTTTTTTCCCGACCAGACTGGTTTGTCATGGTGAACCTTAAAAATGATTCATGAATTACAACAATTAAAACATCAACAGGAGCAGGGGGGAAATGGTATGTGCATTATTCATATGACTGCTAGAGGGAGACAGTCACAGCTAATGAGCGGCCAGCCTTTTGAAGTGCAGAGGACCCACAGTGAGGTACAGGGAAGTAATGAAGCACTATTGTGAGACCACAGGAGGGGAGGACAGCTCGTAATAAGGTCTGGAACGAAGAAAATGGAATGGCATCAAACACAGGGGGAACAATGTATTTGATACCATTCCACCTATTCCATTCCAGCCGTTACCACCAGCCCGTCCTCCCCAATTGTGGTGCCATCAACCTCCTGTGCGTGAGACAAATTTACTGTTTGAAGGCTTTCTATTTCTGTCATTAGAACCAGGACCCTGCCACTTGAGGGTTTATGTTTTAGAATAACAAAATGTATGTGTTAGAGTGATTGGTTCTGAGCTTCTGAGTCTCTGAAACGGAGAACAGTGGAGATATCACTGCTGACTGGCCAGTTCTACTAAGTAGAAGTTGCTCTGGTCTGCCCATCAGGCCGAGTCGTGACCCTGTCTCCCTGGCACCAGACGGTGCCCACTGTCCTGCCCTGTGCCACACTGATTAGCTATCTGTCCAAACAGATGCCCGCTCTCGCCCCATGCCACCGACCCACTTTCTCTCTTTCCCAGCCCCAGCTGATGTTTTGTCGTTCTTCCAAACTGTTCTGTCCGTACTCAGTGCCAGTGTGTCTTCAGAGAAGCACACCAATGAGATAAACCGACCCACCACCCTTTAAAGGTGCACTATGCAGAAATCACTCTGCCATTTCCTGGTTGCTAAAACTCTAATAGTTTGCATAATTTCAGTTTATGTGACAAAACAAGACAGTACAGTGTAGAGAATCATTGTACCATCTAAACCGTTGTGAAATATATTTTCCATAACCAAAAATATTGTTTTTCAGCTGTTTAAAGCTGGTGTACAAAACCGAAAGTAAAAAAACACTAAAACCAAACTTAAGAACAGGAAGAATAGAAATAGCGCACATAGATCTACTGCTTCTTAGACTTGATTTCAATGAGAATGACAGATCTATGACTCACATTTCTATGTGAATTTGGTCGGGTCGCCAAATAAGTTACATATTGCCACTTTAACCTCACAGTGAGTCCCTGTTCTGATAGGTGGACTGGGCTGTGGCGCCGATATAACCTAAGCAGGTACTACTTTTGAGCTTACCTCCAGAGGGAGCTCTCCAGGACCTTGCTGGAGTCGACGTGGTAATACTTGGTCAGGATGAGAATGACCTGAGGAAGACGAAGAGGAGAGAGGAAGAGAGGAGGATGAAGGGTGAGTCTCAACAGTACAATATAAACTGAAACACTTTCACAGATATGGCATGGTAAGTATTGTAATAGCAGTATTTGGTTTGATTCAAAATTATTCCAAAATGTATTTTGAAACTTCTTTCCCTGGGCTGTGGCTGTAATGCTGATGATGAACTGTTTGAGGGAACACAGAGAGACTATTACCCTGTACAAATAGCTGTCTTGTTTTACACTTTCATTTTAGAAGGAAATGTTTACAGAGTAGTCCCCATGCAAGCCAGATGATGTGTCTTGTTTAACGTTGAATATCATTTCAGGAGTCGCTTCAAATATTAAACCCTTTTACAGTTTTATTCAAGTACAAGTGCTGAACATTTGGTTTTGTGGGGTAGAAAAGCTGCCTTTGATATACAACTCAACAGAGACCTATATCATTCATAGAACCAGAGCATCTCGCCCATAGTACAAAAACATTCACGCACACGTGTGTGTGTGTGTGTGTGTGTGTGTGTGTGTGTGTGTGTGTGTGTGTGTGTGTGTGTGCTTGCGTGTGTCCCACTCCTTCATTGGTCTTTCATATTTTCGGAGAACTCCCCGATTTTGACAGCAGTGCGGCAGTGCTGGGCGTGCGTTGCCATGGCGAGGGATGCCGGCGGTTCAGAGAGAGAGCAGTTAGCCCCTTGGAGGTGTTATTGGCAGGTCGGTGGAGTGAACTGTTAGGATCCAGGGAAGAACACACTGGGCCTTACTGCACTGGGGCTGGTAGTAGCTGATTGGCCCAGGGCCCTGGCCAGGAGCAGAGGCCTACAGAAGGCTGTGATGAAGATGGCAGCTCTGACGAGACTTCAGTGTATGAACCACAGTGCAGAGTATAGGTCTTCACGGGTCCAAAAAGTTGGATCCGTTCCCGAAATGAACCTGGGGATTTCCCACCGGGCCTGACATGCATAAATAAAGAGACCTGTTCCGAATGGTTCTGGCCTTTCTAGGGAGTTTTTCCTAGCCACCGCGCTTCTACACCTGCATTACTTGCTGTTTGGGGTTTTAGGCTGTGTTTCTGTACAGCATTTTGTGTAAAAAGGGCTTTATAAATACATTTGATTGAAATTTGATAGATTTTTTCAAGTTGTCTGGATGTCCTTTGGGTGGTGGAGCATTATTGATACACACAGGAAACTGTTGAGTGTGATAAACCCAGCAGTGTTGCAGTTCTTGACACAAGGGGTGTGCCTACTACCATACCCCGTTCAAGGGCACTTAAATATTTTGCCTTGCCCATTCACCCTCTGAATGGCACACATACACAATCCATGTCTCAATTGTCTCAAGGCTTAAAAATCCTTCTTTAACCTGTCTCCTCCCCTTCATCTACACTGATTGAAGTGGATTTAACAAGTGACATCAATATTTCTCTAGCTTTCACCTGGATTCACCTGGTCAGTCATGTAAAGAGCAGGTGTTCCTAATGTTTTGTACACTCTGTGTATGTTGCTGCTACTGTTTATTATCTGTCACTTTATTCCTAGTTCTATGTACATATCTTCCTCAATTACCTCGTACCCCTGCACATTAACTCAGTACTGGAACCTCTTGTATATAGTCAGGTTATCATTACTCATAGACTCAGTACTGGAACCTCTTGTATATAGTCAGGTTATCATTACTCATAGACTCAGTACTGGAACCTCTTGTATATAGTCAGGTTATCATTACTCATAGACTCAGTACTGGAACCTCTTGTATATAGTCAGGTTATCATTACTCATAGACTCAGTACTGGAACCCCTTGTATATAGTCAGGTTATCATTACTCATAGACTCAGTACTGGAACCTCTTGTATATAGTCAGGTTATCATTACTCATAGACTCAGTACTGGAACCTCTTGTATATAGTCAGGTTATCATTACTCATAGACTCAGTACTGGAACCTCTTGTATATAGTCAGGTTATCATTACTCATAGACTCAGTACTGGAACCTCTTGTATATAGTCAGGTTATCATTACTCATAGACTCAGTACTGGAACCTCTTGTATATAGTCAGGTTATCATTACTCATAGACTCAGTACTGGAACCTCTTGTATATAGTCAGGTTATCATTACTCATAGACTCAGTACTGGAACCTCTTGTATATAGTCAGGTTATCATTACTCATAGACTCAGTACTGGAACCTCTTGTATATAGTCAGGTTATCATTACTCATAGACTCAGTACTGGAACCTCTTGTATATAGTCAGGTTATCATTACTCATAGACTCAGTACTGGAACCTCTTGTATATAGTCAGGTTATCATTACTCATAGACTCAGTACTGGAACCCCTTGTATATAGTCAGGTTATCATTACTCATAGACTCAGTACTGGAACCTCTTGTATATAGTCAGGTTATCATTACTCATAGACTCAGTACTGGAACCTCTTGTATATAGTCAGGTTATCATTACTCATAGACTCAGTACTGGAACCTCTTGTATATAGTCAGGTTATCATTACTCATAGACTCAGTACTGGAACCTCTTGTATATAGTCAGGTTATCATTACTCATAGACTCAGTACTGGAACCTCTTGTATATAGTCAGGTTATCATTACTCATAGACTCAGTACTGGAACCTCTTGTATATAGTCAGGTTATCATTACTCATAGACTCAGTACTGGAACCTCTTGTATATAGTCAGGTTATCATTACTCATAGACTCAGTACTGGAACCTCTTGTATATAGTCAGGTTATCATTACTCATAGACTCAGTACTGGAACCCCTTGTATATAGTCAGGTTATCATTACTCATAGACTCAGTACTGGAACCTCTTGTATATAGTCAGGTTATCATTACTCATAGACTCAGTACTGGAACCTCTTGTATATAGTCAGGTTATCATTACTCATAGACTCAGTACTGGAACCTCTTGTATATAGTCAGGTTATCATTACTCATAGACTCAGTACTGGAACCTCTTGTATATAGTCAGGTTATCATTACTCATAGACTCAGTACTGGAACCCCTTGTATATAGTCAGGTTATCATTACTCATTGTTTATCTATTAATGCTTGTATTATTACGTGTTTTACTTTTCTATTATTTCTCTATTTTCTCTGCATTGTTGGGAAGGGCCCGTCAGAAAGCATTTCACTGTTAGTCTACACCTGTTCTTTACGAAGCATGTGACTAATACAATTTGGTTTGAGATGACGCGTTCATATCCATACAATTTCCATCCATTTTCAGATGAGTTGAACCTTTGACAGGCTGACGCATACTTTAGCCAATTAGAAAAGATTCATCCGTTCTAATTTGGTGTTTGTTCTCCACGGATCAGTCTGGCCAAAGCCTTCGGCCCTCAACAACCTTTAGTGTTGCCCCCTTGTGCCAGGGCAGAGCAATGCAGCTATAGGGATGTTTATTCCAAGAGGACAACAGGCCTCTTTGATGGAGGCTGAGCTAGTCTTTAAAGACCACACTGGGACTCGAGAGAGAGAGTTACATTATACACATAACACAGAGTTGGTCGGTCCAAGCTCCACATCTCGGAACCAACCACTGAGTGGAACACTGAGTGTACTTTGAGAGTAGCTCCAATCCCCATTCCACAACAGAGATCCGAGTTCTATCAAAGGCACTCTACAGACTCTCAAGACACTTTGGCTCAAAGCTACTCCAGCTCAAAGTTCCATCCCTGGGGTAGCTTGGGGTTCCAAAGACACTTTGAGGCCAGTGGAACGGAAACGTCAACAATCCCTCAAAGCCCTGCATTATAGACCAAAATTGGTTAAAGAAAACTGTGATAAATAAAAAATTATAACAGTTTCATTTAAGGACCAAAAAATTTACAGCTGTGCCATATAGATTCCAAAATAGTTGGGAAGAGATTATCGATGTACTGATTCCATGGCACATGGTTTATGAACTGATACACAAAACGACGCCGGATTCAAAACTTAAAGTTTTTCAATTTAAATTATTATACAAAATTCTTGGAACCAAGAGAATGTTATATATATGGGGGATACAACCTTCCCAGCTCTGCAACTTTTACTGCAAAGAGGCAGAATCATTAGATCACTTGTTTTGGTCCTGTCTAAATGTAGCTTGGTTTTGGGCACAGATTCAGGAATGGATGAAGAATTGCAACATTTATCTGGAGCTAACTCTGCATATAGCAATACTGGGTGATTTGAAAAGTCATAGTCAATCGATCAATAATTTTATAATACTCTTAGCAAAAATGTTTTATCTATAATTTACAATCTGTATAAACTATGAGAATAGAAATATTCAGAACTTTGGTGAAACATCACAGCACAGTTGAAAAATATATGGCAAACAGAAATCAAAACATAATGGTGTTCAGAGATAGATGGGAGAGGTTGAGTGGAGCTGAAGGATGGGACTAAAAACAAACAGAAGATAACTATTGAAAAATATTCTGTGTCTGTAAAATGTATATAGAATGTAAAGTATAAACTGGAAGTAGAAGCCTAAGTGTTATTGTCCATTAGTTTACTCCAATTAGGGGAGGGGTGGTAGGGTTAGGGGAAAATAATATAGGATTTTTTTTATATTTTATATATATATATATATATATATATACATATACAGTATATATGAGGGACTGGAAATTATTCAGACAATTACATTGATGGAAGCCACAATCTATCTGCAATATTAAAGCTGAAACAAGCTCCTAAAGATTTACTCAGTTACTGCTGGGAAAGTCTATCCCCACAGATGGGGAATTGGAAAGCAGAGATAATCTGAACTTTTACTCAAAGCCATTGAAGTATGTGAAACCGGGAAGGCTCTTGTGTGACATCCTGCGATGCAGCAAGCGAGCATATCCCTCCGCCCTTGCCTGGCCGCGTGCTGCCCTACTGTGAATCAGCTAGTGACCGTGGCAACAGACTGTCAGCCTCTGCAAAGCTGTCCCTCTCTATCCACACAGCTCTAATGAGACACCGAGTAAGACCAAGGCCTATCTGACTCTCACCAGGCAGAGACGGAATGAAACACCAACGCTGACTTTATCTGCTATGCTGAACATTTGGACTTTTGCCAATAATGTTTTTTCAAGTTTTAATTGGCCTGCCCTGGTGAGGGAAGTGAGGAAAGTGGTTGACTGACAAGTTTAGGTGTTGATGGAAGGATGGAAGAGAAGAGTAGTGGAGAAGGTGGAGGACTGGCACAGGAGAGAAGGAAGGAGACGTCTAGGTAGAACAGGTAGTTGGTCTCTAGTCAATTTCCTCAACTCTCAATTCAACATGAAAAGATAAATAGGAAGACAGGACAAATTAATACGGGGAGCTGGTGAGCGACCTCTGAACTCTGAGTGCTGGGGTCAAGAGTTCAACAAGGATCAGATTCTAGAAGGCTATAAATGGGGGAAAGTATTTGGTTGTGCATTTCAGATTTCACTGGTGAAGCATTCCTCTGAAGAGCCCCACTTATACAAGATCTACTATTTCATGTAAAACAGAGTTGGGTAGTAAATGAGAGCATGCCTCTGCTAGTGTCGCCCGGACCTGGCACAACCACATGTGTGCCCCTGTTTGCAATAGACAGCCCTGCATAAAAATACAGATTGCTTTGGGCGTCGCACATAAAATAGCATCCCAGACGCGTCCTGTGAAATATGAAAAAGTAAAGTGAGAGCTTTTCTGTCTTTCTCTCCACTGGGCCGACAGAGATTCAGGGCATGCATCATTCATCTGCATGTCAACATTCCTCTGGTTTTGTATCCGACCAGCCCATAAAAACGCTCCAGAGAAACACTGCGCCACACAGTCCTATCCCTGTGCTACACAGTCCTATCCCTGCGCTACACAGTCCTATCCCTGCGCCACACAGTCATATCTGTTGAATCTGACAATTAATCTTGATGGTTGTACAGTCGTCTCAAATAAAACTGTGAAGGACCTCGGCGTTACTCTGGACCCTGATCTCTCTTTTCAAGAACATCTCTGTTTCAAGGACAGCTTTTTTCCATCTACTTAACATTGCAAAAATCAGAAACCTTCTGTCCAAAAATGATGCAGAAAAATGAATCCATGCTTTTGTTACTTCTAGGTTGGACTACTGCCATGCTCTACTTTCCGGCTACCCAGATAAAGCACTAAATAAACTTCAGTTAGTGTTAAATACGGCTGCTAGAATCCTGACTAGAACCAACATTTTTTATCATATTACTCCAGTGCTAGCCTCCCTACACTGGCTTCCTGTTAAGGCAAGGGCTGATTTCAAGGTTTTACTGCTAACCTACAAAGCATTACATGGGCTTGCTCCTACCTATCTTTCCGATTTGGTCCTGCCGTACATACCTACACGTACGCTATGATCACAAGACGCAGGCCTCCTAATTGCCCCTAGAATTTCTAAGCAAACAGCTGGAGGCAGGGCTTTCTCCTATAGAGCTCCATTTTTATGGAATGGTCTGCCTACCCATGTGAGAGACGCGGGCTCAACCTTTAAGTCTTTACTGAAGACTCATCTCTTCAGTAGGTCCTATGATTGAGTGTCGTCTGGCCCAGGAGTGTGAAGGTGAACGGAAAAGCTCTGGAGCAACGAACCACCCTTGCTGTCTCTGCCTGGCCGGTTCCCCTCTCTCCACTGGGATTCTCTGCCTCTAACCCTTTTACAGAGGCTGAGTCACTGGCTTACTAGTGTTCTTCCATGCCGTCCCTAGGAAGGGTGCGTCACTTGAGTGGGTTGAGTCACTGACGTGGTCTTCCTGTCTGGGGTTGGCGCCCCCCCCCCCCCCCTTGGGTTATGCCGTGGCGGAGATCTTTGTGGGCTATACTCGGCCTTGTGTCAGGATGGTAAGTCGGTGGTTGAAGATATCCCTCTAGTGGTGTGGGGGCTGTGCTTTGGCAAAGTGGGTGGGGTTATATCCTGCCTGTTTGGCCCTGTCCGGGGGTATCATTGGATGGGGCCACAGTGTCTCCTGACCCCTCCTGGACGTGCTATCTGTCCCAGACCTGCTGTTTTCAACTCTCTAGAGACAGCAGGAGCGGTAGAGATACTCTCAATGATTGGCTATGAAATGCCAACTGACATTTACTCTTGAGGTGCTGACCTGTTGCACCCTCGACAACTACTGTGATTATTATTATTTGACCATGCTGGACATTTATGAAAATTTGAACATCTTGCCCATGTTCTGTTATAATCTCCACCCAGCACAGCCAGAAGAGGACTGGCCACCCCTCATAGCCTGGTTCCTCTCTAGGTTTCTTCCTAGGTTCCGGCCTTTATAGGGAATTCTTCCTAGCCACCGTGCTTCTACACCTGCATTACTCGCTGTTTGGGGTTTTAGGCTGGGTTTCTGTACAGCACTTTGAGATATCAGCTGATGTAAGAAGGGCTATATAAATACATTTGATTTGATTTGATATCCCTATGCTACACAGTCCTATCCCTGTGCTACACAGTCTTATCCCTGTGCTACACAGTCCTATCCCTGTGCTACACAGTCCTATCCCTGTGCTACACAGTCCTATCCCTGCGCTACACAGTCCTATCCCAGCGCTACACAGTCCTATCCCTGTGCTACACAGTCCTATCCCTGCACTACACAGTCCTATCCCAGCGCTACACAGTCCTATCCCTGCGCTACACAGTCCTATCCCTGCGCTACACAGTCCTATCCCTGCGCTACACAGTCCTATCCCTGCGCTACACAGTCCTATCCCAGCGCTACACAGTCCTATCCCTGTGCTACACAGTCCTATCCCTGTGCTACACAGTCCTATCGCTGCACTACACAGTCCTATCCCTGCGCTACACAGTCCTATCCCTGTGCTACACAGTCCTTTCCCTGCGCTACACAGTCCTATCCCTGCGCTACACAGTCCTATCCCTGTGCTACACTGGTTTGAAACTGAGTTTGAGGCTGAGTTCTGCACGATGGGAAGATCATTTTTCTTTAGAGAAGTGGTGGACAGGGAAAGTACAAATGCTACCATGAATCACTATGAGGAGGAGGCAGAAGGAGCGTTCTGTTGGCGACGACGTGCCTCCCCTCCATGACAAAATTGCTGAATAGTGGAGAAGCTTGATCCCACCGCTTCCACCAACGGGCACTGGCCGGAGACCGAGAATGCAGCTTGGCAGGCCCCAACTACAACTTATTTTACTGAAAGGAAAGGTTTGGCACATCCGAAAGGTCTTAACAGAGCAGCAGCTTAGAACGATCTTCCTGTTATTCGGAACAAGTTAATTATAAATACAAAAATGAATCACAACAACTGGAGCCTACATAGATCTGCAAATATGTCAAGTCGAGAGAGACAAAGTCTGACTGGTCATTTCGGAATGAACCACGACGGAAAAGCATGGTGTGGGCATTTTATTGACTGCAAAGTAAGTAATAGGTCATTTGTGAAGCAATTGACCCTGGAAGAGTGTTTCCTTTCAACAAATACATCTCCTATTCACATTACTTTTCTATTCATTAGAGCAGTACAAACACTGGAAACTCCAAGCATTTCACGTTAAGAGTTTCATTAAAAAAAATGTTTTTTTTTGCCACAACGTCCATGCAACCTTGTGGCAACATTGTCGCAGTCTTGATGGTGACCCACTGTGGGAATGTTGTTTGTCAGCCTCTGGATGACATTTACAGGGGAAACGTCACCTGGGCAGTCAGGAGCCCTGAATAACAACACACAGTTACAAGAGCCCCCAGTGAGCCTTTTACACCTGGGCAGTCAGGAGCCCTGAATAACAACACACAGTTACAAGAGCCCCCAGTGAGCCCTTTACACCTGGGCAGTCAGGAGCCCTGAATAACAACACACAGTTACAAGAGCCCCCAGTGAGCCCTTTACACCTGGGCAGTCAGGAGCCCTGAATAACAACACACAGTTACAAGAGCCCCCAGTGAGCCCTTTACACCTGGGCAGTCAGGAGCCCTGAATAACAACACACAGTTACAAGAGCCCCCAGTGAGCCCTTTACACCTGGGCAGTCAGGAGCCCTGAATAACAACACACAGTTACAAGAGCCCCCAGTGAGCCCTTTACACCTGGGCAGTCAGGAGCCCTGAATAACAACACACAGTTACAAGAGCCCCCAGTGAGCCCTTTACACCTGGGCAGTCAGGAGCCCTGAATAACAACACACAGTTACAAGAGCCCCCAGTGAGCCCTTTACACCTGGGCAGTCAGGAGCCCTGAATAACAACACACAGTTACAAGAGCCCCCAGTGAGCCCTTTACACCTGGGCAGTCAGGAGCCCTGAATAACAACACACAGTTACAAGAGCCCCCAGTGAGCCCTTTACACCAGCGACACAGCTGATCATCAAGTCCAGCTTCACATCACCATCTTGTCTTTTTTTTCTTCCCTTGAGACATTCTGCTACACTGGGGGTCTCATTGAGAAGCTATCAATCAGCTTTCGAAGAGAGAGGAGAAGAGTTTGGTGAAAGGAAAGGGAATGAACAGAAAGAAAGAGAGCACGGATAAAGAGAGAGACGAGAAGTGCCAGAGTTGGAGAGAACGAAGAAGAACGCAGCCATTCATTTTTAAGGCAAAATCTGTGAAATACAATCACTCTATCAGAGTGTATGACCCCTTGGAGGCGAGCACATTCTCCAGAAAACAGACCACACACAGATACACTTTTCATCACAGTCGGGAAAAACAGGATTCCCGGCCAATTCAATTTGAGGAGTGACTTCTCTTTGCCTCCTCTTAACCCACTAGAGTGTACACAGACACACACAGACACACACAGACACAAAGAGACACACACAGACACACACGGACACACACGGACACACACGGACACACACGGACACACACGGACACACACGGACACACACGTACACACACGGACACACACAGACACACACGGACACACACGTACACACACGTAGACACACGGACACGCACGTACACACACGGACACACACAGACACACACAGACACACACGTACACACACGTAGACACACGGACACACAAGGACACACACGGACACACACGAACACACACGGACACACATGTATACACACGGACACACACGGACATACACGTAGACACACGGACACACACGGACATACACGTATACACACGGACACACACGGACACACACGTATACACACGGACACACACGGACACACACGTATACACACGGACACACACGTATACACATAGACACACACGTACACACACGGACACACACATACAAACACGGACACACACGTACACACACGTAGACACACGGACACACACGTAGACACACGGACACAGTCGTAGACACACGAGACACACACGTAGACACACGAACACACACGGACACACAGGACACACACGTAGACACACGTAGACACACGGACACACACGTAGACACACGAACACACACGTAGACACACGAACACACACGGACACACACGTAGACACACGTAGACACACGGACACACACGTATACACACGTAGACACACGTAGACACACGGACACACACGTATACACACGTAGACACACGGACACACACGTATACACACGTAGACACACGTATACACACGTAGACACACGGACACACACGGACACACAGACACACACGTATACACACGTAGACACACGGACACACACGTAGACACACGGACACACACAGACACACACGTATACACACGTAGACACACGTAGACACACGGACACACACGTATACACACGTATACACACGTATACACACGGACACACACGTATACACACGGACAAACACGTATACACACGGACACACACGTAGACACACGTAGACACACGGACACACACGTACACACACGTATACACACGGACACACAGACACACACGGACACACACGGACACACACGTATACACACGGACTCACACGTAGACACACGGACACACACGGACACACGGACACACACGGACACACACGAACACACACGTATACACACGGACACACATGTATACACACGGACACACACGGACATACACACGGACACACACGGACACACACGTATACACACGGACACACACGGACACACACGTATACACACGGACACACACGTATACACATAGACACACACGTACACACACGGACACACACATACAAACACGGACACACACGTACACACACGTAGACACACGGACACACACGTATACACACGGACACACACGTAGACACATGGACACACACGGACACACACGTAGACACACGGACACACACGGACACACGGACACACACGTAGACACACGTAGACACACGGACACACACGTAGACACACGAACACACACGTAGACACACGAACACACACAAACACACACGGACACACACGGACACACACGGACACACACTTAGACACACGTAGACACACGGACACACACGTATACACACGTAGACACACGGACACACACGTATACACACGTAGACACACGTATACACACGTAGACACACGGACACACACGGACACACAGACACACACGTATACACACGTAGACACACGGACACACACGTAGACACACGGACACACACAGACACATACGTATACACACGTAGACACACGTAGACACACGGACACACACGTATACACACGTATACACACGTATACACACGGACACACACGTATACACACGGACACACACGTATACACACGGACACACACGTAGACACACGTAGACACACGGACACACACGTACACACACGTATACACACGGACACACAGACACACACGGACACACACGGACACACACGTATACACACGGACACACACGGACACACACGGACACACGGACACACACGGACACACGGACACACACATAGACACACGGACACACACGGACACACGGACACACACGGACACACACGGACACACACGGACACACGGACACACACGTAGACACACGGACACACACGGACACACACGGACAAACGGACACACAGACACACACGGACACACACGTATACACACGAACACACACGTAGACACACGGACACACTCGGACACACACGTAGACACACGGACACACACGTAGACACACGGACACACACGGACACACACGTATACACACGTAGACACACGGACACACACGGACACACACGGACACACACGGACACACAGACACACACGGACACACACGGACACACACGTATACACACGGACACACACGTATACACACGGACACACACGTAGACACACGGACACACACGGACACACGGACACACACGGACACACACGTATACACACGTAGACACACGGACACACACGGACACACACGGACACACACGGACACACACGTATACACACGGACACACACGGACACACACGTATACACACGGACACACACGTATACACGGACACACACGTAGACACACGGACACACACGTATACACACGTAGACACACGGACACACACGTAGACACACGAACACACACGGACACACACGTATACACACGTATACACACGTGTACACACGTAGACACACGGACACACACGTAGACACACGAACACACACGGACACACACGTATACACACGTATACACACGTATACACACGGACACACACGTAGACACACGGACACACACGTATACACACGGACACACACGTACACACACGTACACACACGTAGACACACGGACACACACGGACACACACGGACACACACGGACACACACGGACACACACGGACACACACGGACACACACGTATACACACGGACACACACGGACACACACGTATACACACGTATACACACGGACACACACGTATACACACGGACACACACGTACACACACGGACACACACGGACACACACGGACACACACGGACACACACGTAGACACACGGACACACACGTAGACACACGAACACACACGGACACACACGTACACACACGTACACACACGTAGACACACGGACACACACGGACACACACGGACACACACGGACACACACGGACACACACGGACACACACGTATACACACGGACACACACGTATACACACGGACACACACGGACACACACGTATACACACGTATACACACGGACACACACGTATACACACGGACACACACGTATACACACGGACACACACGTATACACACGGACACACACGGACACACACGGACACACACGGACACACACGGACACACACGGACACACACGTATACACACGGACACACACGGACACACACGTATACACACGGACACACACGTATACACACAGACACACACGAACACACACGTAGACACACGGACACACACGTATACACACGTAGACACACGGACACACACGTAGACACACGAACACACACGGACACACACGTATACACACGGACACACACGTAGACACACGGACACACACGGACACACACGGACACACACGTATACACACGTAGACACACGAACACACACGTATACACACGTAGACACACGACCACACACGGACACACACGGACACACAGACACACACGTATACACACGTAGACACACGGACACACACGTATACACACGTATACACACGTATACACACGACCCGGACACACAGACACACACGAACACAAGCCTATTCTCTTTCATTCTCACATACATTAAAAGTACTCACTCACTCTCCCTCCCTCCCTCCCTCTCTTAATATCTTAGCTAGGTCACAATTACCTCCATTCCTCTCCTTCAATAGCAGTGATAATCAGGGCATTGCCCATTCAGATCTCAGCGTTCGACAACCTCAAGCGGTCATGTCTGTTTGAACACGTTTCTGCACGGACCTCAACCCTCCCTCTGAAGAGCCAGGCACCGGGCAGTGACCCACACACACGCAGGCCTTTCAACGGTCGTTTGAGACAGCGACTGCTCATTAAACTGCTCCGGGAGAAAGGGAGATGACTATTACAGGGGCCTGGGAGTTTTGCTGGCCCTGCAGTCTAACCAATACAAAGGATACGTCTACTAGACTAACCTTCACACACATGCTAGATTCCATACAGTCAGGCTGAGGTAGTCAGCGTTCTACTGGCTGGTTCCCACTATAGTTTATCTGTCTCCTACGCTATAGTATTCTACATTACTCTATAGTATTCTACATTACTTTACAGTATTCTACATTACTCTACAGTATTCTACATTACTCTATAGTATTCTACATTACTTTACATTATTCTACATTACTCTATAGTATTCTACATTACTCTACAGTATCCTACATTACTCTATAGTATTCTACATTACTCTATAGTAGTCTACATTACTTTACAGTATTCTACATTACTCTATAGGATTCTACATTACTCTATAGTATTCTACATTACTTTACAGTATTCTACATTACTCTATAGTATTCTACATTACTCTACAGTATTCTACATTACTTTACATTATTCTACATTACTCTATAGTATTCTACATTACTCTACAGTATTCTACATTACTCTACGGTATTCTACATGACTTTACAGTATTCTACATGACTTTACAGTATTCTACATTACTTTACAGTATTCTACATCACTCTATAGTATTCTACATTACTTTACAGTATTCTACATTACTCTATAGTATTCTACATTACTCTATAGTATTCTACATTACTTTACAGTATTCTACATTACTCTATAGTATTCTACATTACTCTATAGTATTCTACATTACTCTACAGTATTCTACATTACTCTATAGTATTCTACATTACTCTACAGTATTCTACAGTACTCTATAGTATTCTACATTACTTTACAGTATTCTACATTACTCTATAGTATTCTACGCTACTCTACAGTATTCTACATTACTCTACAGTATTCTACATTACTTTACAGTATTCTACATTACTTTACAGTATTCTACATTACTCTATAGTATTCTACATTACTCTACAGTATTCTACATTACTCTATAGTATTCTACATTACTCTACAGTATTCTACAGTACTCTATAGTATTCTACATTACTCTATAGTATTCTACATTACTCTACAGTATTCTACATTACTCTACAGTATTCTACAGTACTCTATAGTATTCTACATTACTCTATAGTATTCTACATTACTCTACAGTATTCTACATTACTCTACAGTATTCTACATTACTTTACAGTATTCTACATTACTCTACAGTATTCTACATTACTCTACAGTATTCTACATTACTCTATAGTATTCTACATTACTCTATAGTATTCTACATTACTCTAAAGTATTCTTAATTACTCTATAGTATTCTACATTACTCTACAGTATTCTACATTACTCTATAGTATTCTACATTACTCTATAGTATTCTACATTACTCTATAGTATTCTACATTACTCTATAGTATTCTACATTACTCTACAGTATTCTACATTACTCTATAGTATTCTACATTACTCTATAGTATTCTTCTGCTGTCTTTTACTTTTCCATATTTCTGCTTTTGTCCTCCTTTTCTGTCTGTCTGTCTGTCTGTCAACCTGTTTTGGCTCACTCTCCCTCGTTGTTTCTTTCTGTCTGTCTGGTTCACTCTCCCTCGATGTGTCTGTCTGTCTGTCTGGTTCACTCTCCCTCGATGTGTCTGTCTGTCTGTCTGGTTCACTAGCCCTCGATGTGTCTGTCTGTCTGTCTGGTTCACTAGCCCTCGATGTGTCTGTCTGTCTGTCTGCTTCACTCTCCCTCGTTGTTTCTGTCTGTCTGTCTGGTTCACTCTCCCTCGTTGTTTCTGTC
>NC_138297.1:13600000-13630000 GCF_965601325.2 Salmo salar | reverse complement strand
TGTCTGTCTGTCTGTCTGTCTGGTTCACTAGCCCTCGTTGTGTCTGTCTGTCTGTCTGTCTGTCTGTCTGTCTGTCTGTCTGGTTCACTAGCTCTCGTTGTGTCTGTCTGTCTGTCTGTCTGTCTGTCTGTCTGTCTGTCTGGTTCACTAGCTCTCGTTGTGTCTGTCTGTCTGTCTGTCTGTCTGTCTGTCTGTCTGTCTGGTTCACTAGCCCTCGTTGTGTCTGTCTGTCTGTCTGTCTGGTTCACTAGCTCTCGTTGTGTCTGTCTGTCTGTCTGTCTGTCTGTCTGTCTGTCTGTCTGTCTGTCTGTCTGTCTGGTTCACTAGCCCTCGTTGTGTCTGTCTGTCTGTCTGTCTGTCTGGTTCACTAGCCCTCGTTGTGTCTGTCTGTCTGTCTGTCTGGTTCACTAGCTCTCGTTGTGTCCGTCTGTCTGTCTGTCTGTCTGTCTGGTTCACTAGCCCTCGTTGTGTCTGTCTGTCTGTCTGTCTGTCTGTCTGTCTGTCTGTCTGTCTGGATCACTACCCTCGTTGTGTCTGTCTGTCTGTCTGTCTGGTTCATTCTCCCTCATTGTGTCTGTCTGTCTGTCTGTCTGGTTCACTAGCCCTCGTTGTGTCTGTCTGTCTGTCTGTCTGTCTGTCTGTCTGTCTGTCTGTCTGTCTGTCTGTCTGTCTGTCTGTCTGTCTGTCTGTCTGTCTGTCTGGTTCACTAGACCTCGTTGTGTCTGTCTGTCTGTCTGGTTCACTAGCTCTCGTTGTGTCTGTATGTCTGTCTGTCTGTCTTTCTGTCTGTCTATCTGTCTGTCTGTCTGGTTCACTAGCCCTCGTTGTGTCTGTCTGTCTGTCTGGTTCACTAGCCCTCGTTGTGTCTGTCTGTCTGTCTGTCTGGTTCACTAGCCCTCGTTGTGTCTGTCTGTCTGTCTGTCTGGTTCATTCTCCCTCGTTGTGTCTGTCTGTCTGTCTGTCTGGTTCACCAGCCATCGTTGTGTCTGTCTGTCTGTCTGTCTGTCTGTCTGTCTGTCTGTCTGTCTGTCTGTCTGGTTCACTAGCCCTCGTTGTGTCTGTCTGTCTGTCTGTCTGTCTGGTTCACTAGCCCTCATTGTGTCTGTCTGTCTGTCTGTCTGGTTCACTAGCCCTCGTTGTGTCTGTCTGTCTGTCTGTCTGTCTGTCTGTCTGTCTGTCTGGTTCACTAGCTCTCGTTGTGTCTGTCTGTCTGTCTGTCTGTCTGTCTGTCTGTCTGGTTCACTAGCTCTCGTTGTGTCTGTCTGTCTGTCTGTCTGTCTGTCTGTCTGTCTGTCTGGTTCACTAGCCCTCGTTGTGTCTGTCTGTCTGTCTGTCTGGTTCACTAGCTCTCGTTGTGTCTGTCTGTCTGTCTGTCTGTCTGTCTGTCTGTCTGTCTGTCTGTCTGGTTCACTAGCCCTCGTTGTGTCTGTCTGTCTGTCTGTCTGTCTGGTTCACTAGCCCTCGTTGTGTCTGTCTGTCTGTCTGTCTGGTTCACTAGCTCTCGTTGTGTCCGTCTGTCTGTCTGTCTGTCTGTCTGGTTCACTAGCCCTCGTTGTGTCTGTCTGTCTGTCTGTCTGTCTGTCTGTCTGTCTGTCTGTCTGTCTGGATCACTACCCTCGTTGTGTCTGTCTGTCTGTCTGTCTGGTTCATTCTCCCTCATTGTGTCTGTCTGTCTGTCTGTCTGGTTCACTAGCCCTCGTTGTGTCTGTCTGTCTGTCTGTCTGGTTCACTAGCTCTCGTTGTGTCTGTCTGTCTGTCTGTCTGTCTGTCTGTCTGTCTGTCTGGTTCACTAGCTCTCGTTGTGTCTGTCTGTCTGTCTGGTTCACTAGCCCTCGTTGTGTCTGTCTGTCTGTCTGTCTGGTTCACTAGCTCTCGTTGTGTCTGTCTGTCTGTCTGTCTGTCTGTCTGTCTGTCTGTCTGTCTGTCTGTCTGTCTGTCTGTCTGTCTGTCTGTCTGGTTCACTAGCCCTCGTTGTGTCTGTCTGTCTGTCTGTCTGTCTGTCTGGTTCACTAGCCCTCGTTGTGTCTGTCTGTCTGTCTGTCTGGTTCACTAGCCCTCGTTGTGTCTGTCTGCCTGTCTGTCTGTCTGTCTGTCTGTCTGGTTCACTAGCTCTTGTTGTGTCTGTCTGTCTGTCTGTCTGTCTGTCTGTCTGTCTGTCTGTCTGTCTGTCTGTCTGTCTGTCTGGTTCACTAGCCCTCATTGTGTCTGTCTGTCTGTCTGTCTGGTTCACTAGCCCTCGTTGTGTCTGTCTGTCTGTCTGGTTCACTAGCTCTCGTTGTGTCTGTCTGTCTGTCTGTCTGTCTGTCTGTCTGTCTGTCTGTCTGTCTGTCTGGTTCACTAGCCCTCATTGTGTCTGTCTGTCTGTCTGTCTGGTTCACTAGCCCTCGTTGTGTCTGTCTGTCTGTCTGGTTCACTAGCTCTCGTTGTGTCTGTCTGTCTGTCTGTCTGTCTGTCTGTCTGTCTGTCTGTCTGTCTGTCTGTCTGTCTGTCTGTCTGTCTGGTTCACTAGCCCTCGTTGTGTCTGTCTGTCTGTCTGTCTGTCTGTCTGTCTGTCTGTCTGTCTGTCTGTCTGTCTGTCTGTCTGTCTGGTTCACCAGCCCTCGTTGTGTCTGTCTGTCTGTCTGGTTCACTAGCCCTCGTTGTGTCTGTCTGTCTGTCTGTCTGGTTCACCAGCCCTCGTTGTGTCTGTCTGTCTGTCTGGTTCACCAGCCCTCGTTGTGTCTGTCTGTCTGTCTGTCTGGTTCACCAGCCCTCGTTGTGTCTGTCTGTCTGTTTGGTTCACCAGCCCTCGTTGTGTCTGTCTGTCTGTCTGGTTCACCAGCCCTCGTTGTGTCTGTCTGTCTGTCTGTCTGTCTGTCTGTCTGTCTGTCTGGTTCACCAGCCCTCGTTGTGTCTGTCTGTCTGTCTGGTTCACTATCCCTCGTTGTGTCTGTCTGTCTGTCTGGTTCACTAGCCCTCGTTGTGTCTGTCTGTCTGTCTGGTTCACCAGCCCTCGTTGTGTCTGTCTGTCTGTCTGTCTGTTCACTAGCCCTCGTTGTGTCTGTCTGTCTGTCTGTCTGGTTCACCAGCCCTCGTTGTGTCTGTCTGTCTGTCTGGTTCACTAGCCCTCGTTGTGTCTGTCTGTCTGTCTGGTTCACTAGCCCTCGTTGTGTCTGTCTGTCTGTCTGGTTCACTAGCCCTCGTTGTGTCTGTCTGTCTGTCTGTCTGGTTCACCAGCCCTCGTTGTGTCTGTCTGTCTGTCTGGTTCACTAGCCCTCGTTGTGTCTGTCTGTCTGTCTGTCTGGTTCACAAGCCCTCCTTGTGTCTGTCTGTCTGTCTGTCTGTCTGGTTCACTAGCTCTCGTTGTGTCTGTCTGTCTGTCTGGTTCACTAGCCCTCGTTGTGTCTGTCTGTCTGTCTGTCTGGTTCACCAGCCCTCGTTGTGTCTGTTTGTCTGTCTGGTTCACTAGCCCTCGTTGTGTCTGTCTGTCTGTCTGTCTGGTTAACTAGCCCTCGTTGTGTCTGTCTGTCTGTCTGTCTGTCTGGTTCACTAGCTCTCGTTGTGTCTGTCTGTCTGTCTGGTTCACTAGCCCTCGTTGTGTCTGTCTGTCTGTCTGGTTCACCAGCCCTCGTTGTGTCTGTCTGTCTGTCTGGTTCACCAGCCCTCGTTGTGTCTGTCTGTCTGTCTGTCTGTCTGGTTCACCAGCCCTCGTTGTGTCTGTCTGTCTGTCTGTCTGGTTCACCAGCCCTCATTGTGTCTGTCTGTCTGTCTGGTTCACTAGCCCTCGTTGTGTCTGTCTGTCTGTCTGGTTCACTAGCCCTCGTTGTGTCTGTCTGTCTGTCTGGTTCACTAGCCCTCGTTGTGTCTGTCTGTCTGTCTGGTTCACCAGCCCTCGTTGTGTCTGTCTGTCTGTCTGGTTCGCTAGCCCTCGTTGTGTCTGTCTGTCTGTCTGTCTGTCTGTCTGTCTGTCTGTCTGTCTGTCTGTCTGGTTCACTAGCCCTCGTTGTGTCTGTCTGTCTGTCTGTCTGGTTCACTAGCCCTCGTTGTGTCTGTCTGTCTGTCTGTCTGTCTGTCTGTCTGTCTGTCTGTCTGTCTGTCTGTCTGGTTCACTAGCCCTCGTTGTGTCTGTCTGTCTGTCTGTCTGGTTCATTCTCCCTCGTTGTGTCTGTCTGTCTGTCTGGTTCACTAGCCCTCGTTGTGTCTGTCTGTCTGTCTGTCTGGTTCACTAGCCCTCGTTGTGTCTGTCTGTCTGTCTGTCTGGTTCACCAGCCCTCGTTGTGTCTGTCTGTCTGTCTGTCTGGTTCACTAGCCCTCGTTGTGTCTGTCTGTCTGTCTGTCTGGTTCATTCTCCCTTGTTCTGTCTGTCTGTCTGTCTGTCTGGTTCACTAGCCCTCGTTGTGTCTGTCTGTCTGTCTGTCTGGTTCATTCTCCCTCGTTGTGTCTGTCTGTCTGTCTGGTTCACCAGCCCTCGTTGTGTCTGTCTGTCTGTCTATCTGGTTCATTCTCCCTCGTTGTGTCTGTCTGTCTGGTTCACTAGCCCTCGTTGTGTCTGTCTGTCTGTCTGTCTGTCTGTCTGTCTGTCTGGTTCACTAGCCCTCGTTGTGTCTGTCTGTCTGTCTGTCTGTCTGTCTGTCTGTCTGTCTGTCTGTCTGTCTGTCTGTCTGTCTGTCTGTCTGTCTGTCTGTCTGTCTGGTTCACTAGCCCTCGTTGTGTCTGTCTGTCTGTCTGTCTGTCTGTCTGTCTGTCTGTCTGTCTGTCTGTCTGGTTCACTAGCCCTCGTTGTGTCTGTCTGTCTGTCTGTCTGTCTGTCTGTCTGTCTGTCTGTCTGTCTGGTTCACTAGCCCTCGTTGTGTCTGTCTGTCTGTCTGTCTGTCTGTCTGTCTGTCTGTCTGTCTGTCTGTCTGTCTGTCTGTCTGGTTCACTAGCCCTCGTTGTGTCTGTCTGTCTGTCTGTCTGTCTGTCTGTCTGTCTGTCTGTCTGTCTGTCTGGTTCACTAGCCCTCGTTGTGTCTGTCTGTCTGTCTGTCTGGTTCACTAGCCCTCGTTGTGTCTGTCTGTCTGTCTGGTTCACTAGCTCTCGTTGTGTCTGTCTGTCTGTCTGTCTGTCTGTCTGTCTGTCTGTCTGTCTGTCTGTCTGTCTGTCTGTCTGTCTGGTTCACTAGCCCTCGTTGTGTCTGTCTGTCTGTCTGTCTGTCTGTCTGTCTGTCTGTCTGTCTGTCTGTCTGTCTGTCTGGTTCACCAGCCCTCGTTGTGTCTGTCTGTCTGTCTGGTTCACTAGCCCTCGTTGTGTCTGTCTGTCTGTCTGTCTGGTTCACCAGCCCTCGTTGTGTCTGTCTGTCTGTCTGGTTCACTAGCCCTCGTTGTGTCTGTCTGTCTGTCTGTCTGGTTCACCAGCCCTCGTTGTGTCTGTCTGTCTGTTTGGTTCACCAGCCCTCGTTGTGTCTGTCTGTCTGTCTGGTTCACCAGCCCTCGTTGTGTCTGTCTGTCTGTCTGTCTGTCTGTCTGTCTGTCTGTCTGGTTCACCAGCCCTCGTTGTGTCTGTCTGTCTGTCTGGTTCACTATCCCTCGTTGTGTCTGTCTGTCTGTCTGGTTCACTAGCCCTCGTTGTGTCTGTCTGTCTGTCTGGTTCACCAGCCCTCGTTGTGTCTGTCTGTCTGTCTGGTTCACTAGCCCTCGTTGTGTCTGTCTGTCTGTCTGTCTGGTTCACCAGCCCTCGTTGTGTCTGTCTGTCTGTCTGGTTCACTAGCCCTCGTTGTGTCTGTCTGTCTGTCTGGTTCACTAGCCCTCGTTGTGTCTGTCTGTCTGTCTGGTTCACTAGCCCTCGTTGTGTCTGTCTGTCTGTCTGTCTGGTTCACCAGCCCTCGTTGTGTCTGTCTGTCTGTCTGGTTCACTAGCCCTCGTTGTGTCTGTCTGTCTGTCTGTCTGGTTCACAAGCCCTCCTTGTGTCTGTCTGTCTGTCTGTCTGTCTGGTTCACTAGCTCTCGTTGTGTCTGTCTGTCTGTCTGGTTCACTAGCCCTCGTTGTGTCTGTCTGTCTGTCTGTCTGGTTCACCAGCCCTCGTTGTGTCTGTTTGTCTGTCTGGTTCACTAGCCCTCGTTGTGTCTGTCTGTCTGTCTGTCTGGTTAACTAGCCCTCGTTGTGTCTGTCTGTCTGTCTGTCTGTCTGGTTCACTAGCTCTCGTTGTGTCTGTCTGTCTGTCTGGTTCACTAGCCCTCGTTGTGTCTGTCTGTCTGTCTGGTTCACCAGCCCTCGTTGTGTCTGTCTGTCTGTCTGGTTCACCAGCCCTCGTTGTGTCTGTCTGTCTGTCTGTCTGTCTGGTTCACTAGCCCTCGTTGTGTCTGTCTGTCTGTCTGTCTGGTTCACCAGCCCTCGTTGTGTCTGTCTGTCTGTCTGGTTCACTAGCCCTCGTTGTGTCTGTCTGTCTGTCTGGTTCACTAGCCCTCGTTGTGTCTGTCTGTCTGTCTGGTTCACTAGCCCTCGTTGTGTCTGTCTGTCTGTCTGGTTCACCAGCCCTCGTTGTGTCTGTCTGTCTGTCTGGTTCGCTAGCCCTCGTTGTGTCTGTCTGTCTGTCTGTCTGTCTGTCTGTCTGTCTGTCTGTCTGTCTGTCTGGTTCACTAGCCCTCGTTGTGTCTGTCTGTCTGTCTGTCTGGTTCACTAGCCCTCGTTGTGTCTGTCTGTCTGTCTGTCTGTCTGTCTGTCTGTCTGTCTGTCTGTCTGTCTGTCTGGTTCACTACCCTCGTTGTGTCTGTCTGTCTGTCTGTCTGGTTCATTCTCCCTCGTTGTGTCTGTCTGTCTGTCTGGTTCACTAGCTCTCGTTGTGTCTGTCTGTCTGTCTGTCTGGTTCACTAGCCCTCGTTGTGTCTGTCTGTCTGTCTGTCTGGTTCACCAGCCCTCGTTGTGTCTGTCTGTCTGTCTGTCTGGTTCACTAGCCCTCGTTGTGTCTGTCTGTCTGTCTGTCTGGTTCATTCTCCCTTGTTCTGTCTGTCTGTCTGTCTGTCTGGTTCACTAGCCCTCGTTGTGTCTGTCTGTCTGTCTGTCTGGTTCATTCTCCCTCGTTGTGTCTGTCTGTCTGTCTGGTTCACCAGCCCTCGTTGTGTCTGTCTGTCTGTCTATCTGGTTCATTCTCCCTCGTTGTGTCTGTCTGTCTGGTTCACTAGCCCTCGTTGTGTCTGTCTGTCTGTCTGTCTGTCTGTCTGTCTGTCTGGTTCACTAGCCCTCGTTGTGTCTGTCTGTCTGTCTGTCTGTCTGTCTGTCTGTCTGTCTGTCTGTCTGTCTGTCTGTCTGTCTGTCTGTCTGTCTGTCTGTCTGGTTCACTAGCCCTCGTTGTGTCTGTCTGTCTGTCTGTCTGTCTGTCTGTCTGTCTGTCTGTCTGTCTGTCTGGTTCACTAGCCCTCGTTGTGTCTGTCTGTCTGTCTGTCTGTCTGTCTGTCTGTCTGTCTGTCTGTCTGGTTCACTAGCCCTCGTTGTGTCTGTCTGTCTGTCTGTCTGTCTGTCTGTCTGTCTGTCTGTCTGTCTGTCTGTCTGTCTGTCTGGTTCACTAGCCCTCGTTGTGTCTGTCTGTCTGTCTGTCTGTCTGTCTGTCTGTCTGTCTGTCTGTCTGTCTGTCTGTCTGTCTTTCTGTCTGTCTGGTTCACTAGCCCTCGTTGTGTCTGTCTGTCTGTCTGTCTGTCTGTCTGTCTGTCTGTCTGTCTGTCTGTCTGTCTGTCTGTCTGTCTGTCTGGTTCACTAGCCCTCGTTGTGTCTGTCTGTCTGTCTGTCTGTCTGTCTGTCTGTCTGTCTGTCTGTCTGTCTGGTTCACTAGCCCTCGTTGTGTCTGTCTGTCTGTCTGTCTGTCTGTCTGTCTGTCTGTCTGTCTGTCTGTCTGGTTCACTAGACCTCGTTGTGTCTGTCTGTCTGTCTGGTTCACTAGCCCTCGTTGTGTCTGTCTGTCTGTCTGTCTGGTTCACCAGCCCTCGTTGTGTCTGTCTGTCTGTCTGGTTCACTAGCCCTCGTTGTGTCTGTCTGTCTGTCTGTCTGGTTCACTAGCCCTCGTTGTGTCTGTCTGTCTGTCTGTCTGTCTGTCTGTCTGTCTGTCTGTCTGTCTGTCTGGTTCACTAGCTCTCGTTGTGTCTGTCTGTCTGTCTGGTTCACTAGCTCTCGTTGTGTCTGTCTGTCTGTCTGTCTGTCTGTCTGTCTGTCTGGTTCACTAGCCCTCGTTGTGTCTGTCTGTCTGTCTGGTTCACTAGCTCTCGTTGTGTCTGTCTGTCTGTCTGTCTGTCTGTCTGTCTGTCTATCTGTCTGTCTGTCTGGTTCACTAGCCCTCGTTGTGTCTGTCTGTCTGTCTGGTTCACTAGCCCTCGTTGTGTCTGTCTGTCTGTCTGTCTGGTTCACTAGCCCTCGTTGTGTCTGTCTGTCTGTCTGTCTGGTTCATTCTCCCTCGTTGTGTCTGTCTGTCTGTCTGTCTGTCTGTCTGTCTGTCTGTCTGTCTGTCTGTCTGTCTGGTTCACTAGCCCTCGTTGTGTCTGTCTGTCTGTCTGTCTGTCTGTCTGTCTGTCTGTCTGGTTCACTAGCCCTCGTTGTGTCTGTCTGTCTGTCTGTCTGTCTGTCTGTCTGTCTGTCTGTCTGTCTGGTTCACTAGCCCTCGTTGTGTCTGTCTGTCTGTCTGTCTGTCTGTCTGTCTGTCTGTCTGTCTGTCTGTCTGTCTGTCTGTCTGTCTGTCTGGTTCACTAGCCCTCGTTGTGTCTGTCTGTCTGTCTGTCTGTCTGTCTGTCTGTCTGTCTGTCTGTCTGTCTGTCTGTCTGTCTGGTTCACTAGCCCTCGTTGTGTCTGTCTGTCTGTCTGTCTGTCTGTCTGTCTGTCTGTCTGTCTGTCTGTCTGTCTGGTTCACTAGCCCTCGTTGTGTCTGTCTGTCTGTCTGTCTGTCTGTCTGTCTGTCTGTCTGTCTGTCTGTCTGTCTGTCTGTCTGTCTGTCTGGTTCACTAGACCTCGTTGTGTCTGTCTGTCTGTCTGGTTCACTAGCCCTCGTTGTGTCTGTCTGTCTGTCTGTCTGGTTCACCAGCCCTCGTTGTGTCTGTCTGTCTGTCTGGTTCACTAGCCCTCGTTGTGTCTGTCTGTCTGTCTGTCTGGTTCACTAGCCCTCGTTGTGTCTGTCTGTCTGTCTGTCTGTCTGTCTGTCTGTCTGTCTGTCTGTCTGTCTGGTTCACTAGACCTCGTTGTGTCTGTCTGTCTGTCTGGTTCACTAGCTCTCGTTGTGTCTGTCTGTCTGTCTGTCTGTCTGTCTGTCTGTCTGTCTGTCTGTCTGTCTGGTTCACTAGACCTCGTTGTGTCTGTCTGTCTGTCTGGTTCACTAGCTCTCGTTGTGTCTGTCTGTCTGTCTGTCTGTCTGTCTGTCTGTCTGTCTGTCTGTCTGTCTGTCTGTCTGGTTCACTAGCCCTCGTTGTGTCTGTCTGTCTGTCTGGTTCACTAGCTCTCGTTGTGTCTGTCTGTCTGTCTGTCTATCTGTCTGTCTGTCTGGTTCACTAGCCCTCGTTGTGTCTGTCTGTCTGTCTGGTTCACTAGCCCTCGTTGTGTCTGTCTGTCTGTCTGTCTGGTTCACTAGCCCTCGTTGTGTCTGTCTGTCTGTCTGTCTGGTTCATTCTCCCTCGTTGTGTCTGTCTGTCTGTCTGTCTGGTTCACCAGCCATCGTTGTGTCTGTCTGTCTGTCTGTCTGTCTGTCTGTCTGTCTGTCTGTCTGTCTGTCTGTCTGTCTGGTTCACTAGCCCTCGTTGTGTCTGTCTGTCTGTCTGTCTGTCTGGTTCACTAGCCCTCATTGTGTCTGTCTGTCTGTCTGTCTGGTTCACTAGCCCTCGTTGTGTCTGTCTGTCTGTCTGTCTGTCTGTCTGTCTGTCTGTCTGTCTGTCTGTCTGGTTCACTAGCTCTCGTTGTGTCTGTCTGTCTGTCTGTCTGTCTGTCTGTCTGTCTGTCTGTCTGTCTGGTTCACTAGCTCTCGTTGTGTCTGTCTGTCTGTCTGTCTGTCTGTCTGTCTGTCTGTCTGGTTCACTAGCCCTCGTTGTGTCTGTCTGTCTGTCTGTCTGGTTCACTAGCTCTCGTTGTGTCTGTCTGTCTGTCTGTCTGTCTGTCTGTCTGTCTGTCTGTCTGTCTGTCTGGTTCACTAGCCCTCGTTGTGTCTGTCTGTCTGTCTGTCTGGTTCACTAGCCCTCGTTGTGTCTGTCTGTCTGTCTGTCTGTCTGGTTCACTAGCCCTCGTTGTGTCTGTCTGTCTGTCTGTCTGGTTCACTAGCTCTCGTTGTGTCCGTCTGTCTGTCTGTCTGTCTGTCTGGTTCACTAGCCCTCGTTGTGTCTGTCTGTCTGTCTGTCTGTCTGTCTGTCTGTCTGTCTGGTTCACTACCCTCGTTGTGTCTGTCTGTCTGTCTGTCTGGTTCACTAGCCCTCGTTGTGTCTGTCTGTCTGTCTGTCTGGTTCACTAGCTCTCGTTGTGTCTGTCTGTCTGTCTGTCTGTCTGTCTGTCTGTCTGTCTGGTTCACTAGCTCTCGTTGTGTCTGTCTGTCTGTCTGGTTCACTAGCCCTCGTTGTGTCTGTCTGTCTGTCTGTCTGGTTCACTAGCTCTCGTTGTGTCTGTCTGTCTGTCTGTCTGTCTGTCTGTCTGTCTGTCTGTCTGTCTGGTTCACTAGCCCTCGTTGTGTCTGTCTGTCTGTCTGTCTGTCTGTCTGGTTCACTAGCCCTCGTTGTGTCTGTCTGTCTGTCTGTCTGGTTCACTAGCCCTCGTTGTGTCTGTCTGTCTGTCTGTCTGTCTGTCTGTCTGTCTGTCTGTCTGTCTGTCTGTCTGTCTGTCTGTCTGTCTGGTTCACTAGCTCTTGTTGTGTCTGTCTGTCTGTCTGTCTGTCTGTCTGTCTGTCTGTCTGTCTGTCTGTCTGTCTGTCTGTCTGTCTGTCTGGTTCACTAGCCCTCATTGTGTCTGTCTGTCTGTCTGTCTGGTTCACTAGCCCTCGTTGTGTCTGTCTGTCTGTCTGGTTCACTAGCTCTCGTTGTGTCTGTCTGTCTGTCTGTCTGTCTGTCTGTCTGTCTGTCTGTCTGTCTGTCTGTCTGTCTGTCTGTCTGTCTGGTTCACTAGCCCTCGTTGTGTCTGTCTGTCTGTCTGTCTGTCTGTCTGTCTGTCTGTCTGTCTGTCTGTCTGTCTGTCTGTCTGGTTCACCAGCCCTCGTTGTGTCTGTCTGTCTGTCTGGTTCACTAGCCCTCGTTGTGTCTGTCTGTCTGTCTGTCTGGTTCACCAGCCCTCGTTGTGTCTGTCTGTCTGTCTGGTTCACCAGCCCTCGTTGTGTCTGTCTGTCTGTCTGTCTGGTTCACCAGCCCTCGTTGTGTCTGTCTGTCTGTTTGGTTCACCAGCCCTCGTTGTGTCTGTCTGTCTGTCTGTCTGTCTGTCTGGTTCACCAGCCCTCGTTGTGTCTGTCTGTCTGTCTGGTTCACTATCCCTCGTTGTGTCTGTCTGTCTGTCTGGTTCACTAGCCCTCGTTGTGTCTGTCTGTCTGTCTGGTTCACCAGCCCTCGTTGTGTCTGTCTGTCTGTCTGGTTCACTAGCCCTCGTTGTGTCTGTCTGTCTGTCTGTCTGGTTCACCAGCCCTCGTTGTGTCTGTCTGTCTGGTTCACTAGCCCTCGTTGTGTCTGTCTGTCTGTCTGTCTGGTTCACTAGCCCTCGTTGTGTCTGTCTGTCTGTCTGGTTCACTAGCCCTCGTTGTGTCTGTCTGTCTGTCTGTCTGGTTCACCAGCCCTCGTTGTGTCTGTCTGTCTGTCTGGTTCACTAGCCCTCGTTGTGTCTGTCTGTCTGTCTGTCTGGTTCACAAGCCCTCCTTGTGTCTGTCTGTCTGTCTGTCTGTCTGGTTCACTAGCTCTCGTTGTGTCTGTCTGTCTGTCTGGTTCACTAGCCCTCGTTGTGTCTGTCTGTCTGTCTGTCTGGTTCACCAGCCCTCGTTGTGTCTGTCTGTCTGTCTGGTTCACTAGCCCTCGTTGTGTCTGTCTGTCTGTCTGTCTGGTTCACTAGCCCTCGTTGTGTCTGTCTGTCTGTCTGTCTGTCTGGTTCACTAGCTCTCGTTGTGTCTGTCTGTCTGTCTGGTTCACTAGCCCTCGTTGTGTCTGTCTGTCTGTCTGGTTCACCAGCCCTCGTTGTGTCTGTCTGTCTGTCTGGTTCACCAGCCCTCGTTGTGTCTGTCTGTCTGTCTGTCTGGTTCACCAGCCCTCGTTGTGTCTGTCTGTCTGTCTGTCTGGTTCACCAGCCCTCGTTGTGTCTGTCTGTCTGTCTGTCTGGTTCACTAGCCCTCGTTGTGTCTGTCTGTCTGTCTGGTTCACTAGCCCTCGTTGTGTCTGTCTGTCTGTCTGGTTCACTAGCCCTCGTTGTGTCTGTCTGTCTGTCTGGTTCACCAGCCCTCGTTGTGTCTGTCTGTCTGTCTGGTTCACTAGCCCTCGTTGTGTCTGTCTGTCTGTCTGTCTGTCTGTCTGTCTGTCTGTCTGTCTGGTTCACTAGCTCTCGTTGTGTCTGTCTGTCTGTCTGTCTGGTTCACTAGCCCTCGTTGTGTCTGTCTGTCTGTCTGTCTGTCTGTCTGTCTGTCTGTCTGTCTGTCTGTCTGTCTGTCTGTCTGTCTGTCTGTCTGTCTGTCTGGTTCACTAGCTCTCGTTGTGTCTGTCTGTCTGTCTGTCTGTCTGTCTGTCTATCTGTCTGTCTGTCTGGTTCACTAGCCCTCGTTGTGTCTGTCTGTCTGTCTGGTTCACTAGCCCTCGTTGTGTCTGTCTGTCTGTCTGTCTGGTTCACTAGCCCTCGTTGTGTCTGTCTGTCTGTCTGTCTGGTTCATTCTCCCTCGTTGTGTCTGTCTGTCTGTCTGTCTGGTTCACCAGCCATCGTTGTGTCTGTCTGTCTGTCTGTCTGTCTGTCTGTCTGTCTGTCTGTCTGTCTGTCTGTCTGTCTGGTTCACTAGCCCTCGTTGTGTCTGTCTGTCTGTCTGTCTGTCTGGTTCACTAGCCCTCATTGTGTCTGTCTGTCTGTCTGTCTGGTTCACTAGCCCTCGTTGTGTCTGTCTGTCTGTCTGTCTGTCTGTCTGTCTGTCTGGTTCACTAGCTCTCGTTGTGTCTGTCTGTCTGTCTGTCTGTCTGTCTGTCTGTCTGGTTCACTAGCTCTCGTTGTGTCTGTCTGTCTGTCTGTCTGTCTGTCTGTCTGTCTGGTTCACTAGCCCTCGTTGTGTCTGTCTGTCTGTCTGTCTGGTTCACTAGCTCTCGTTGTGTCTGTCTGTCTGTCTGTCTGTCTGTCTGTCTGTCTGTCTGTCTGTCTGTCTGGTTCACTAGCCCTCGTTGTGTCTGTCTGTCTGTCTGTCTGGTTCACTAGCCCTCGTTGTGTCTGTCTGTCTGTCTGTCTGTCTGGTTCACTAGCCCTCGTTGTGTCTGTCTGTCTGTCTGTCTGGTTCACTAGCTCTCGTTGTGTCCGTCTGTCTGTCTGTCTGTCTGTCTGGTTCACTAGCCCTCGTTGTGTCTGTCTGTCTGTCTGTCTGTCTGTCTGTCTGTCTGTCTGTCTGTCTGTCTGTCTGTCTGTCTGTCTGGTTCACTAGCCCTCGTTGTGTCTGTCTGTCTGTCTGTCTGGTTCACTAGCCCTCGTTGTGTCTGTCTGTCTGTCTGTCTGGTTCACTAGCTCTCGTTGTGTCTGTCTGTCTGTCTGTCTGTCTGTCTGTCTGTCTGTCTGTCTGTCTGGTTCACTAGCTCTCGTTGTGTCTGTCTGTCTGTCTGGTTCACTAGCCCTCGTTGTGTCTGTCTGTCTGTCTGTCTGGTTCACTAGCTCTCGTTGTGTCTGTCTGTCTGTCTGTCTGTCTGTCTGTCTGTCTGTCTGTCTGTCTGTCTGTCTGGTTCACTAGCCCTCGTTGTGTCTGTCTGTCTGTCTGTCTGTCTGTCTGGTTCACTAGCCCTCGTTGTGTCTGTCTGTCTGTCTGTCTGGTTCACTAGCCCTCGTTGTGTCTGTCTGTCTGTCTGTCTGTCTGTCTGTCTGTCTGTCTGTCTGTCTGTCTGTCTGTCTGTCTGGTTCACTAGCTCTTGTTGTGTCTGTCTGTCTGTCTGTCTGTCTGTCTGTCTGTCTGTCTGTCTGTCTGTCTGTCTGTCTGGTTCACTAGCCCTCATTGTGTCTGTCTGTCTGTCTGTCTGGTTCACTAGCCCTCGTTGTGTCTGTCTGTCTGTCTGGTTCACTAGCTCTCGTTGTGTCTGTCTGTCTGTCTGTCTGTCTGTCTGTCTGTCTGTCTGTCTGTCTGGTTCACTAGCCCTCGTTGTGTCTGTCTGTCTGTCTGTCTGTCTGTCTGTCTGTCTGTCTGTCTGTCTGTCTGGTTCACCAGCCCTCGTTGTGTCTGTCTGTCTGTCTGGTTCACTAGCCCTCGTTGTGTCTGTCTGTCTGTCTGTCTGGTTCACCAGCCCTCGTTGTGTCTGTCTGTCTGTCTGGTTCACCAGCCCTCGTTGTGTCTGTCTGTCTGTCTGTCTGGTTCACCAGCCCTCGTTGTGTCTGTCTGTCTGTTTGGTTCACCAGCCCTCGTTGTGTCTGTCTGTCTGTCTGTCTGTCTGTCTGGTTCACCAGCCCTCGTTGTGTCTGTCTGTCTGTCTGGTTCACTATCCCTCGTTGTGTCTGTCTGTCTGTCTGTCTGGTTCACTAGCCCTCGTTGTGTCTGTCTGTCTGTCTGGTTCACCAGCCCTCGTTGTGTCTGTCTGTCTGTCTGGTTCACTAGCCCTCGTTGTGTCTGTCTGTCTGTCTGTCTGGTTCACCAGCCCTCGTTGTGTCTGTCTGTCTGGTTCCCTAGCCCTCGTTGTGTCTGTCTGTCTGTCTGGTTCACTAGCCCTCGTTGTGTCTGTCTGTCTGTCTGGTTCACTAGCCCTCGTTGTGTCTGTCTGTCTGTCTGTCTGGTTCACCAGCCCTCGTTGTGTCTGTCTGTCTGTCTGGTTCACTAGCCCTCGTTGTGTCTGTCTGTCTGTCTGTCTGGTTCACAAGCCCTCCTTGTGTCTGTCTGTCTGTCTGCCTGTCTGGTTCACTAGCTCTCGTTGTGTCTGTCTGTCTGTCTGGTTCACTAGCCCTCGTTGTGTCTGTCTGTCTGTCTGTCTGGTTCACCAGCCCTCGTTGTGTCTGTTTGTCTGTCTGGTTCACTAGCCCTCGTTGTGTCTGTCTGTCTGTCTGTCTGGTTCACTAGCCCTCGTTGTGTCTGTCTGTCTGTCTGTCTGTCTGGTTCACTAGCTCTCGTTGTGTCTGTCTGTCTGTCTGGTTCACTAGCCCTCGTTGTGTCTGTCTGTCTGTCTGGTTCACCAGCCCTCGTTGTGTCTGTCTGTCTGTCTGGTTCACCAGCCCTCGTTGTGTCTGTCTGTCTGTCTGTCTGGTTCACCAGCCCTCGTTGTGTCTGTCTGTCTGTCTGTCTGGTTCACCAGCCCTCGTTGTGTCTGTCTGTCTGTCTGTCTGGTTCACTAGCCCTCGTTGTGTCTGTCTGTCTGTCTGGTTCACTAGCCCTCGTTGTGTCTGTCTGTCTGTCTGGTTCACTAGCCCTCGTTGTGTCTGTCTGTCTGTCTGGTTCACCAGCCCTCGTTGTGTCTGTCTGTCTGTCTGGTTCACTAGCCCTCGTTGTGTCTGTCTGTCTGTCTGTCTGTCTGTCTGTCTGTCTGGTTCACTAGCTCTCGTTGTGTCTGTCTGTCTGTCTGTCTGGTTCACTAGCCCTCGTTGTGTCTGTCTGTCTGTCTGTCTGTCTGTCTGTCTGTCTGTCTGTCTGTCTGTCTGTCTGTCTGTCTGTCTGTCTGTCTGTCTGGTTCACTACCCTCGTTGTGTCTGTCTGTCTGTCTGTCTGGTTCATTCTCCCTCGTTGTGTCTGTCTGTCTGTCTGTCTGGTTCACTAGCTCTCGTTGTGTCTGTCTGTCTGTCTGTCTGTCTGTCTGTCTGTCTGTCTGTCTGGTTCACTAGCTCTCGTTGTGTCTGTCTGTCTGTCTGGTTCACTAGCCCTCGTTGTGTCTGTCTGTCTGTCTGTCTGTCTGTCTGTCTGTCTGTCTGTCTGTCTGTCTGTCTGTCTGGTTCACTAGCCCTCGTTGTGTCTGTCTGTCTGTCTGTCTGTCTGGTTCACTAGCCCTCGTTGTGTCTGTCTGTCTGTCTGTCTGGTTCACTAGCCCTCGTTGTGTCTGTCTGTCTGTCTGTCTGTCTGGTTCACTAGCTCTTGTTGTGTCTGTCTGTCTGTCTGTCTGTCTGTCTGTCTGTCTGTCTGTCTGTCTGTCTGTCTGGTTCACTAGCCCTCATTGTGTCTGTCTGTCTGTCTGTCTGTCTGGTTCACTAGCCCTCGTTGTGTCTGTCTGTCTGTCTGTCTGGTTCACTAGCCCTCGTTGTGTCTGTCTGTCTGTCTGTCTGGTTCACTAGCCCTCGTTGTGTCTGTCTGGTTCACTAGCCCTCGTTGTGTCTGTCTGTCTGTCTGTCTGGTTCACTAGCCCTCGTTGTGTCTGTCTGTCTGTCTGTCTGTCTGGTTCACTAGCTCTCGTTGTGTCTGTCTGTCTGTCTGTCTGTCTGTCTGTCTGTCTGTCTGTCTGTCTGTCTGTCTGTCTGTCTGTCTGTCTGTCTGTCTGGTTCACTAGCCCTCGTTGTGTCTGTCTGTCTGTCTGTCTGTCTGTCTGTCTGTCTGTCTGTCTGTCTGTCTGTCTGTCTGGTTCACTAGCTCTTGTTGTGTCTGTCTGTCTGTCTGTCTGTCTGTCTGTCTGTCTGTCTGTCTGTCTGTCTGTCTGTCTGTCTGTCTGGTTCACTAGCCCTCATTGTGTCTGTCTGTCTGTCTGTCTGGTTCACTAGCCCTCGTTGTGTCTGTCTGTCTGTCTGTCTGGTTCACTAGCCCTCGTTGTGTCTGTCTGTCTGTCTGTCTGGTTCACTAGCCCTCGTTGTGTCTGTCTGTCTGTCTGTCTGGTTCACTAGCCCTCGTTGTGTCTGTCTGTCTGTCTGTCTGGTTCACTAGCTCTCGTTGTGTCTGTCTGTCTGTCTGTCTGGTTCATTCTCCCTCGTTGTGTCTGTCTGTCTGTCTGTCTGGTTCACTAGCACTCGTTGTGTCTGTCTGTCTGTCTGTCTGGTTCACTAGCTCGCGTTGTGTCTGTCTGTCTGTCTGTCTGTCTGTCTGTCTGTCTGTCTGGTTCACTAGCTCTCGTTGTGTCTGTCTGTCTGTCTGGTTCACTAGCCCTCGTTGTGTCTGTCTGTCTGTCTGTCTGTCTGTCTGTCTGTCTGTCTGTCTGTCTGTCTGGTTCACTAGCCCTCGTTGTGTCTGTCTGTCTGTCTGTCTGTCTGGTTCACTAGCCCTCGTTGTGTCTGTCTGTCTGTCTGTCTGGTTCACTAGCCCTCGTTGTGTCTGTCTGTCTGTCTGTCTGTCTGTCTGGTTCACTAGCTCTTGTTGTGTCTGTCTGTCTGTCTGTCTGTCTGTCTGTCTGTCTGTCTGTCTGTCTGTCTGTCTGTCTGTCTGTCTGGTTCACTAGCCCTCATTGTGTCTGTCTGTCTGTCTGTCTGGTTCACTAGCCCTCGTTGTGTCTGTCTGTCTGTCTGTCTGGTTCACTAGCCCTCGTTGTGTCTGTCTGTCTGTCTGTCTGGTTCACTAGCCCTCGTTGTGTCTGTCTGGTTCACTAGCCCTCGTTGTGTCTGTCTGTCTGTCTGTCTGGTTCACTAGCCCTCGATGTGTCTGTCTGTCTGTCTGTCTGGTTCACTAGCTCTCGTTGTGTCTGTCTGTCTGTCTGTCTGTCTGTCTGTCTGTCTGTCTGGTTCACTAGCCCTCGTTGTGTCTGTCTGTCTGTCTGTCTGTCTGTCTGTCTGTCTGTCTGTCTGTCTGGTTCACTAGCTCTTGTTGTGTCTGTCTGTCTGTCTGTCTGTCTGTCTGTCTGTCTGTCTGTCTGTCTGTCTGTCTGGTTCACTAGCCCTCATTGTGTCTGTCTGTCTGTCTGTCTGGTTCACTAGCCCTCGTTGTGTCTGTCTGTCTGTCTGTCTGGTTCACTAGCCCTCGTTGTGTCTGTCTGTCTGTCTGTCTGGTTCACTAGCCCTCGTTGTGTCTGTCTGGTTCACTAGCCCTCGTTGTGTCTGTCTGTCTGTCTGTCTGGTTCACTAGCCCTCGTTGTGTCTGTCTGTCTGTCTGTCTGGTTCACTAGCTCTCGTTGTGTCTGTCTGTCTGTCTGTCTGTCTGTCTGTCTGTCTGTCTGTCTGTCTGTCTGTCTGTCTGTCTGTCTGTCTGGTTCACTAGCCCTCGTTGTGTCTGTCTGTCTGTCTGTCTGGTTCACCAGCCCTCGTTGTGTCTGTCTGTCTGTCTGGTTCACCAGCCCTCGTTGTGTCTGTCTGTCTGTCTGGTTCACCAGCCCTCGTTGTGTCTGTCTGTCTGTCTGGTTCACCAGCCCTCGTTGTGTCTGTCTGTCTGTCTGGTTCACTAGCCCTCGTTGTGTCTGTCTGTCTGTCTGTCTGTCTGTCTGTCTGTCTGGTTCACTAGCTCTTGTTGTGTCTGTCTGTCTGTCTGTCTGTCTGTCTGTCTGTCTGTCTGTCTGTCTGTCTGTCTGTCTGTCTGTCTGTCTGTCTGTCTGTCTGTCTGTCTGTCTGGTTCACTAGCCCTCATTGTGTCTGTCTGTCTGTCTGTCTGGTTCACTAGCCCTCGTTGTGTCTGTCTGTCTGTCTGTCTGGTTCACTAGCCCTCGTTGTGTCTGTCTGTCTGTCTGTCTGGTTCACTAGCCCTCGTTGTGTCTGTCTGGTTCACTAGCCCTCGTTGTGTCTGTCTGTCTGTCTGTCTGGTTCACTAGCCCTCGATGTGTCTGTCTGTCTGTCTGTCTGGTTCACTAGCTCTCGTTGTGTCTGTCTGTCTGTCTGTCTGTCTGTCTGTCTGTCTGTCTGTCTGTCTGTCTGTCTGTCTGGTTCACTAGCCCTCGTTGTGTCTGTCTGTCTGTCTGTCTGTCTGTCTGTCTGTCTGTCTGTCTGTCTGTCTGTCTGTCTGTCTGGTTCACTAGCTCTTGTTGTGTCTGTCTGTCTGTCTGTCTGTCTGTCTGTCTGGTTCACTAGCCCTCGTTGTGTCTGTCTGTCTGTCTGTCTGGTTCACCAGCCCTCGTTGTGTCTGTCTGTCTGGTTCACTAGCCCTCGTTGTGTCTGTCTGTCTGTCTGGTTCACTAGCCCTCGTTGTGTCTGTCTGTCTGTCTGGTTCACTAGCCCTCGTTGTGTCTGTCTGTCTGTCTGTCTGGTTCACCAGCCCTCGTTGTGTCTGTCTGTCTGTCTGGTTCACTAGCCCTCGTTGTGTCTGTCTGTCTGTCTGTCTGGTTCACAAGCCCTCCTTGTGTCTGTCTGTCTGTCTGTCTGTCTGGTTCACTAGCTCTCGTTGTGTCTGTCTGTCTGTCTGGTTCACTAGCCCTCGTTGTGTCTGTCTGTCTGTCTGTCTGGTTCACCAGCCCTCGTTGTGTCTGTTTGTCTGTCTGGTTCACTAGCCCTCGTTGTGTCTGTCTGTCTGTCTGTCTGGTTCACTAGCCCTCGTTGTGTCTGTCTGTCTGTCTGTCTGTCTGGTTCACTAGCTCTCGTTGTGTCTGTCTGTCTGTCTGGTTCACTAGCCCTCGTTGTGTCTGTCTGTCTGTCTGGTTCACCAGCCCTCGTTGTGTCTGTCTGTCTGTCTGGTTCACCAGCCCTCGTTGTGTCTGTCTGTCTGTCTGTCTGGTTCACCAGCCCTCGTTGTGTCTGTCTGTCTGTCTGTCTGGTTCACCAGCCCTCGTTGTGTCTGTCTGTCTGTCTGTCTGGTTCACTAGCCCTCGTTGTGTCTGTCTGTCTGTCTGGTTCACTAGCCCTCGTTGTGTCTGTCTGTCTGTCTGTCTGGTTCACTAGCCCTCGTTGTGTCTGTCTGTCTGTCTGTCTGGTTCACTAGCTCTCGTTGTGTCTGTCTGTCTGTCTGTCTGTCTGTCTGTCTGTCTGTCTGTCTGTCTGTCTGTCTGTCTGTCTGTCTGGTTCACTAGCCCTCGTTGTGTCTGTCTGTCTGTCTGTCTGGTTCACCAGCCCTCGTTGTGTCTGTCTGTCTGTCTGGTTCACCAGCCCTCGTTGTGTCTGTCTGTCTGTCTGGTTCACCAGCCCTCGTTGTGTCTGTCTGTCTGTCTGGTTCACCAGCCCTCGTTGTGTCTGTCTGTCTGTCTGGTTCACTAGCCCTCGTTGTGTCTGTCTGTCTGTCTGTCTGTCTGTCTGTCTGTCTGTCTGTCTGGTTCACTAGCTCTTGTTGTGTCTGTCTGTCTGTCTGTCTGTCTGTCTGTCTGTCTGTCTGTCTGTCTGTCTGTCTGTCTGTCTGTCTGTCTGGTTCACTAGCCCTCATTGTGTCTGTCTGTCTGTCTGTCTGGTTCACTAGCCCTCGTTGTGTCTGTCTGTCTGTCTGTCTGGTTCACTAGCCCTCGTTGTGTCTGTCTGTCTGTCTGTCTGGTTCACTAGCCCTCGTTGTGTCTGTCTGTCTGTCTGTCTGGTTCACTAGCCCTCGTTGTGTCTGTCTGTCTGTCTGTCTGGTTCACTAGCTCTCGTTGTGTCTGTCTGTCTGTCTGTCTGGTTCATTCTCCCTCGTTGTGTCTGTCTGTCTGTCTGTCTGGTTCACTAGCACTCGTTGTGTCTGTCTGTCTGTCTGTCTGGTTCACTAGCTCTCGTTGTGTCTGTCTGTCTGTCTGTCTGTCTGTCTGTCTGTCTGTCTGTCTGGTTCACTAGCTCTCGTTGTGTCTGTCTGTCTGTCTGGTTCACTAGCCCTCGTTGTGTCTGTCTTTCTGTCTGTCTGTCTGTCTGTCTGTCTGTCTGTCTGTCTGTCTGTCTGTCTGTCTGGTTCACTAGCCCTCGTTGTGTCTGTCTGTCTGTCTGTCTGTCTGGTTCACTAGCCCTCGTTGTGTCTGTCTGTCTGTCTGTCTGGTTCACTAGCCCTCGTTGTGTCTGTCTGTCTGTCTGTCTGTCTGGTTCACTAGCTCTTGTTGTGTCTGTCTGTCTGTCTGTCTGTCTGTCTGTCTGTCTGTCTGTCTGTCTGTCTGTCTGTCTGTCTGGTTCACTAGCCCTCATTGTGTCTGTCTGTCTGTCTGTCTGGTTCACTAGCCCTCGTTGTGTCTGTCTGTCTGTCTGTCTGGTTCACTAGCCCTCGTTGTGTCTGTCTGGTTCACTAGCCCTCGTTGTGTCTGTCTGTCTGTCTGTCTGGTTCACTAGCCCTCGATGTGTCTGTCTGTCTGTCTGTCTGGTTCACTAGCTCTCGTTGTGTCTGTCTGTCTGTCTGTCTGTCTGTCTGTCTGTCTGTCTGTCTGTCTGGTTCACTAGCCCTCGTTGTGTCTGTCTGTCTGTCTGTCTGTCTGTCTGTCTGTCTGTCTGTCTGTCTGTCTGTCTGTCTGTCTGGTTCACTAGCTCTTGTTGTGTCTGTCTGTCTGTCTGTCTGTCTGTCTGTCTGTCTGTCTGTCTGTCTGTCTGTCTGTCTGGTTCACTAGCCCTCATTGTGTCTGTCTGTCTGTCTGTCTGGTTCACTAGCCCTCGTTGTGGCTGTCTGTCTGTCTGTCTGGTTCACTAGCCCTCGTTGTGTCTGTCTGTCTGTCTGTCTGGTTCACTAGCCCTCGTTGTGTCTGTCTGGTTCACTAGCCCTCGTTGTGTCTGTCTGTCTGTCTGTCTGGTTCACTAGCCCTCGATGTGTCTGTCTGTCTGTCTGTCTGGTTCACTAGCTCTCGTTGTGTCTGTCTGTCTGTCTGTCTGTCTGTCTGTCTGTCTGTCTGTCTGTCTGTCTGTCTGGTTCACTAGCCCTCGTTGTGTCTGTCTGTCTGTCTGTCTGTCTGTCTGTCTGTCTGTCTGTCTGTCTGTCTGTCTGTCTGTCTGGTTCACTAGCTCTTGTTGTGTCTGTCTGTCTGTCTGTCTGTCTGTCTGTCTGGTTCACTAGCCCTCGTTGTGTCTGTCTGTCTGTCTGTCTGGTTCACCAGCCCTCGTTGTGTCTGTCTGTCTGGTTCACTAGCCCTCGTTGTGTCTGTCTGTCTGTCTGGTTCACTAGCCCTCGTTGTGTCTGTCTGTCTGTCTGGTTCACTAGCCCTCGTTGTGTCTGTCTGTCTGTCTGTCTGGTTCACCAGCCCTCGTTGTGTCTGTCTGTCTGTCTGGTTCACTAGCCCTCGTTGTGTCTGTCTGTCTGTCTGTCTGGTTCACCAGCCCTCGTTGTGTCTGTCTGTCTGTCTGGTTCACTAGCTCTCGTTGTGTCTGTCTGTCTGTCTGTCTGTCTGTCTGTCTGTCTGTCTGTCTGTCTGTCTGTCTGGTTCACTAGCCCTCGTTGTGTCTGTCTGTCTGTCTGTCTGTCTGTCTGTCTGTCTGTCTGTCTGTCTGTCTGTCTGGTTCACCAGCCCTCGTTGTGTCTGTCTGTCTGTCTGGTTCACTAGCCCTCGTTGTGTCTGTCTGTCTGTCTGTCTGGTTCACCAGCCCTCGTTGTGTCTGTCTGTCTGTCTGGTTCACCAGCCCTCGTTGTGTCTGTCTGTCTGTCTGTCTGGTTCACCAGCCCTCGTTGTGTCTGTCTGTCTGTTTGGTTCACCAGCCCTCGTTGTGTCTGTCTGTCTGTCTGTCTGTCTGTCTGGTTCACCAGCCCTCGTTGTGTCTGTCTGTCTGTCTGGTTCACTATCCCTCGTTGTGTCTGTCTGTCTGTCTGTCTGGTTCACTAGCCCTCGTTGTGTCTGTCTGTCTGTCTGGTTCACCAGCCCTCGTTGTGTCTGTCTGTCTGTCTGGTTCACTAGCCCTCGTTGTGTCTGTCTGTCTGTCTGTCTGGTTCACCAGCCCTCGTTGTGTCTGTCTGTCTGGTTCCCTAGCCCTCGTTGTGTCTGTCTGTCTGTCTGGTTCACTAGCCCTCGTTGTGTCTGTCTGTCTGTCTGGTTCACTAGCCCTCGTTGTGTCTGTCTGTCTGTCTGTCTGGTTCACCAGCCCTCGTTGTGTCTGTCTGTCTGTCTGGTTCACTAGCCCTCGTTGTGTCTGTCTGTCTGTCTGTCTGGTTCACAAGCCCTCCTTGTGTCTGTCTGTCTGTCTGCCTGTCTGGTTCACTAGCTCTCGTTGTGTCTGTCTGTCTGTCTGGTTCACTAGCCCTCGTTGTGTCTGTCTGTCTGTCTGTCTGGTTCACCAGCCCTCGTTGTGTCTGTTTGTCTGTCTGGTTCACTAGCCCTCGTTGTGTCTGTCTGTCTGTCTGTCTGGTTCACTAGCCCTCGTTGTGTCTGTCTGTCTGTCTGTCTGTCTGGTTCACTAGCTCTCGTTGTGTCTGTCTGTCTGTCTGGTTCACTAGCCCTCGTTGTGTCTGTCTGTCTGTCTGGTTCACCAGCCCTCGTTGTGTCTGTCTGTCTGTCTGGTTCACCAGCCCTCGTTGTGTCTGTCTGTCTGTCTGTCTGGTTCACCAGCCCTCGTTGTGTCTGTCTGTCTGTCTGTCTGGTTCACCAGCCCTCGTTGTGTCTGTCTGTCTGTCTGTCTGGTTCACTAGCCCTCGTTGTGTCTGTCTGTCTGTCTGGTTCACTAGCCCTCGTTGTGTCTGTCTGTCTGTCTGGTTCACTAGCCCTCGTTGTGTCTGTCTGTCTGTCTGGTTCACCAGCCCTCGTTGTGTCTGTCTGTCTGTCTGGTTCACTAGCCCTCGTTGTGTCTGTCTGTCTGTCTGTCTGTCTGTCTGTCTGTCTGGTTCACTAGCTCTCGTTGTGTCTGTCTGTCTGTCTGTCTGGTTCACTAGCCCTCGTTGTGTCTGTCTGTCTGTCTGTCTGTCTGTCTGTCTGTCTGTCTGTCTGTCTGTCTGTCTGTCTGTCTGTCTGTCTGGTTCACTACCCTCGTTGTGTCTGTCTGTCTGTCTGTCTGGTTCATTCTCCCTCGTTGTGTCTGTCTGTCTGTCTGTCTGGTTCACTAGCTCTCGTTGTGTCTGTCTGTCTGTCTGTCTGTCTGTCTGTCTGTCTGTCTGTCTGGTTCACTAGCTCTCGTTGTGTCTGTCTGTCTGTCTGGTTCACTAGCCCTCGTTGTGTCTGTCTGTCTGTCTGTCTGTCTGTCTGTCTGTCTGTCTGTCTGTCTGTCTGTCTGTCTGTCTGGTTCACTAGCCCTCGTTGTGTCTGTCTGTCTGTCTGTCTGTCTGGTTCACTAGCCCTCGTTGTGTCTGTCTGTCTGTCTGTCTGGTTCACTAGCCCTCGTTGTGTCTGTCTGTCTGTCTGTCTGTCTGGTTCACTAGCTCTTGTTGTGTCTGTCTGTCTGTCTGTCTGTCTGTCTGTCTGTCTGTCTGTCTGTCTGTCTGTCTGGTTCACTAGCCCTCATTGTGTCTGTCTGTCTGTCTGTCTGTCTGGTTCACTAGCCCTCGTTGTGTCTGTCTGTCTGTCTGTCTGGTTCACTAGCCCTCGTTGTGTCTGTCTGTCTGTCTGTCTGGTTCACTAGCCCTCGTTGTGTCTGTCTGGTTCACTAGCCCTCGTTGTGTCTGTCTGTCTGTCTGTCTGGTTCACTAGCCCTCGTTGTGTCTGTCTGTCTGTCTGTCTGTCTGGTTCACTAGCTCTCGTTGTGTCTGTCTGTCTGTCTGTCTGTCTGTCTGTCTGTCTGTCTGTCTGTCTGTCTGTCTGTCTGTCTGTCTGTCTGTCTGTCTGTCTGGTTCACTAGCCCTCGTTGTGTCTGTCTGTCTGTCTGTCTGTCTGTCTGTCTGTCTGTCTGTCTGTCTGTCTGTCTGTCTGGTTCACTAGCTCTTGTTGTGTCTGTCTGTCTGTCTGTCTGTCTGTCTGTCTGTCTGTCTGTCTGTCTGTCTGTCTGTCTGTCTGGTTCACTAGCCCTCATTGTGTCTGTCTGTCTGTCTGTCTGGTTCACTAGCCCTCGTTGTGTCTGTCTGTCTGTCTGTCTGGTTCACTAGCCCTCGTTGTGTCTGTCTGTCTGTCTGTCTGGTTCACTAGCCCTCGTTGTGTCTGTCTGTCTGTCTGTCTGGTTCACTAGCCCTCGTTGTGTCTGTCTGTCTGTCTGTCTGGTTCACTAGCTCTCGTTGTGTCTGTCTGTCTGTCTGTCTGGTTCATTCTCCCTCGTTGTGTCTGTCTGTCTGTCTGTCTGGTTCACTAGCACTCGTTGTGTCTGTCTGTCTGTCTGTCTGGTTCACTAGCTCGCGTTGTGTCTGTCTGTCTGTCTGTCTGTCTGTCTGTCTGTCTGTCTGGTTCACTAGCTCTCGTTGTGTCTGTCTGTCTGTCTGGTTCACTAGCCCTCGTTGTGTCTGTCTGTCTGTCTGTCTGTCTGTCTGTCTGTCTGTCTGTCTGTCTGTCTGGTTCACTAGCCCTCGTTGTGTCTGTCTGTCTGTCTGTCTGTCTGGTTCACTAGCCCTCGTTGTGTCTGTCTGTCTGTCTGTCTGGTTCACTAGCCCTCGTTGTGTCTGTCTGTCTGTCTGTCTGTCTGTCTGGTTCACTAGCTCTTGTTGTGTCTGTCTGTCTGTCTGTCTGTCTGTCTGTCTGTCTGTCTGTCTGTCTGTCTGTCTGTCTGTCTGTCTGGTTCACTAGCCCTCATTGTGTCTGTCTGTCTGTCTGTCTGGTTCACTAGCCCTCGTTGTGTCTGTCTGTCTGTCTGTCTGGTTCACTAGCCCTCGTTGTGTCTGTCTGTCTGTCTGTCTGGTTCACTAGCCCTCGTTGTGTCTGTCTGGTTCACTAGCCCTCGTTGTGTCTGTCTGTCTGTCTGTCTGGTTCACTAGCCCTCGATGTGTCTGTCTGTCTGTCTGTCTGGTTCACTAGCTCTCGTTGTGTCTGTCTGTCTGTCTGTCTGTCTGTCTGTCTGTCTGTCTGGTTCACTAGCCCTCGTTGTGTCTGTCTGTCTGTCTGTCTGTCTGTCTGTCTGTCTGTCTGTCTGTCTGGTTCACTAGCTCTTGTTGTGTCTGTCTGTCTGTCTGTCTGTCTGTCTGTCTGTCTGTCTGTCTGTCTGTCTGTCTGGTTCACTAGCCCTCATTGTGTCTGTCTGTCTGTCTGTCTGGTTCACTAGCCCTCGTTGTGTCTGTCTGTCTGTCTGTCTGGTTCACTAGCCCTCGTTGTGTCTGTCTGTCTGTCTGTCTGGTTCACTAGCCCTCGTTGTGTCTGTCTGGTTCACTAGCCCTCGTTGTGTCTGTCTGTCTGTCTGTCTGGTTCACTAGCCCTCGTTGTGTCTGTCTGTCTGTCTGTCTGGTTCACTAGCTCTCGTTGTGTCTGTCTGTCTGTCTGTCTGTCTGTCTGTCTGTCTGTCTGTCTGTCTGTCTGTCTGTCTGTCTGTCTGTCTGGTTCACTAGCCCTCGTTGTGTCTGTCTGTCTGTCTGTCTGGTTCACCAGCCCTCGTTGTGTCTGTCTGTCTGTCTGGTTCACCAGCCCTCGTTGTGTCTGTCTGTCTGTCTGGTTCACCAGCCCTCGTTGTGTCTGTCTGTCTGTCTGGTTCACCAGCCCTCGTTGTGTCTGTCTGTCTGTCTGGTTCACTAGCCCTCGTTGTGTCTGTCTGTCTGTCTGTCTGTCTGTCTGTCTGTCTGGTTCACTAGCTCTTGTTGTGTCTGTCTGTCTGTCTGTCTGTCTGTCTGTCTGTCTGTCTGTCTGTCTGTCTGTCTGTCTGTCTGTCTGTCTGTCTGTCTGTCTGGTTCACTAGCCCTCATTGTGTCTGTCTGTCTGTCTGTCTGGTTCACTAGCCCTCGTTGTGTCTGTCTGTCTGTCTGTCTGGTTCACTAGCCCTCGTTGTGTCTGTCTGTCTGTCTGTCTGGTTCACTAGCCCTCGTTGTGTCTGTCTGGTTCACTAGCCCTCGTTGTGTCTGTCTGTCTGTCTGTCTGGTTCACTAGCCCTCGATGTGTCTGTCTGTCTGTCTGTCTGGTTCACTAGCTCTCGTTGTGTCTGTCTGTCTGTCTGTCTGTCTGTCTGTCTGTCTGTCTGTCTGTCTGTCTGGTTCACTAGCCCTCGTTGTGTCTGTCTGTCTGTCTGTCTGTCTGTCTGTCTGTCTGTCTGTCTGTCTGTCTGTCTGTCTGTCTGTCTGGTTCACTAGCTCTTGTTGTGTCTGTCTGTCTGTCTGTCTGTCTGTCTGTCTGGTTCACTAGCCCTCGTTGTGTCTGTCTGTCTGTCTGTCTGGTTCACCAGCCCTCGTTGTGTCTGTCTGTCTGGTTCACTAGCCCTCGTTGTGTCTGTCTGTCTGTCTGGTTCACTAGCCCTCGTTGTGTCTGTCTGTCTGTCTGGTTCACTAGCCCTCGTTGTGTCTGTCTGTCTGTCTGTCTGGTTCACCAGCCCTCGTTGTGTCTGTCTGTCTGTCTGGTTCACTAGCCCTCGTTGTGTCTGTCTGTCTGTCTGTCTGGTTCACAAGCCCTCCTTGTGTCTGTCTGTCTGTCTGTCTGTCTGGTTCACTAGCTCTCGTTGTGTCTGTCTGTCTGTCTGGTTCACTAGCCCTCGTTGTGTCTGTCTGTCTGTCTGTCTGGTTCACCAGCCCTCGTTGTGTCTGTTTGTCTGTCTGGTTCACTAGCCCTCGTTGTGTCTGTCTGTCTGTCTGTCTGGTTCACTAGCCCTCGTTGTGTCTGTCTGTCTGTCTGTCTGTCTGGTTCACTAGCTCTCGTTGTGTCTGTCTGTCTGTCTGGTTCACTAGCCCTCGTTGTGTCTGTCTGTCTGTCTGGTTCACCAGCCCTCGTTGTGTCTGTCTGTCTGTCTGGTTCACCAGCCCTCGTTGTGTCTGTCTGTCTGTCTGTCTGGTTCACCAGCCCTCGTTGTGTCTGTCTGTCTGTCTGTCTGGTTCACCAGCCCTCGTTGTGTCTGTCTGTCTGTCTGTCTGGTTCACTAGCCCTCGTTGTGTCTGTCTGTCTGTCTGGTTCACTAGCCCTCGTTGTGTCTGTCTGTCTGTCTGTCTGGTTCACTAGCCCTCGTTGTGTCTGTCTGTCTGTCTGTCTGGTTCACTAGCTCTCGTTGTGTCTGTCTGTCTGTCTGTCTGTCTGTCTGTCTGTCTGTCTGTCTGTCTGTCTGTCTGTCTGTCTGTCTGTCTGTCTGTCTGTCTGGTTCACTAGCCCTCGTTGTGTCTGTCTGTCTGTCTGTCTGGTTCACCAGCCCTCGTTGTGTCTGTCTGTCTGTCTGGTTCACCAGCCCTCGTTGTGTCTGTCTGTCTGTCTGGTTCACCAGCCCTCGTTGTGTCTGTCTGTCTGTCTGGTTCACCAGCCCTCGTTGTGTCTGTCTGTCTGTCTGGTTCACTAGCCCTCGTTGTGTCTGTCTGTCTGTCTGTCTGTCTGTCTGTCTGTCTGTCTGTCTGGTTCACTAGCTCTTGTTGTGTCTGTCTGTCTGTCTGTCTGTCTGTCTGTCTGTCTGTCTGTCTGTCTGTCTGTCTGTCTGTCTGTCTGGTTCACTAGCCCTCATTGTGTCTGTCTGTCTGTCTGTCTGGTTCACTAGCCCTCGTTGTGTCTGTCTGTCTGTCTGTCTGGTTCACTAGCCCTCGTTGTGTCTGTCTGTCTGTCTGTCTGGTTCACTAGCCCTCGTTGTGTCTGTCTGTCTGTCTGTCTGGTTCACTAGCCCTCGTTGTGTCTGTCTGTCTGTCTGTCTGGTTCACTAGCTCTCGTTGTGTCTGTCTGTCTGTCTGTCTGGTTCATTCTCCCTCGTTGTGTCTGTCTGTCTGTCTGTCTGGTTCACTAGCACTCGTTGTGTCTGTCTGTCTGTCTGTCTGGTTCACTAGCTCTCGTTGTGTCTGTCTGTCTGTCTGTCTGTCTGTCTGTCTGTCTGTCTGTCTGGTTCACTAGCTCTCGTTGTGTCTGTCTGTCTGTCTGGTTCACTAGCCCTCGTTGTGTCTGTCTTTCTGTCTGTCTGTCTGTCTGTCTGTCTGTCTGTCTGTCTGTCTGTCTGTCTGTCTGGTTCACTAGCCCTCGTTGTGTCTGTCTGTCTGTCTGTCTGTCTGGTTCACTAGCCCTCGTTGTGTCTGTCTGTCTGTCTGTCTGGTTCACTAGCCCTCGTTGTGTCTGTCTGTCTGTCTGTCTGTCTGGTTCACTAGCTCTTGTTGTGTCTGTCTGTCTGTCTGTCTGTCTGTCTGTCTGTCTGTCTGTCTGTCTGTCTGTCTGTCTGTCTGGTTCACTAGCCCTCATTGTGTCTGTCTGTCTGTCTGTCTGGTTCACTAGCCCTCGTTGTGTCTGTCTGTCTGTCTGTCTGGTTCACTAGCCCTCGTTGTGTCTGTCTGTCTGTCTGTCTGGTTCACTAGCCCTCGTTGTGTCTGTCTGGTTCACTAGCCCTCGTTGTGTCTGTCTGTCTGTCTGTCTGGTTCACTAGCCCTCGATGTGTCTGTCTGTCTGTCTGTCTGGTTCACTAGCTCTCGTTGTGTCTGTCTGGCTGTCTGTCTGTCTGTCTGTCTGTCTGTCTGTCTGTCTGGTTCACTAGCCCTCGTTGTGTCTGTCTGTCTGTCTGTCTGTCTGTCTGTCTGTCTGTCTGTCTGTCTGTCTGTCTGTCTGGTTCACTAGCTCTTGTTGTGTCTGTCTGTCTGTCTGTCTGTCTGTCTGTCTGTCTGTCTGTCTGTCTGTCTGTCTGTCTGTCTGGTTCACTAGCCCTCATTGTGTCTGTCTGTCTGTCTGTCTGGTTCACTAGCCCTCGTTGTGGCTGTCTGTCTGTCTGTCTGGTTCACTAGCCCTCGTTGTGTCTGTCTGTCTGTCTGTCTGGTTCACTAGCCCTCGTTGTGTCTGTCTGGTTCACTAGCCCTCGTTGTGTCTGTCTGTCTGTCTGTCTGGTTCACTAGCCCTCGATGTGTCTGTCTGTCTGTCTGTCTGGTTCACTAGCTCTCGTTGTGTCTGTCTGTCTGTCTGTCTGTCTGTCTGTCTGTCTGTCTGTCTGTCTGTCTGTCTGGTTCACTAGCCCTCGTTGTGTCTGTCTGTCTGTCTGTCTGTCTGTCTGTCTGTCTGTCTGTCTGTCTGTCTGTCTGTCTGTCTGGTTCACTAGCTCTTGTTGTGTCTGTCTGTCTGTCTGTCTGTCTGTCTGTCTGGTTCACTAGCCCTCGTTGTGTCTGTCTGTCTGTCTGTCTGGTTCACCAGCCCTCGTTGTGTCTGTCTGTCTGGTTCACTAGCCCTCGTTGTGTCTGTCTGTCTGTCTGGTTCACTAGCCCTCGTTGTGTCTGTCTGTCTGTCTGGTTCACTAGCCCTCGTTGTGT
>NC_138297.1:13485000-13595000 GCF_965601325.2 Salmo salar | reverse complement strand
GTCTGTCTGTCTGGTTCACTAGCTCTTGTTGTGTCTGTCTGTCTGTCTGTCTGTCTGTCTGTCTGTCTGTCTGTCTGTCTGTCTGTCTGTCTGTCTGTCTGTCTGTCTGTCTGTCTGGTTCACTAGCCCTCATTGTGTCTGTCTGTCTGTCTGTCTGGTTCACTAGCCCTCGTTGTGTCTGTCTGTCTGTCTGTCTGGTTCACTAGCCCTCGTTGTGTCTGTCTGTCTGTCTGTCTGGTTCACTAGCCCTCGTTGTGTCTGTCTGGTTCACTAGCCCTCGTTGTGTCTGTCTGTCTGTCTGTCTGGTTCACTAGCCCTCGATGTGTCTGTCTGTCTGTCTGTCTGGTTCACTAGCTCTCGTTGTGTCTGTCTGTCTGTCTGTCTGTCTGTCTGTCTGTCTGTCTGTCTGTCTGTCTGTCTGTCTGTCTGTCTGGTTCACTAGCCCTCGTTGTGTCTGTCTGTCTGTCTGTCTGTCTGTCTGTCTGTCTGTCTGTCTGTCTGTCTGTCTGTCTGGTTCACTAGCTCTTGTTGTGTCTGTCTGTCTGTCTGTCTGTCTGTCTGTCTGTCTGTCTGTCTGTCTGTCTGTCTGTCTGGTTCACTAGCCCTCATTGTGTCTGTCTGTCTGTCTGTCTGGTTCACTAGCCCTCGTTGTGGCTGTCTGTCTGTCTGTCTGGTTCACTAGCCCTCGTTGTGTCTGTCTGTCTGTCTGTCTGGTTCACTAGCCCTCGTTGTGTCTGTCTGGTTCACTAGCCCTCGTTGTGTCTGTCTGTCTGTCTGTCTGGTTCACTAGCCCTCGTTGTGTCTGTCTGTCTGTCTGTCTGGTTCACTAGCTCTCGTTGTGTCTGTCTGTCTGTCTGTCTGTCTGTCTGTCTGTCTGTCTGTCTGTCTGTCTGTCTGTCTGTCTGTCTGTCTGGTTCACTAGCTCTTGTTGTGTCTGTCTGTCTGTCTGTCTGTCTGTCTGTCTGTCTGTCTGTCTGTCTGTCTGTCTGTCTGTCTGTCTGTCTGTCTGTCTGTCTGGTTCACTAGCCCTCGTTGTGTCTGTCTGTCTGTCTGTCTGTCTGTCTGTCTGTCTGTCTGTCTGTCTGTCTGTCTGTCTGGTTCACTAGCTCTTGTTGTGTCTGTCTGTCTGTCTGTCTGTCTGTCTGTCTGTCTGTCTGTCTGTCTGTCTGTCTGGTTCACTAGCCCTCATTGTGTCTGTCTGTCTGTCTGTCTGGTTCACTAGCCCTCGTTGTGGCTGTCTGTCTGTCTGTCTGGTTCACTAGCCCTCGTTGTGTCTGTCTGTCTGTCTGTCTGGTTCACTAGCCCTCGTTGTGTCTGTCTGGTTCACTAGCCCTCGTTGTGTCTGTCTGTCTGTCTGTCTGGTTCACTAGCCCTCGTTGTGTCTGTCTGTCTGTCTGTCTGGTTCACTAGCTCTCGTTGTGTCTGTCTGTCTGTCTGTCTGTCTGTCTGTCTGTCTGTCTGTCTGTCTGTCTGTCTGTCTGTCTGTCTGTCTGTCTGGTTCACTAGCTCTTGTTGTGTCTGTCTGTCTGTCTGTCTGTCTGTCTGTCTGTCTGTCTGTCTGTCTGTCTGGTTCACTAGCCCTCATTGTGTCTGTCTGTCTGTCTGTCTGGTTCACTAGCCCTCGTTGTGGCTGTCTGTCTGTCTGTCTGGTTCACTAGCCCTCGTTGTGTCTGTCTGTCTGTCTGTCTGGTTCACTAGCCCTCGTTGTGTCTGTCTGGTTCACTAGCCCTCGTTGTGTCTGTCTGTCTGTCTGTCTGGTTCACTAGCTCTCGTTGTGTCTGTCTGTCTGTCTGTCTGTCTGTCTGTCTGTCTGTCTGTCTGTCTGTCTGTCTGTCTGTCTGTCTGTCTGTCTGTCTGGTTCACCAGCCCTCGTTGTGTCTGTCTGTCTGTCTGGTTCACCAGCCCTCGTTGTGTCTGTCTGTCTGTCTGGTTCACCAGCCCTCGTTGTGTCTGTCTGTCTGTCTGGTTCACCAGCCCTCGTTGTGTCTGTCTGTCTGTCTGGTTCACCAGCCCTCGTTGTGTCTGTCTGTCTGTCTGTCTGTCTGTCTGTCTGTCTGTCTGTCTGTCTGTCTGTCTGTCTGTCTGTCTGTCTGGTTCACCAGCCCTCGATGTGTCTGTCTGTCTGTCTGGTTCACTAGCCCTCGTTGTGTCTGTCTGTCTGTCTGGTTCACTAGCCCTCGTTGTGTCTGTCTGTCTGTCTGGTTCACTAGCCCTCGTTGTGTCTGTCTGTCTGTCTGGTTCACTAGCCCTCGTTGTGTCTGTCTGTCTGTCTGGTTCACTAGCCCTCGTTGTGTCTGTCTGTCTGTCTGTCTGGTTCACTAGCCCTCGTTGTGTCTGTCTGTCTGTCTGTCTGTCTGGTTCACTAGCTCTCGTTGTGTCTGTCTGTCTGTCTGGTTCACTAGCCCTCGTTGTGTCTGTCTGTCTGTCTGTCTGGTTCACCAGCCCTCGTTGTGTCTGTTTGTCTGTCTGGTTCACTAGCCCTCGTTGTGTCTGTCTGTCTGTCTGGTTCACTAGCCCTCGTTGTGTCTGTCTGTCTGTCTGTCTGGTTCACCAGCCCTCGTTGTGTCTGTCTGTCTGTCTGTCTGGTTCACTAGCCCTCGTTGTGTCTGTCTGTCTGTCTGGTTCACTAGCCCTCGTTGTGTCTGTCTGTCTGTCTGGTTCACCAGCCCTCGTTGTGTCTGTCTGTCTGTCTGGTTCACTAGCCCTCGTTGTGTCTGTCTGTCTGTCTGTCTGGTTCACTAGCCCTCGTTGTGTCTGTCTGTCTGTCTGTCTGTCTGGTTCACTAGCCCTCGATGTGTCTGTCTGTCTGTCTGGTTCACTAGCCCTCGTTGTGTCTGTCTGTCTGTCTGGTTCACTAGCCCTCGTTGTGTCTGTCTGTCTGTCTGGTTCACCAGCCCTCGTTGTGTCTGTCTGTCTGTCTGGTTCACCAGCCCTCGTTGTGTCTGTCTGTCTGTCTGGTTCACTAGCCCTCGTTGTGTCTGTCTGTCTGTCTGTCTGGTTCACTAGCCCTCGTTGTGTCTGTCTGTCTGTCTGTCTGTCTGTCTGGTTAACTAGCTCTCGTTGTGTCTGTCTGTCTGTCTGGTTCACTAGCCCTCGTTGTGTCTGTCTGTCTGTCTGGTTCACCAGCCCTCGTTGTGTCTGTCTGTCTCTCTGGTTCACCAGCCCTCGTTGTGTCTGTCTGTCTGTCTGTCTGGTTCACCAGCCCTCGTTGTGTCTGTCTGTCTGTCTGGTTCACCAGCCCGCGTTGTGTCTGTCTGTCTGTCTGGTTCACTAGCCCTCGTTGTGTCTGTCTGTCTGTCTGGTTCACCAGCCCTCGTTGTGTCTGTCTGTCTCTCTGGTTCACCAGCCCTCGTTGTGTCTGTCTGTCTGTCTGTCTGGTTCACCAGCCCTCGTTGTGTCTGTCTGTCTGTCTGGTTCACCAGCCCTCGTTGTGTCTGTCTGTCTGTCTGGTTCACTAGCCCTCGTTGTGTCTGTCTGTCTGTCTGGTTCACTAGCCCTCGTTGTGTCTGTCTGTCTGTCTGTCTGGTTCACTAGCTCTCGTTGTGTCTGTCTGTCTGTCTGTCTGGTTCATTCTCCCTCGTTGTGTCTGTCTGTCTGTCTGTCTGGTTCACTAGCACTCGTTGTGTCTGTCTGTCTGTCTGTCTGGTTCACTAGCTCTCGTTGTGTCTGTCTGTCTGTCTGTCTGTCTGTCTGTCTGTCTGTCTGTCTGGTTCACTAGCTCTCGTTGTGTCTGTCTGTCTGTCTGGTTCACTAGCCCTCATTGTGTCTGTCTGTCTGTCTGTCTGTCTGTCTGTCTGTCTGTCTGTCTGTCTGTCTGTCTGTCTGGTTCACTAGCCCTCGTTGTGTCTGTCTGTCTGTCTGTCTGTCTGGTTCACTAGCCCTCGTTGTGTCTGTCTGTCTGTCTGTCTGGTTCACTAGCCCTCGTTGTGTCTGTCTGTCTGTCTGTCTGTCTGTCTGGTTCACTAGCTCTTGTTGTGTCTGTCTGTCTGTCTGTCTGTCTGTCTGTCTGTCTGTCTGGTTCACTAGCCCTCGATGTGTCTGTCTGTCTGTCTGGTTCACTAGCCCTCGTTGTGTCTGTCTGTCTGTCTGGTTCACTAGCCCTCGTTGTGTCTGTCTGTCTGTCTGGTTCACCAGCCCTCGTTGTGTCTGTCTGTCTGTCTGGTTCACCAGCCCTCGTTGTGTCTGTCTGTCTGTCTGGTTCACTAGCCCTCGTTGTGTCTGTCTGTCTGTCTGTCTGGTTCACTAGCCCTCGTTGTGTCTGTCTGTCTGTCTGTCTGTCTGTCTGGTTAACTAGCTCTCGTTGTGTCTGTCTGTCTGTCTGGTTCACTAGCCCTCGTTGTGTCTGTCTGTCTGTCTGGTTCACCAGCCCTCGTTGTGTCTGTCTGTCTCTCTGGTTCACCAGCCCTCGTTGTGTCTGTCTGTCTGTCTGTCTGGTTCACCAGCCCTCGTTGTGTCTGTCTGTCTGTCTGGTTCACCAGCCCGCGTTGTGTCTGTCTGTCTGTCTGGTTCACTAGCCCTCGTTGTGTCTGTCTGTCTGTCTGGTTCACCAGCCCTCGTTGTGTCTGTCTGTCTCTCTGGTTCACCAGCCCTCGTTGTGTCTGTCTGTCTGTCTGTCTGGTTCACCAGCCCTCGTTGTGTCTGTCTGTCTGTCTGGTTCACCAGCCCTCGTTGTGTCTGTCTGTCTGTCTGGTTCACTAGCCCTCGTTGTGTCTGTCTGTCTGTCTGGTTCACTAGCCCTCGTTGTGTCTGTCTGTCTGTCTGTCTGGTTCACTAGCTCTCGTTGTGTCTGTCTGTCTGTCTGTCTGGTTCATTCTCCCTCGTTGTGTCTGTCTGTCTGTCTGTCTGGTTCACTAGCACTCGTTGTGTCTGTCTGTCTGTCTGTCTGGTTCACTAGCTCTCGTTGTGTCTGTCTGTCTGTCTGTCTGTCTGTCTGTCTGTCTGTCTGTCTGGTTCACTAGCTCTCGTTGTGTCTGTCTGTCTGTCTGGTTCACTAGCCCTCATTGTGTCTGTCTGTCTGTCTGTCTGTCTGTCTGTCTGTCTGTCTGTCTGTCTGTCTGGTTCACTAGCCCTCGTTGTGTCTGTCTGTCTGTCTGTCTGTCTGGTTCACTAGCCCTCGTTGTGTCTGTCTGTCTGTCTGTCTGGTTCACTAGCCCTCGTTGTGTCTGTCTGTCTGTCTGTCTGTCTGTCTGGTTCACTAGCTCTTGTTGTGTCTGTCTGTCTGTCTGTCTGTCTGTCTGTCTGTCTGTCTGTCTGTCTGGTTCACTAGCCCTCATTGTGTCTGTCTGTCTGTCTGTCTGGTTCACTAGCCCTCGTTGTGTCTGTCTGTCTGTCTGTCTGGTTCACTAGCCCTCGTTGTGTCTGTCTGTCTGTCTGTCTGGTTCACTAGCCCTCGTTGTGTCTGTCTGGTTCACTAGCCCTCGTTGTGTCTGTCTGTCTGTCTGTCTGGTTCACTAGCCCTCGATGTGTCTGTCTGTCTGTCTGTCTGGTTCACTAGCTCTCGTTGTGTCTGTCTGTCTGTCTGTCTGTCTGTCTGTCTGTCTGTCTGTCTGTCTGTCTGTCTGGTTCACTAGCCCTCGTTGTGTCTGTCTGTCTGTCTGTCTGTCTGTCTGTCTGTCTGTCTGTCTGTCTGTCTGGTTCACTAGCTCTTGTTGTGTCTGTCTGTCTGTCTGTCTGTCTGTCTGTCTGTCTGTCTGTCTGTCTGTCTGTCTGTCTGGTTCACTAGCCCTCATTGTGTCTGTCTGTCTGTCTGTCTGGTTCACTAGCCCTCGTTGTGTCTGTCTGTCTGTCTGTCTGGTTCACTAGCCCTCGTTGTGTCTGTCTGTCTGTCTGTCTGGTTCACTAGCCCTCGTTGTGTCTGTCTGGTTCACTAGCCCTCGTTGTGTCTGTCTGTCTGTCTGTCTGGTTCACTAGCCCTCGATGTGTCTGTCTGTCTGTCTGTCTGGTTCACTAGCTCTCGTTGTGTCTGTCTGTCTGTCTGTCTGTCTGTCTGTCTGTCTGTCTGTCTGTCTGTCTGGTTCACTAGCCCTCGTTGTGTCTGTCTGTCTGTCTGTCTGTCTGTCTGTCTGTCTGTCTGTCTGTCTGTCTGTCTGGTTCACTAGCTCTTGTTGTGTCTGTCTGTCTGTCTGTCTGTCTGTCTGTCTGTCTGTCTGTCTGTCTGTCTGTCTGTCTGTCTGTCTGTCTGTCTGGTTCACTAGCCCTCATTGTGTCTGTCTGTCTGTCTGTCTGGTTCACTAGCCCTCGTTGTGGCTGTCTGTCTGTCTGTCTGGTTCACTAGCCCTCGTTGTGTCTGTCTGTCTGTCTGTCTGGTTCACTAGCCCTCGTTGTGTCTGTCTGGTTCACTAGCCCTCGTTGTGTCTGTCTGTCTGTCTGTCTGGTTCACTAGCCCTCGTTGTGTCTGTCTGTCTGTCTGTCTGGTTCACTAGCTCTCGTTGTGTCTGTCTGTCTGTCTGTCTGTCTGTCTGTCTGTCTGTCTGTCTGTCTGTCTGTCTGGTTCACTAGCTCTTGTTGTGTCTGTCTGTCTGTCTGTCTGTCTGTCTGTCTGTCTGTCTGTCTGTCTGTCTGTCTGTCTGTCTGTCTGTCTGGTTCACTAGCCCTCATTGTGTCTGTCTGTCTGTCTGTCTGGTTCACTAGCCCTCGTTGTGGCTGTCTGTCTGTCTGTCTGGTTCACTAGCCCTCGTTGTGTCTGTCTGTCTGTCTGTCTGGTTCACTAGCCCTCGTTGTGTCTGTCTGGTTCACTAGCCCTCGTTGTGTCTGTCTGTCTGTCTGTCTGGTTCACTAGCCCTCGTTGTGTCTGTCTGTCTGTCTGTCTGGTTCACTAGCTCTCGTTGTGTCTGTCTGTCTGTCTGTCTGTCTGTCTGTCTGTCTGTCTGTCTGTCTGTCTGTCTGTCTGGTTCACAAGCCCTCGTTGTGTCTGTCTGTCTGTCTGTCTGGTTCACCAGCCCTCGTTGTGTCTGTCTGTCTTTCTGGTTCACCAGCCCTCGTTGTGTCTGTCTGTCTGTCTGGTTCACCAGCCCTCGTTGTGTCTGTCTGTCTGTCTGGTTCACCAGCCCTCGTTGTGTCTGTCTGTCTGTCTGTCTGTCTGTCTGTCTGTCTGTCTGTCTGTCTGTCTGTCTGGTTCACCAGCCCTCGATGTGTCTGTCTGTCTGTCTGGTTCACTAGCCCTCGTTGTGTCTGTCTGTCTGTCTGGTTCACTAGCCCTCGTTGTGTCTGTCTGTCTGTCTGGTTCACTAGCCCTCGTTGTGTCTGTCTGTCTGTCTGGTTCACTAGCCCTCGTTGTGTCTGTCTGTCTGTCTGGTTCACTAGCCCTCGTTGTGTCTGTCTGTCTGTCTGTCTGGTTCACTAGCCCTCGTTGTGTCTGTCTGTCTGTCTGTCTGTCTGGTTCACTAGCTCTCGTTGTGTCTGTCTGTCTGTCTGGTTCACTAGCCCTCGTTGTGTCTGTCTGTCTGTCTGTCTGGTTCACCAGCCCTCGTTGTGTCTGTTTGTCTGTCTGGTTCACTAGCCCTCGTTGTGTCTGTCTGTCTGTCTGGTTCACTAGCCCTCGTTGTGTCTGTCTGTCTGTCTGTCTGGTTCACCAGCCCTCGTTGTGTCTGTCTGTCTGTCTGTCTGGTTCACTAGCCCTCGTTGTGTCTGTCTGTCTGTCTGGTTCACTAGCCCTCGTTGTGTCTGTCTGTCAGTCTGTCTGGTTCACCAGCCCTCGTTGTGTCTGTCTGTCTGTCTGGTTCACTAGCCCTCGTTGTGTCTGTCTGTCTGTCTGTCTGGTTCACTAGCCCTCGTTGTGTCTGTCTGTCTGTCTGTCTGTCTGGTTCACTAGCCCTCGATGTGTCTGTCTGTCTGTCTGGTTCACTAGCCCTCGTTGTGTCTGTCTGTCTGTCTGGTTCACTAGCCCTCGTTGTGTCTGTCTGTCTGTCTGGTTCACCAGCCCTCGTTGTGTCTGTCTGTCTGTCTGGTTCACCAGCCCTCGTTGTGTCTGTCTGTCTGTCTGGTTCACTAGCCCTCGTTGTGTCTGTCTGTCTGTCTGTCTGGTTCACTAGCCCTCGTTGTGTCTGTCTGTCTGTCTGTCTGTCTGTCTGGTTAACTAGCTCTCGTTGTGTCTGTCTGTCTGTCTGGTTCACTAGCCCTCGTTGTGTCTGTCTGTCTGTCTGGTTCACCAGCCCTCGTTGTGTCTGTCTGTCTCTCTGGTTCACCAGCCCTCGTTGTGTCTGTCTGTCTGTCTGTCTGGTTCACCAGCCCTCGTTGTGTCTGTCTGTCTGTCTGGTTCACCAGCCCTCGTTGTGTCTGTCTGTCTGTCTGGTTCACTAGCCCTCGTTGTGTCTGTCTGTCTGTCTGGTTCACTAGCCCTCGTTGTGTCTGTCTGTCTGGTTCACTAGCCCTCGTTGTGTCTGTCTGTCTGTCTGTCTGGTTCACTAGCCCTCGTTGTGTCTGTCTGTCTGTCTGTCTGGTTCACTAGCTCTCGTTGTGTCTGTCTGTCTGTCTGTCTGGTTCATTCTCCCTCGTTGTGTCTGTCTGTCTGTCTGTCTGGTTCACTAGCACTCGTTGTGTCTGTCTGTCTGTCTGTCTGGTTCACTAGCTCTCGTTGTGTCTGTCTGTCTGTCTGTCTGTCTGTCTGTCTGTCTGTCTGTCTGGTTCACTAGCTCTCGTTGTGTCTGTCTGTCTGTCTGGTTCACTAGCCCTCGTTGTGTCTGTCTGTCTGTCTGTCTGTCTGTCTGTCTGTCTGTCTGTCTGTCTGTCTGTCTGTCTGTCTGGTTCACTAGCCCTCGTTGTGTCTGTCTGTCTGTCTGTCTGTCTGGTTCACTAGCCCTCGTTGTGTCTGTCTGTCTGTCTGTCTGGTTCACTAGCCCTCGTTGTGTCTGTCTGTCTGTCTGTCTGTCTGGTTCACTAGCTCTTGTTGTGTCTGTCTGTCTGTCTGTCTGTCTGTCTGTCTGTCTGTCTGGTTCACTAGCCCTCATTGTGTCTGTCTGTCTGTCTGTCTGGTTCACTAGCCCTCGTTGTGTCTGTCTGTCTGTCTGTCTGGTTCACTAGCCCTCGTTGTGTCTGTCTGTCTGTCTGTCTGGTTCACTAGCCCTCGTTGTGTCTGTCTGGTTCACTAGCCCTCGTTGTGTCTGTCTGTCTGTCTGTCTGGTTCACTAGCCCTCGATGTGTCTGTCTGTCTGTCTGTCTGGTTCACTAGCTCTCGTTGTGTCTGTCTGTCTGTCTGTCTGTCTGTCTGTCTGTCTGTCTGTCTGTCTGTCTGGTTCACTAGCCCTCGTTGTGTCTGTCTGTCTGTCTGTCTGTCTGTCTGTCTGTCTGTCTGTCTGTCTGTCTGTCTGTCTGTCTGGTTCACTAGCTCTTGTTGTGTCTGTCTGTCTGTCTGTCTGTCTGTCTGTCTGTCTGTCTGTCTGTCTGTCTGTCTGTCTGTCTGTCTGTCTGGTTCACTAGCCCTCATTGTGTCTGTCTGTCTGTCTGTCTGGTTCACTAGCCCTCGTTGTGTCTGTCTGTCTGTCTGTCTGGTTCACTAGCCCTCGTTGTGTCTGTCTGTCTGTCTGTCTGGTTCACTAGCCCTCGTTGTGTCTGTCTGGTTCACTAGCCCTCGTTGTGTCTGTCTGTCTGTCTGTCTGGTTCACTAGCCCTCGTTGTGTCTGTCTGTCTGTCTGTCTGGTTCACTAGCTCTCGTTGTGTCTGTCTGTCTGTCTGTCTGTCTGTCTGTCTGTCTGTCTGTCTGTCTGTCTGTCTGTCTGTCTGTCTGTCTGTCTGGTTCACTAGCCCTCGTTGTGTCTGTCTGTCTGTCTGTCTGTCTGGTTCACTAGCCCTCGTTGTGTCTGTCTGTCTGTCTGTCTGGTTCACTAGCCCTCGTTGTGTCTGTCTGTCTGTCTGTCTGTCTGTCTGGTTCACTAGCTCTTGTTGTGTCTGTCTGTCTGTCTGTCTGTCTGTCTGTCTGTCTGTCTGTCTGTCTGTCTGTCTGGTTCACTAGCCCTCATTGTGTCTGTCTGTCTGTCTGTCTGTCTGGTTCACTAGCCCTCGTTGTGTCTGTCTGTCTGTCTGTCTGGTTCACTAGCCCTCGTTGTGTCTGTCTGTCTGTCTGTCTGGTTCACTAGCCCTCGTTGTGTCTGTCTGGTTCACTAGCCCTCGTTGTGTCTGTCTGTCTGTCTGTCTGGTTCACTAGCCCTCGATGTGTCTGTCTGTCTGTCTGTCTGGTTCACTAGCTCTCGTTGTGTCTGTCTGTCTGTCTGTCTGTCTGTCTGTCTGTCAGTCTGTCTGTCTGGTTCACTAGCCCTCGTTGTGTCTGTCTGTCTGTCTGTCTGTCTGTCTGTCTGTCTGTCTGTCTGTCTGTCTGTCTGGTTCACTAGCTCTTGTTGTGTCTGTCTGTCTGTCTGTCTGTCTGTCTGTCTGTCTGTCTGTCTGTCTGTCTGTCTGTCTGGTTCACTAGCCCTCATTGTGTCTGTCTGTCTGTCTGTCTGGTTCACTAGCCCTCGTTGTGGCTGTCTGTCTGTCTGTCTGGTTCACTAGCCCTCGTTGTGTCTGTCTGTCTGTCTGTCTAGTTCACTAGCCCTCGTTGTGTCTGTCTGGTTCACTAGCCCTCGTTGTGTCTGTCTGTCTGTCTGTCTGGTTCACTAGCCCTCGTTGTGTCTGTCTGTCTGTCTGTCTGGTTCACTAGCTCTCGTTGTGTCTGTCTGTCTGTCTGTCTGTCTGTCTGTCTGTCTGTCTGTCTGTCTGTCTGTCTGGTTCACTAGCCCTCGTTGTGTCTGTCTGTCTGTCTGTCTGGTTCACCAGCCCTCGTTGTGTCTGTCTGTCTGTCTGGTTCACCAGCCCTCGTTGTGTCTGTCTGTCTGTCTGGTTCACCAGCCCTCGTTGTGTCTGTCTGTCTGTCTGGTTCACCAGCCCTCGTTGTGTCTGTCTGTCTGTCTGTCTGTCTGTCTGTCTGTCTGTCTGTCTGGTTCACCAGCCCTCGATGTGTCTGTCTGTCTGTCTGGTTCACTAGCCCTCGTTGTGTCTGTCTGTCTGTCTGGTTCACTAGCCCTCGTTGTGTCTGTCTGTCTGTCTGGTTCACTAGCCCTCGTTGTGTCTGTCTGTCTGTCTGGTTCACTAGCCCTCGTTGTGTCTGTCTGTCTGTCTGGTTCACTAGCCCTCGTTGTGTCTGTCTGTCTGTCTGTCTGGTTCACTAGCCCTCGTTGTGTCTGTCTGTCTGTCTGTCTGTCTGGTTCACTAGCTCTCGTTGTGTCTGTCTGTCTGTCTGGTTCACTAGCCCTCGTTGTGTCTGTCTGTCTGTCTGTCTGGTTCACCAGCCCTCGTTGTGTCTGTTTGTCTGTCTGGTTCACTAGCCCTCGTTGTGTCTGTCTGTCTGTCTGGTTCACTAGCCCTCGTTGTGTCTGTCTGTCTGTCTGTCTGGTTCACCAGCCCTCGTTGTGTCTGTCTGTCTGTCTGTCTGGTTCACTAGCCCTCGTTGTGTCTGTCTGTCTGTCTGGTTCACTAGCCCTCGTTGTGTCTGTCTGTCAGTCTGTCTGGTTCACCAGCCCTCGTTGTGTCTGTCTGTCTGTCTGGTTCACTAGCCCTCGTTGTGTCTGTCTGTCTGTCTGTCTGGTTCACTAGCCCTCGTTGTGTCTGTCTGTCTGTCTGTCTGGTTCACTAGCCCTCGTTGTGTCTGTCTGGTTCACTAGCCCTCGTTGTGTCTGTCTGTCTGTCTGTCTGGTTCACTAGCCCTCGATGTGTCTGTCTGTCTGTCTGTCTGGTTCACTAGCTCTCGTTGTGTCTGTCTGTCTGTCTGTCTGTCTGTCTGTCTGTCTGTCTGTCTGTCTGTCTGGTTCACTAGCCCTCGTTGTGTCTGTCTGTCTGTCTGTCTGTCTGTCTGTCTGTCTGTCTGTCTGTCTGTCTGTCTGTCTGTCTGTCTGTCTGTCTGTCTGTCTGTCTGTCTGTCTGTCTGTCTGGTTCACTAGCTCTTGTTGTGTCTGTCTGTCTGTCTGTCTGTCTGTCTGTCTGTCTGTCTGTCTGTCTGTCTGTCTGGTTCACTAGCCCTCATTGTGTCTGTCTGTCTGTCTGTCTGGTTCACTAGCCCTCGTTGTGTCTGTCTGTCTGTCTGTCTGGTTCACTAGCCCTCGTTGTGTCTGTCTGTCTGTCTGTCTGGTTCACTAGCCCTCGTTGTGTCTGTCTGGTTCACTAGCCCTCGTTGTGTCTGTCTGTCTGTCTGTCTGGTTCACTAGCCCTCGTTGTGTCTGTCTGTCTGTCTGTCTGGTTCACTAGCTCTCGTTGTGTCTGTCTGTCTGTCTGTCTGTCTGTCTGTCTGTCTGTCTGTCTGTCTGTCTGTCTGTCTGTCTGTCTGGTTCACTAGCCCTCGTTGTGTCTGTCTGTCTGTCTGTCTGGTTCACCAGCCCTCGTTGTGTCTGTCTGTCTGTCTGGTTCACCAGCCCTCGTTGTGTCTGTCTGTCTGTCTGGTTCACCAGCCCTCGTTGTGTCTGTCTGTCTGTCTGGTTCACCAGCCCTCGTTGTGTCTGTCTGTCTGTCTGTCTGTCTGTCTGTCTGTCTGTCTGGTTCACCAGCCCTCGATGTGTCTGTCTGTCTGTCTGGTTCACTAGCCCTCGTTGTGTCTGTCTGTCTGTCTGGTTCACTAGCCCTCGTTGTGTCTGTCTGTCTGTCTGGTTCACTAGCCCTCGTTGTGTCTGTCTGTCTGTCTGGTTCACTAGCCCTCGTTGTGTCTGTCTGTCTGTCTGGTTCACTAGCCCTCGTTGTGTCTGTCTGTCTGTCTGTCTGGTTCACTAGCCCTCGTTGTGTCTGTCTGTCTGTCTGTCTGTCTGGTTCACTAGCTCTCGTTGTGTCTGTCTGTCTGTCTGGTTCACTAGCCCTCGTTGTGTCTGTCTGTCTGTCTGTCTGGTTCACCAGCCCTCGTTGTGTCTGTTTGTCTGTCTGGTTCACTAGCCCTCGTTGTGTCTGTCTGTCTGTCTGGTTCACTAGCCCTCGTTGTGTCTGTCTGTCTGTCTGTCTGGTTCACCAGCCCTCGTTGTGTCTGTCTGTCTGTCTGTCTGGTTCACTAGCCCTCGTTGTGTCTGTCTGTCTGTCTGGTTCACTAGCCCTCGTTGTGTCTGTCTGTCAGTCTGTCTGGTTCACCAGCCCTCGTTGTGTCTGTCTGTCTGTCTGGTTCACTAGCCCTCGTTGTGTCTGTCTGTCTGTCTGTCTGGTTCACTAGCCCTCGTTGTGTCTGTCTGTCTGTCTGTCTGTCTGGTTCACTAGCCCTCGATGTGTCTGTCTGTCTGTCTGGTTCACTAGCCCTCGTTGTGTCTGTCTGTCTGTCTGGTTCACTAGCCCTCGTTGTGTCTGTCTGTCTGTCTGGTTCACCAGCCCTCGTTGTGTCTGTCTGTCTGTCTGGTTCACCAGCCCTCGTTGTGTCTGTCTGTCTGTCTGGTTCACTAGCCCTCGTTGTGTCTGTCTGTCTGTCTGTCTGGTTCACTAGCTCTCGTTGTGTCTGTCTGTCTGTCTGGTTCACTAGCCCTCGTTGTGTCTGTCTGTCTGTCTGGTTCACCAGCCCTCGTTGTGTCTGTCTGTCTCTCTGGTTCACCAGCCCTCGTTGTGTCTGTCTGTCTGTCTGTCTGGTTCACCAGCCCTCGTTGTGTCTGTCTGTCTGTCTGGTTCACCAGCCCTCGTTGTGTCTGTCTGTCTGTCTGGTTCACTAGCCCTCGTTGTGTCTGTCTGTCTGTCTGGTTCACTAGCCCTCGTTGTGTCTGTCTGTCTGGTTCACTAGCCCTCGTTGTGTCTGTCTGTCTGTCTGTCTGGTTCACTAGCCCTCGTTGTGTCTGTCTGTCTGTCTGTCTGGTTCACTAGCCCTCGTTGTGTCTGTCTGGTTCACTAGCCCTCGTTGTGTCTGTCTGTCTGTCTGTCTGGTTCACTAGCCCTCGTTGTGTCTGTCTGTCTGTCTGTCTGGTTCACTAGCTCTCGTTGTGTCTGTCTGTCTGTCTGTCTGTCTGTCTGTCTGTCTGTCTGTCTGTCTGTCTGTCTGTCTGTCTGTCTGGTTCACTAGCCCTCGTTGTGTCTGTCTGTCTGTCTGTCTGTCTGTCTGTCTGTCTGTCTGTCTGTCTGTCTGTCTGTCTGTCTGGTTCACTAGCCCTCGTTGTGTCTGTCTGTCTGTCTGTCTGGTTCACCAGCCCTCGTTGTGTCTGTCTGTCTGTCTGGTTCACCAGCCCTCGTTGTGTCTGTCTGTCTGTCTGGTTCACCAGCCCTCGTTGTGTCTGTCTGTCTGTCTGGTTCACCAGCCCTCGTTGTGTCTGTCTGTCTGTCTGTCTGTCTGTCTGGTTCACCAGCCCTCGATGTGTCTGTCTGTCTGTCTGGTTCACTAGCCCTCGTTGTGTCTGTCTGTCTGTCTGGTTCACTAGCCCTCGTTGTGTCTGTCTGTCTGTCTGGTTCACTAGCCCTCGTTGTGTCTGTCTGTCTGTCTGGTTCACTAGCCCTCGTTGTGTCTGTCTGTCTGTCTGGTTCACTAGCCCTCGTTGTGTCTGTCTGTCTGTCTGTCTGGTTCACTAGCCCTCGTTGTGTCTGTCTGTCTGTCTGTCTGTCTGGTTCACTAGCTCTCGTTGTGTCTGTCTGTCTGTCTGGTTCACTAGCCCTCGTTGTGTCTGTCTGTCTGTCTGTCTGGTTCACCAGCCCTCGTTGTGTCTGTTTGTCTGTCTGGTTCACTAGCCCTCGTTGTGTCTGTCTGTCTGTCTGGTTCACTAGCCCTCGTTGTGTCTGTCTGTCTGTCTGTCTGGTTCACCAGCCCTCGTTGTGTCTGTCTGTCTGTCTGTCTGGTTCACTAGTCCTCGTTGTGTCTGTCTGTCTGTCTGGTTCACTAGCCCTCGTTGTGTCTGTCTGTCAGTCTGTCTGGTTCACCAGCCCTCGTTGTGTCTGTCTGTCTGTCTGGTTCACTAGCCCTCGTTGTGTCTGTCTGTCTGTCTGTCTGGTTCACCAGCCCTCGTTGTGTCTGTCTGTCTGTCTGGTTCACCAGCCCTCGTTGTGTCTGTCTGTCTGTCTGGTTCACTAGCCCTCGTTGTGTCTGTCTGTCTGTCTGGTTCACTAGCCCTCGTTGTGTCTGTCTGTCTGGTTCACTAGCCCTCGTTGTGTCTGTCTGTCTGTCTGTCTGGTTCACTAGCCCTCGTTGTGTCTGTCTGTCTGTCTGTCTGGTTCACTAGCTCTCGTTGTGTCTGTCTGTCTGTCTGTCTGGTTCATTCTCCCTCGTTGTGTCTGTCTGTCTGTCTGTCTGGTTCACTAGCACTCGTTGTGTCTGTCTGTCTGTCTGTCTGGTTCACTAGCTCTCGTTGTGTCTGTCTGTCTGTCTGTCTGTCTGTCTGTCTGTCTGTCTGTCTGTCTGGTTCACTAGCTCTCGTTGTGTCTGTCTGTCTGTCTGGTTCACTAGCCCTCGTTGTGTCTGTCTGTCTGTCTGTCTGTCTGTCTGTCTGTCTGTCTGTCTGTCTGTCTGTCTGTCTGTCTGTCTGTCTGTCTGTCTGTCTGTCTGTCTGTCTGGTTCACTAGCCCTCGTTGTGTCTGTCTGTCTGTCTGTCTGTCTGGTTCACTAGCCCTCGTTGTGTCTGTCTGTCTGTCTGTCTGGTTCACTAGCCCTCGTTGTGTCTGTCTGTCTGTCTGTCTGTCTGGTTCACTAGCTCTTGTTGTGTCTGTCTGTCTGTCTGTCTGTCTGTCTGTCTGTCTGTCTGTCTGTCTGGTTCACTAGCCCTCATTGTGTCTGTCTGTCTGTCTGTCTGGTTCACTAGCCCTCGTTGTGTCTGTCTGTCTGTCTGTCTGGTTCACTAGCCCTCGTTGTGTCTGTCTGTCTGTCTGTCTGGTTCACTAGCCCTCGTTGTGTCTGTCTGGTTCACTAGCCCTCGTTGTGTCTGTCTGTCTGTCTGTCTGGTTCACTAGCCCTCGATGTGTCTGTCTGTCTGTCTGTCTGGTTCACTAGCTCTCGTTGTGTCTGTCTGTCTGTCTGTCTGTCTGTCTGTCTGTCTGTCTGTCTGTCTGTCTGTCTGTCTGTCTGTCTGGTTCACTAGCCCTCGTTGTGTCTGTCTGTCTGTCTGTCTGTCTGTCTGTCTGTCTGTCTGTCTGTCTGTCTGTCTGTCTGTCTGTCTGTCTGGTTCACTAGCTCTCGTTGTGTCTGTCTGTCTGTCTGTCTGTCTGTCTGTCTGTCTGTCTGTCTGTCTGTCTGTCTGTCTGTCTGTCTGTCTGTCTGGTTCACTAGCCCTCATTGTGTCTGTCTGTCTGTCTGTCTGGTTCACTAGCCCTCGTTGTGTCTGTCTGTCTGTCTGTCTGGTTCACTAGCCCTCGTTGTGTCTGTCTGTCTGTCTGTCTGGTTCACTAGCCCTCGTTGTGTCTGTCTGGTTCACTAGCCCTCGTTGTGTCTGTCTGTCTGTCTGTCTGGTTCACTAGCCCTCGTTGTGTCTGTCTGTCTGTCTGTCTGGTTCACTAGCTCTCGTTGTGTCTGTCTGTCTGTCTGTCTGTCTGTCTGTCTGTCTGTCTGTCTGTCTGTCTGTCTGTCTGTCTGTCTGTCTGTCTGTCTGGTTCACTAGCCCTCGTTGTGTCTGTCTGTCTGTCTGTCTGGTTCACCAGCCCTCGTTGTGTCTGTCTGTCTGTCTGGTTCACCAGCCCTCGTTGTGTCTGTCTGTCTGTCTGGTTCACCAGCCCTCGTTGTGTCTGTCTGTCTGTCTGGTTCACCAGCCCTCGTTGTGTCTGTCTGTCTGTCTGTCTGTCTGTCTGTCTGTCTGTCTGGTTCACCAGCCCTCGATGTGTCTGTCTGTCTGTCTGGTTCACTAGCCCTCGTTGTGTCTGTCTGTCTGTCTGGTTCACTAGCCCTCGTTGTGTCTGTCTGTCTGTCTGGTTCACTAGCCCTCGTTGTGTCTGTCTGTCTGTCTGGTTCACTAGCCCTCGTTGTGTCTGTCTGTCTGTCTGGTTCACTAGCCCTCGTTGTGTCTGTCTGTCTGTCTGTCTGGTTCACTAGCCCTCGTTGTGTCTGTCTGTCTGTCTGTCTGTCTGGTTCACTAGCTCTCGTTGTGTCTGTCTGTCTGTCTGGTTCACTAGCCCTCGTTGTGTCTGTCTGTCTGTCTGTCTGGTTCACCAGCCCTCGTTGTGTCTGTTTGTCTGTCTGGTTCACTAGCCCTCGTTGTGTCTGTCTGTCTGTCTGGTTCACTAGCCCTCGTTGTGTCTGTCTGTCTGTCTGTCTGGTTCACCAGCCCTCGTTGTGTCTGTCTGTCTGTCTGTCTGGTTCACTAGCCCTCGTTGTGTCTGTCTGTCTGTCTGGTTCACTAGCCCTCGTTGTGTCTGTCTGTCAGTCTGTCTGGTTCACCAGCCCTCGTTGTGTCTGTCTGTCTGTCTGGTTCACTAGCCCTCGTTGTGTCTGTCTGTCTGTCTGTCTGGTTCACTAGCCCTCGTTGTGTCTGTCTGTCTGTCTGTCTGTCTGGTTCACTAGCCCTCGATGTGTCTGTCTGTCTGTCTGGTTCACTAGCCCTCGTTGTGTCTGTCTGTCTGTCTGGTTCACTAGCCCTCGTTGTGTCTGTCTGTCTGTCTGGTTCACCAGCCCTCGTTGTGTCTGTCTGTCTGTCTGGTTCACCAGCCCTCGTTGTGTCTGTCTGTCTGTCTGGTTCACTAGCCCTCGTTGTGTCTGTCTGTCTGTCTGTCTGGTTCACTAGCTCTCGTTGTGTCTGTCTGTCTGTCTGGTTCACTAGCCCTCGTTGTGTCTGTCTGTCTGTCTGGTTCACCAGCCCTCGTTGTGTCTGTCTGTCTCTCTGGTTCACCAGCCCTCGTTGTGTCTGTCTGTCTGTCTGTCTGGTTCACCAGCCCTCGTTGTGTCTGTCTGTCTGTCTGGTTCACCAGCCCTCGTTGTGTCTGTCTGTCTGTCTGGTTCACTAGCCCTCGTTGTGTCTGTCTGTCTGTCTGGTTCACTAGCCCTCGTTGTGTCTGTCTGTCTGGTTCACTAGCCCTCGTTGTGTCTGTCTGTCTGTCTGTCTGGTTCACTAGCCCTCGTTGTGTCTGTCTGTCTGTCTGTCTGGTTCACTAGCCCTCGTTGTGTCTGTCTGGTTCACTAGCCCTCGTTGTGTCTGTCTGTCTGTCTGTCTGGTTCACTAGCCCTCGTTGTGTCTGTCTGTCTGTCTGTCTGGTTCACTAGCTCTCGTTGTGTCTGTCTGTCTGTCTGTCTGTCTGTCTGTCTGTCTGTCTGTCTGTCTGTCTGTCTGTCTGGTTCACTAGCCCTCGTTGTGTCTGTCTGTCTGTCTGTCTGGTTCACCAGCCCTCGTTGTGTCTGTCTGTCTGTCTGGTTCACCAGCCCTCGTTGTGTCTGTCTGTCTGTCTGTCTGTCTGTCTGTCTGTCTGTCTGGTTCACCAGCCCTCGATGTGTCTGTCTGTCTGTCTGGTTCACTAGCCCTCGTTGTGTCTGTCTGTCTGTCTGGTTCACTAGCCCTCGTTGTGTCTGTCTGTCTGTCTGGTTCACTAGCCCTCGTTGTGTCTGTCTGTCTGTCTGGTTCACTAGCCCTCGTTGTGTCTGTCTGTCTGTCTGGTTCACTAGCCCTCGTTGTGTCTGTCTGTCTGTCTGTCTGGTTCACTAGCCCTCGTTGTGTCTGTCTGTCTGTCTGTCTGTCTGGTTCACTAGCTCTCGTTGTGTCTGTCTGTCTGTCTGGTTCACTAGCCCTCGTTGTGTCTGTCTGTCTGTCTGTCTGGTTCACCAGCCCTCGTTGTGTCTGTCTGTCTGTCTGGTTCACTAGCCCTCGTTGTGTCTGTCTGTCTGTCTGGTTCACTAGCCCTCGTTGTGTCTGTCTGTCTGTCTGTCTGGTTCACCAGCCCTCGTTGTGTCTGTCTGTCTGTCTGTCTGGTTCACTAGCCCTCGTTGTGTCTGTCTGTCTGTCTGGTTCACTAGCCCTCGTTGTGTCTGTCTGTCAGTCTGTCTGGTTCACCAGCCCTCGTTGTGTCTGTCTGTCTGTCTGGTTCACTAGCCCTCGTTGTGTCTGTCTGTCTGTCTGTCTGGTTCACTAGCCCTCGTTGTGTCTGTCTGTCTGTCTGTCTGTCTGGTTCACTAGCCCTCGATGTGTCTGTCTGTCTGTCTGGTTCACTAGCCCTCGTTGTGTCTGTCTGTCTGTCTGGTTCACTAGCCCTCGTTGTGTCTGTCTGTCTGTCTGGTTCACCAGCCCTCGTTGTGTCTGTCTGTCTGTCTGGTTCACCAGCCCTCGTTGTGTCTGTCTGTCTGTCTGGTTCACTAGCCCTCGTTGTGTCTGTCTGTCTGTCTGTCTGGTTCACTAGCTCTCGTTGTGTCTGTCTGTCTGTCTGGTTCACTAGCCCTCGTTGTGTCTGTCTGTCTGTCTGGTTCACCAGCCCTCGTTGTGTCTGTCTGTCTCTCTGGTTCACCAGCCCTCGTTGTGTCTGTCTGTCTGTCTGTCTGGTTCACCAGCCCTCGTTGTGTCTGTCTGTCTGTCTGGTTCACCAGCCCTCGTTGTGTCTGTCTGTCTGTCTGGTTCACTAGCCCTCGTTGTGTCTGTCTGTCTGTCTGGTTCACTAGCCCTCGTTGTGTCTGTCTGTCTGGTTCACTAGCCCTCGTTGTGTCTGTCTGTCTGTCTGTCTGGTTCACTAGCCCTCGTTGTGTCTGTCTGTCTGTCTGTCTGGTTCACTAGCCCTCGTTGTGTCTGTCTGGTTCACTAGCCCTCGTTGTGTCTGTCTGTCTGTCTGTCTGGTTCACTAGCCCTCGTTGTGTCTGTCTGTCTGTCTGTCTGGTTCACTAGCTCTCGTTGTGTCTGTCTGTCTGTCTGTCTGTCTGTCTGTCTGTCTGTCTGTCTGTCTGTCTGTCTGTCTGTCTGTCTGTCTGTCTGGTTCACTAGCCCTCGTTGTGTCTGTCTGTCTGTCTGTCTGGTTCACCAGCCCTCGTTGTGTCTGTCTGTCTGTCTGGTTCACCAGCCCTCGTTGTGTCTGTCTGTCTGTCTGGTTCACCAGCCCTCGTTGTGTCTGTCTGTCTGTCTGGTTCACCAGCCCTCGTTGTGTCTGTCTGTCTGTCTGTCTGTCTGTCTGTCTGTCTGGTTCACCAGCCCTCGTTGTGTCTGTCTGTCTGTCTGGTTCACTAGCCCTCGTTGTGTCTGTCTGTCTGTCTGGTTCACTAGCCCTCGTTGTGTCTGTCTGTCTGTCTGGTTCACTAGCCCTCGTTGTGTCTGTCTGTCTGTCTGGTTCACTAGCCCTCGTTGTGTCTGTCTGTCTGTCTGGTTCACTAGCCCTCGTTGTGTCTGTCTGTCTGTCTGTCTGGTTCACTAGCCCTCGTTGTGTCTGTCTGTCTGTCTGTCTGTCTGGTTCACTAGCCCTCGTTGTGTCTGTCTGTCTGTCTGGTTCACTAGCCCTCGTTGTGTCTGTCTGTCTGTCTGTCTGGTTCACCAGCCCTCGTTGTGTCTGTCTGTCTGTCTGGTTCACTAGCCCTCGTTGTGTCTGTCTGTCTGTCTGGTTCACTAGCCCTCGTTGTGTCTGTCTGTCTGTCTGTCTGGTTCACCAGCCCTCGTTGTGTCTGTCTGTCTGTCTGTCTGGTTCACTAGCCCTCGTTGTGTCTGTCTGTCTGTCTGGTTCACTAGCCCTCGTTGTGTCTGTCTGTCTGTCTGTCTGGTTCACCAGCCCTCGTTGTGTCTGTCTGTCTGTCTGGTTCACTAGCCCTCGTTGTGTCTGTCTGTCTGTCTGTCTGGTTCACTAGCCCTCGTTGTGTCTGTCTGTCTGTCTGTCTGTCTGGTTCACTAGCCCTCGATGTGTCTGTCTGTCTGTCTGGTTCACTAGCCCTCGTTGTGTCTGTCTGTCTGTCTGGTTCACTAGCCCTCGTTGTGTCTGTCTGTCTGTCTGGTTCACCAGCCCTCGTTGTGTCTGTCTGTCTGTCTGGTTCACCAGCCCTCGTTGTGTCTGTCTGTCTGTCTGGTTCACTAGCCCTCGTTGTGTCTGTCTGTCTGTCTGTCTGGTTCACTAGCTCTCGTTGTGTCTGTCTGTCTGTCTGGTTCACTAGCCCTCGTTGTGTCTGTCTGTCTGTCTGGTTCACCAGCCCTCGTTGTGTCTGTCTGTCTGTCTGGTTCACCAGCCCTCGTTGTGTCTGTCTGTCTGTCTGTCTGGTTCACCAGCCCTCGTTGTGTCTGTCTGTCTGTCTGGTTCACCAGCCCTCGTTGTGTCTGTCTGTCTGTCTGGTTCACTAGCCCTCGTTGTGTCTGTCTGTCTGTCTGGTTCACTAGCCCTCGTTGTGTCTGTCTGTCTGGTTCACTAGCCCTCGTTGTGTCTGTCTGTCTGTCTGTCTGGTTCACTAGCCCTCGTTGTGTCTGTCTGTCTGTCTGTCTGTCTGTCTGTCACTAGCCCTCGATGTGTCTGTCTGTCTGTCTGGTTCACTAGCCCTCGTTGTGTCTGTCTGTCTGTCTGGTTCACTAGCCCTCGTTGTGTCTGTCTGTCTGTCTGGTTCACCAGCCCTCGTTGTGTCTGTCTGTCTGTCTGGTTCACTAGCCCTCGTTGTGTCTGTCTGTCTGTCTGGTTCACTAGCCCTCGTTGTGTCTGTCTGTCTGTCTGGTTCACCAGCCCTCGTTGTGTCTGTCTGTCTGTCTGTCTGGTTCACCAGCCCTCGTTGTGTCTGTCTGTCTGTCTGGTTCACCAGCCCTCGTTGTGTCTGTCTGTCTGTCTGGTTCACTAGCCCTCGTTGTGTCTGTCTGTCTGTCTGGTTCACCAGCCCTCGTTGTGTCTGTCTGTCTGTCTGGTTCACTAGCCCTCGTTGTGTCTGTCTGTCTGTCTGTCTGGTTCACCAGCCCTCGTTGTGTCTGTCTGTCTGTCTGGTTCACCAGCCCTCGTTGTGTCTGTCTGTCTGTCTGGTTCACTAGCCCTCGTTGTGTCTGTCTGTCTGTCTGGTTCACTAGCCCTCGTTGTGTCTGTCTGTCTGTCTGGTTCACTAGCCCTCGTTGTGTCTGTCTGTCTGTCTGGTTCACCAGCCCTCGTTGTGTCTGTCTGTCTGTCTGGTTCACCAGCCCTCGTTGTGTCTGTCTGTCTGTCTGGTTCACTAGCCCTCGTTGTGTCTGTCTGTCTGTCTGGTTCACTAGCCCTCGTTGTGTCTGTCTGTCTGTCTGGTTCACCAGCCCTCGTTGTGTCTGTCTGTCTGTCTGGTTCACCAGCCCTCGTTGTGTCTGTCTGTCTGTCTGGTTCACTAGCCCTCGTTGTGTCTGTCTGTCTGTCTGGTTCACTAGCCCTCGTTGTGTCTGTCTGTCTGTCTGGTTCACCAGCCCTCGTTGTGTCTGTCTGTCTGTCTGTCTGGTTCACCAGCCCTCGTTGTGTCTGTCTGTCTGTCTGGTTCACCAGCTCTCGTTGTGTCTGTCTGTCTGTCTGGTTCACTAGCCCTCGTTGTGTCTGTCTGTCTGTCTGGTTCACTAGCCCTCGTTGTGTCTGTCTGTCTGGTTCACTAGCCCTCGTTGTGTCTGTCTGTCTGTCTGTCTGGTTCACTAGCCCTCGTTGTGTCTGTCTGTCTGTCTGTCTGTCTGTCTGGTTCACTAGCCCTCGTTGTGTCTGTCTGTCTGTCTGGTTCACTAGCCCTCGTTGTGTCTGTCTGTCTGTCTGGTTCACTAGCCCTCGTTGTGTCTGTCTGTCTGTCTGGTTCACCAGCCTCGTTGTGTCTGTCTGTCTGTCTGGTTCACTAGCCCTCGTTGTGTCTGTCTGTCTGTCTGGTTCACTAGCCCTCGTTGTGTCTGTCTGTCTGTCTGGTTCACCAGCCCTCGTTGTGTCTGTCTGTCTGTCTGTCTGGTTCACCAGCCCTCGTTGTGTCTGTCTGTCTGTCTGGTTCACCAGCCCTCGTTGTGTCTGTCTGTCTGTCTGGTTCACCAGCCCTCGTTGTGTCTGTCTGTCTGTCTGGTTCACCAGCCCTCGTTGTGTCTGTCTGTCTGTCTGGTTCACTAGCCCTCGTTGTGTCTGTCTGTCTGTCTGTCTGGTTCACCAGCCCTCGTTGTGTCTGTCTGTCTGTCTGGTTCACCAGCCCTCGTTGTGTCTGTCTGTCTGTCTGGTTCACTAGCCCTCGTTGTGTCTGTCTGTCTGTCTGGTTCACTAGCCCTCGTTGTGTCTGTCTGTCTGTCTGGTTCACTAGCCCTCGTTGTGTCTGTCTGTCTGTCTGGTTCACCAGCCCTCGTTGTGTCTGTCTGTCTGTCTGGTTCACCAGCCCTCGTTGTGTCTGTCTGTCTGTCTGGTTCACTAGCCCTCGTTGTGTCTGTCTGTCTGTCTGGTTCACTAGCCCTCGTTGTGTCTGTCTGTCTCGTCTGGTTCACCAGCCCTCGTTGTGTCTGTCTGTCTGTCTGGTTCACCAGCCCTCGTTGTGTCTGTCTGTCTGTCTGGTTCACCAGCCCTCGTTGTGTCTGTCTGTCTGTCTGGTTCACTAGCCCTCGTTGTGTCTGTCTGTCTGTCTGGTTCACTAGCCCTCGTTGTGTCTGTCTGTCTGTCTGGTTCACCAGCCCTCGTTGTGTCTGTCTGTCTGTCTGGTTCACTAGCCCTCGTTGTGTCTGTCTGTCTGTCTGTCTGGTTCACTAGCCCTCGTTGTGTCTGTCTGTCTGTCTGGTTCACCAGCCCTCGTTGTGTCTGTCTGTCTGTCTGGTTCACTAGCCCTCGTTGTGTCTGTCTGTCTGTCTGGTTCACTAGCCCTCGTTGTGTCTGTCTGTCTGTCTGGTTCACTAGCCCTCGTTGTGTCTGTCTGTCTGTCTGGTTCACCAGCCCTCGTTGTGTCTGTCTGTCTGTCTGGTTCACCAGCCCTCGTTGTGTCTGTCTGTCTGTCTGGTTCACTAGCCCTCGTTGTGTCTGTCTGTCTGTCTGGTTCACCAGCCCTCGTTGTGTCTGTCTGTCTGTCTGGTTCACCAGCCCTCGTTGTGTCTGTCTGTCTGTCTGGTTCACTAGCCCTCGTTGTGTCTGTCTGTCTGTCTGGTTCACTAGCCCTCGTTGTGTCTGTCTGTCTGTCTGGTTCACCAGCCCTCGTTGTGTCTGTCTGTCTGTCTGGTTCACTAGCCCTCGTTGTGTCTGTCTGTCTGGTTCACTAGCCCTCGTTGTGTCTGTCTGTCTGTCTGTCTGTCTGTCTGTCTGTCTGTCTGTCTGTCTGTCTGGTTCACTAGCCCTCGTTGTGTCTGTCTGTCTGTCTGGTTCACCAGCCCTCGTTGTGTCTGTCAGTCTGTCTGGTTCACTAGCCCTCGTTGTGTCTGTCTGTCTGTCTGGTTCACTAGCCCTCGTTGTGTCTGTCTGTCTGTCTGTCTGGTTCACTAGCCCTCGTTGTGTCTGTCTGTCTGTCTGGTTCACCAGCCCTCGTTGTGTCTGTCTGTCTGTCTGGTTCACTAGCCCTCGTTGTGTCTGTCTGTCTGTCTGGTTCACCAGCCCTCGTTGTGTCTGTCTGTCTGTCTGGTTCACTAGCCCTCGTTGTGTCTGTCTGTCTGTCTGTCTGGTTCACTAGCCCTCGTTGTGTCTGTCTGTCTGTCTGGTTCACCAGCCCTCGTTGTGTCTGTCTGTCTGTCTGGTTCACCAGCCCTCGTTGTGTCTGTCTGTCTGTCTGGTTCACCAGCCCTCGTTGTGTCTGTCTGTCTGTCTGGTTCACTAGCCCTCGTTGTGTCTGTCTGTCTGTCTGGTTCACTAGCCCTCGTTGTGTCTGTCTGTCTGTCTGGTTCACTAGCCCTCGTTGTGTCTGTCTGTCTGTCTGTCTGTCTGGTTCACCAGCCCTCGTTGTGTCTGTCTGTCTGTCTGGTTCACCAGCCCTCGTTGTGTCTGTCTGTCTGTCTGGTTCACTAGCCCTCGTTGTATCTGTCTGTCTGTCTGGTTCACTAGCCCTCGTTGTATCTGTCTGTCTGTCTGGTTCACTAGCCCTCGTTGTGTCTGTCTGTCTGTCTGGTTCACCAGCCCTCGTTGTGTCTGTCTGTCTGTCTGGTTCACCAGCCCTCGTTGTGTCTGTCTGTCTGTCTGGTTCACTAGCCCTCGTTGTGTCTGTCTGTCTGTCTGGTTCACTAGCCCTCGTTGTGTCTGTCTGTCTGTCTGGTTCACCAGCCCTCGTTGTGTCTGTCTGTCTGTCTGGTTCACCAGCCCTCGTTGTGTCTGTCTGTCTGTCTGGTTCACCAGCCCTCGTTGTGTCTGTCTGTCTGTCTGGTTCACTAGCCCTCGTTGTGTCTGTCTGTCTGTCTGGTTCACTAGCCCTCGTTGTGTCTGTCTGTCTGTCTGGTTCACCAGCCCTCGTTGTGTCTGTCTGTCTGTCTGGTTCACTAGCCCTCGTTGTGTCTGTCTGTCTGTCTGTCTGGTTCACTAGCCCTCGTTGTGTCTGTCTGTCTGTCTGGTTCACCAGCCCTCATTGTGTCTGTCTGTCTGTCTGGTTCACTAGCCCTCGTTGTGTCTGTCTGTCTGTCTGGTTCACTAGCCCTCGTTGTGTCTGTCTGTCTGTCTGGTTCACTAGCCCTCGTTGTGTCTGTCTGTCTGTCTGGTTCACCAGCCCTCGTTGTGTCTGTCTGTCTGTCTGGTTCACCAGCCCTCGTTGTGTCTGTCTGTCTGTCTGGTTCACTAGCCCTCGTTGTGTCTGTCTGTCTGTCTGCGGTTCACCAGCCCTCGTTGTGTCTGTCTGTCTGTCTGGTTCACCAGCCCTCGTTGTGTCTGTCTGTCTGTCTGGTTCACTAGCCCTCGTTGTGTCTGTCTGTCTGTCTGGTTCACTAGCCCTCGTTGTGTCTGTCTGTCTGTCTGGTTCACCAGCCCTCGTTGTGTCTGTCTGTCTGTCTGGTTCACTAGCCCTCGTTGTGTCTGTCTGTCTGGTTCACTAGCCCTCGTTGTGTCTGTCTGTCTGTCTGTCTGTCTGTCTGTCTGTCTGTCTGTCTGTCTGTCTGGTTCACTAGCCCTCGTTGTGTCTGTCTGTCTGTCCGGTTCACCAGCCCTCGTTGTGTCTGTCAGTCTGTCTGGCTGTCAGCTAGCCGCTGCGTCTGTCGTCTGTCTGTCTGTCTGGTTCACTAGCCCTCGTTGTGTCTGTCTGTCTGTCTGTCTGGTTCACTAGCCCTCGTTGTGTCTGTCTGTCTGTCTGGTTCACCAGCCCTCGTTGTGTCTGTCAGTCTGTCTGGTTCACTAGCCCTCGTTGTGTCTGTCTGTCTGTCTGGTTCACCAGCCCTCGTTGTGTCTGTCTGTCTGTCTGGTTCACTAGCCCTCGTTGTGTCTGTCTGTCTGTCTGTCTGGTTCACTAGCCCTCGTTGTGTCTGTCTGTCTGTCTGGTTCACCAGCCCTCGTTGTGTCTGTCTGTCTGTCTGGTTCACCAGCCCTCGTTGTGTCTGTCTGTCTGTCTGGTTCACCAGCCCTCGTTGTGTCTGTCTGTCTGTCTGGTTCACTAGCCCTCGTTGTGTCTGTCTGTCTGTCTGGTTCACTAGCCCTCGTTGTGTCTGTCTGTCTGTCTGGTTCACTAGCCCTCGTTGTGTCTGTCTGTCTGTCTGTCTGTCTGGTTCACCAGCCCTCGTTGTGTCTGTCTGTCTGTCTGGTTCACCAGCCCTCGTTGTGTCTGTCTGTCTGTCTGGTTGACTAGCCCTCGTTGTGTCTGTCTGTCTGTCTGGTTCACTAGCCCTCGTTGTGTCTGTCTGTCTGTCTGGTTCACCAGCCCTCGTTGTGTCTGTCTGTCTGTCTGGTTCACCAGCCCTCGTTGTGTCTGTCTGTCTGTCTGGTTCACTAGCCCTCGTTGTGTCTGTCTGTCTGTCTGGTTCACTAGCCCTCGTTGTGTCTGTCTGTCTGTCTGGTTCACCAGCCCTCGTTGTGTCTGTCTGTCTGTCTGTCTGGTTCACTAGCCCTCGTTGTGTCTGTCTGTCTGTCTGGTTCACCAGCCCTCGTTGTGTCTGTCTGTCTGTCTGGTTCACCAGCCCTCGTTGTGTCTGTCTGTCTGTCTGGTTCACCAGCCCTCGTTGTGTCTGTCTGTCTGTCTGGTTCACTAGCCCTCGTTGTGTCTGTCTGTCTGTCTGGTTCACCAGCCCTCGTTGTGTCTGTCTGTCTGTCTGGTTCACCAGCCCTCGTTGTGTCTGTCTGTCTGTCTGGTTCACTAGCCCTCGTTGTGTCTGTCTGTCTGTCTGTCTGGTTCACTAGCCCTCGTTGTGTCTGTCTGTCTGTCTGGTTCACCAGCCCTCGTTGTGTCTGTCTGTCTGTCTGGTTCACCAGCCCTCGTTGTGTCTGTCTGTCTGTCTGGTTCACTAGCCCTCGTTGTGTCTGTCTGTCTGTCTGGTTCACTAGCCCTCGTTGTGTCTGTCTGTCTGTCTGGTTCACCAGCCCTCGTTGTGTCTGTCTGTCTGTCTGGTTCACCAGCCCTCGTTGTGTCTGTCTGTCTGTCTGGTTCACCAGCCCTCGTTGTGTCTGTCTGTCTGTCTGTCTGGTTCACTAGCCCTCGTTGTGTCTGTCTGTCTGTCTGGTTCACCAGCCCTCGTTGTGTCTGTCTGTCTGTCTGGTTCACCAGCCCTCGTTGTGTCTGTCTGTCTGTCTGGTTCACTAGCCCTCGTTGTGTCTGTCTGTCTGTCTGGTTCACTAGCCCTCGTTGTGTCTGTCTGTCTGTCTGGTTCACCAGCCCTCGTTGTGTCTGTCTGTCTGTCTGGTTCACCAGCCCTCGTTGTGTCTGTCTGTCTGGTTCACTAGCCCTCGTTGTGTCTGTCTGTCTGTCTGTCTGTCTGTCTGTCTGTCTGTCTGTCTGTCTGTCTGTCTGTCTGTCTGTCTGTCTGTCTGTCTGGTTCACTAGCCCTCGTTGTGTCTGTCTGTCTGTCTGGTTCACCAGCCCTCGTTGTGTCTGTCAGTCTGTCTGGTTCACTAGCCCTCGTTGTGTCTGTCTGTCTGTCTGGTTCACTAGCCCTCGTTGTGTCTGTCTGTCTGTCTGTCTGGTTCACTAGCCCTCGTTGTGTCTGTCTGTCTGTCTGGTTCACCAGCCCTCGTTGTGTCTGTCAGTCTGTCTGGTTCACTAGCCCTCGTTGTGTCTGTCTGTCTGTCTGGTTCACCAGCCCTCGTTGTGTCTGTCTGTCTGTCTGGTTCACTAGCCCTCGTTGTGTCTGTCTGTCTGTCTGGTTCACTAGCCCTCGTTGTGTCTGTCTGTCTGTCTGGTTCACCAGCCCTCGTTGTGTCTGTCTGTCTGTCTGGTTCACCAGCCCTCGTTGTGTCTGTCTGTCTGTCTGGTTCACCAGCCCTCGTTGTGTCTGTCTGTCTGTCTGGTTCACTAGCCCTCGTTGTGTCTGTCTGTCTGTCTGTCTGTTCACCAGCCCTCGTTGTGTCTGTCTGTCTGTCTGGTTCACCAGCCCTCGTTGTGTCTGTCTGTCTGTCTGGTTCACCAGCCCTCGTTGTGTCTGTCTGTCTGTCTGTCTGGTTCACCAGCCCTCGTTGTGTCTGTCTGTCTGTCTGGTTCACTAGCCCTCGTTGTGTCTGTCTGTCTGTCTGTCTGTCTGGTTTAGTTTTTGTTTTTCTTCTCCTGCTCTCCCTCTTTCTTTTCACGTCACTTTCTCCTGTTCTTCCTGATAGATATCTGATTCATGTCTGTAATTAAAGTCTCATCCAATCCTTTGTCTGTTTATGTAGTCGAGACGATCTAGATAGAGACAGAAAATAACATGGCATGCAGGGCATGCACACAAACACACACATCTATCCATCTATCTATAATCTATCCATCCATCTATAATCTATCATCTATCTATAATCTATCCATCCATCTATAATCTATCATCTATCTATCCATCCATCTATAATCTATCCATCTATCTATAATCTATCCATCTATCTATAATCTATCATCTATCTATAATCTATCCATCAATCTATAATCTATCCATCTATGCATCTATCCATCCATCCACCCATCCATCCATCCATCCATCCATTTATCTATCCATCCAATCAGTTATTTCATTTTTCTATTTGAAATCCCTCACATTAATTAAACCTTATCAAACAACATGGATGAGTAAACTCTTCAAAACAAAACAACTCAGTTCATAGCTGATACTTTAATCCAAAACAACTCAGTTCATAGCTGATACTTTAATCCAAACCAAAACAACTCAGTTCTTAGCTGATACTTTAATCCAAACCAAAACAACTCAGTTCATAGCTGATACTTTAATCCAAAACAAAACAACTCAGTTCATAGCTGATACTTTAATCCAAAACAAAACAACTCAGTTCATAGCTGATACTTTAATCCAAACCAAAACAACTCAGTTCATAGCTGATACTTTAATCCAAAACAAAACAACTCAGTTCATACCTGATACTTTAATCCAAAACAAAACAACTCAGTTCATAGCTGATACTTTAATCCAAACCAAAACAACTCAGTTCATAGCTGATACTTTAATCCAAAACAAAACAACTCAGTTCATAGCTGATACTTTAATCCAAACCAAAACAACTCAGTTCATAGCTGATACTTTAATCCAAACCAAAACAACTCAGTTCATAGCTGATACTTTAATCCAAAACAAAACAACTCAGTTCATAGCTGATACTTTAATCCAAACCAAAACAACTCAGTTCATAGCTGATACTTTAATCCAAACCAAAACAACTCAGTTCATAGCTGATACTTTAATCCAAAACAAAACAACTCAGTTCATACCTGATACTTTAATCCAAAACAAAACAACTCAGTTCATAGCTGATACTTTAATCCAAACAAAAACAACTCAGTTCATAGCTGATACTTTAATCCAAAACAAAACAACTCAGTTCATAGCTGATACTTTAATCCAAAACAAAACAACTCAGTTCATAGCTGATACTTTAATCCAAAACAAAACAACTCAGTTCATAGCTGATACTTTATTCCAAAACAAAACAACTCAGTTCATAGCTGATACTTTAATCCAAAACAAAACAACTCAGTTCATAGCTGATACTTTAATCCAAAACAAAACAACTCAGTTCATAGCTGATACTTTAATCCAAAACAAAACAACTCAGTTCATAGCTGATACTTTAATCCAAAACAAAACAACTCAGTTCATAGCTGATACTTTAATCCAAACCAAAACAACTCAGTTCATAGCTGATACTTTAATCCAAAACAAAACAACTCAGTTCATACCTGATACTTTAATCCAAAACAAAACAACTCAGTTCATAGCTGATACTTTAATCCAAACCAAAACAACTCAGTTCATAGCTGATACTTTAATCCAAAACAAAACAACTCAGTTCATAGCTGATACTTTAATCCAAACCAAAACAACTCAGTTCATAGCTGATACTTTAATCCAAACCAAAACAACTCAGTTCATAGCTGATACTTTAATCCAAAACAAAACAACTCAGTTCATAGCTGATACTTTAATCCAAACCAAAACAACTCAGTTCATAGCTGATACTTTAATCCAAACCAAAACAACTCAGTTCATAGCTGATACTTTAATCCAAAACAAAACAACTCAGTTCATAGCTGATACTTTAATCCAAAACAAAACAACTCAGTTCATAGCTGATACTTTAATCCAAAACAAAACAACTCAGTTCATAGCTGATACTTTAATCCAAAACAAAACAACTCAGTTCATAGCTGATACTTTAATCCAAAACAAAACAACTCAGTTCATAGCTGATACTTTAATCCAAAACAAAACAACTCAGTTCATAGCTGATACTTTAATCCAAAACAAAACAACTCAGTTCATACCTGATACTTTAATCCAAAACAACTCAGTTCATAGCTGATACTTTAATCCAAAACAAAACAACTCAGTTCATAGCTGATACTTTAATCCAAAACAAAACAACTCAGTTCATAGCTGATACTTTAATCCAAAACAACTCAGTTCATAGCTGATACTTTAATCCAAAACAAAACAACTCAGTTCATAGCTGATACGTTAATCCAAAACAAAACAACTCAGTTCATAGCTGATACTTTAATCCAAAACAAAACAACTCAGTTCATAGCTGATACTTTAATCCAAAACAAAACAACTCAGTTCATAGCTGATACTTTAATCCAAAACAAAACAACTCAGTTCATAGCTGATACTTTAATCCAAAACAAAACAACTCAGTTCATAGCTGATACTTTAATCCAAAACAAAACAACTCAGTTCATAGCTGATACTTTAATCCAAAACAAAACAACTCAGTTCATACCTGATACTTTAATCCAAACCAAAACAACTCAGTTCATAGCTGATACTTTAATCCAAACCAAAACAACTCAGTTCATAGCTGATACTTTAATCCAAAACAAAACAACTCAGTTCATAGCTGATACTTTAATCCAAAACCCAATTGTACACATAAAAACACAAACTTCATAACAACACTGTCTGGCATAGACCATGTATGTAATGTATTCCTATGGATATTAAGTTCTGTTTTTAATAACAGAGGCTGCTGGAGATGGACTGACAGTCTTAAAAGGTCAATAGTACCAGCAGGATTGAGACTGAGCCCTCAGACGTATGATACTCCACTGCAGGGAGGGAGGGAGGGAGGGAGGGAGGGAGGGAGGGAGGGAGGGAGGGAGGGAGGGAGGGAAGAGAGAGATGAAATGAGAGAGATAGAGAGAGCGCAAGAGGAAAGGGGGGATGGCTTAATTGACGTCCACGGCGCCCGGGGAGCAGTTGTTGTTGGGTTAACTGCCTTACTCAAGGGCATAAACAGTGACCTTTCGGTTACTGGCCCAACGTTTGAGAGAGAGAGAGAGAGAGAGACACAGAGAGAGAGAGACAGAAACAGAGAGACAGAAACAAAGAGACAGAGAGAGAGAGAGCCCTGGGGTTGAAGCTCTGATGAGTTGTTCCATCTCATTGACTGAGTGATCGATGTGACTCATCCAGGGCCCATGGATTACTGCTGGCCCCCTGGCCCTCAGATTCGTCCATCGATAGTGGTAGACATAGGGGGTGGAGTGTGCCCTGCTGGGGATGGAACCAAGGGCTGGCCTGGGTCTAGGGGTGAAGGTTGGGTGTTGGGTTGAAACCCAGAGGTGATGGGTTCTTGGATGTCCTTACTTGGACAGACAGAGGGGATGAGGGGTGAGAGAAGAGAGCTGGAGATTGAACCAAGGCTGGAGGGTCTTGATATTGGGTCGATCAAGTCCTGGCTTGAACTATGACTGCAAAGATATCAAATCATATCAAATGTTTATTTGTCACATGTGCCGAATACAACAGGTATCACATAATATGATGCTGGGAGCTAGGTGGTGTACTCTTGTTACATCTATCCTGGAGATGACCTATGTCATCGACAAGCTTTGTATTAGTTAGAAACCAAAAAATACTTTGATCGTTTCAGTTGTGTGAGGCAACAAGAACAAATGGGTCAAAAATAAAGCATATGCTCCCACATGCCCACAAAATATATCTTTGAACAAAGGCAATGATGTTTCTGTCACTGCCAGATCTGCAGTTCAGCTGCCACACCTCAAACTCAATCTACCCTGATCTGCAGTTCAGCTGCAACACCTCAAACTCAATCTACCCTGATCTGCAGTTCAGCTGCCACACCTCAAACTCAACCTACCCTGATCTGTAGTTCAGCTGCCACACCTCAAACTCAAACTACCCTGATCTGTAGTTCAGCTGCCACACCTCAAACCTAACCTACCCTGATCTGTAGTTCAGCTGCCACACCTCAAACTCAAACTACCCTGATCTGTAGTTCAGCTGCCACACCTCAAACTCAATCTACCCTGATCTGCAGTTCAGCTGCCACACCTCAAACCTCAACCTACCCTGATATGTAGTTCAGCTGCCACACCTCAAACCTAATCTACCCTGATATGTAGTTCAGCTGCCACACCTCAAACCCAACCTACCCTGATCTGTAGTTCATCTGCCACACGTCAAACTCAATCTACCCTGATCTGTAGTTCAGCTGCCACACCTCAAACCTAATCTACCCTGATCTGTAGTTCAGCTGCCACACCTCAAACTCAATCTACCCTGATCTGTAGTTCAGCTGCCACACCTCAAACTCTACCTACCCTGATCTGTAGTTCAGCTGCCACACCTCAAACTCAATCTACCCTGATCTGTAGTTCAGCTGCCACACCTCAAACTCAATCTACCCTGATCTGTAGTTCAGCTGCCACACCTCAAACTCAAACTACCCTGATCTGTAGTTCAGCTGCCACACCTCAAACCTAACCTACCCTGATATGTAGTTCAGCTGCCACACCTCAAACCCAACCTACCCTGATATGTAGTTCAGCTGCAACACGTCAAACTCAATCTACCCTGATCTGTAGTTCAGCTGCCACACCTCAAACCTAATCTATCCTGATCTGTAGTTCAGCTGCCACACCTCAAACTCAATCTACACTGATCCTCTCTGTAAGAAGACAGTCAGCCAGTCTATCAGAAAGACCACAGAGAACGGAAGAAGAAAGCAGAGACATGAAAGAGTGGTAGAGGGGGTCGCTCTCTCACTCTCTCACTCGTTCCCTCTGTGACTGACCACAGACCCCCTCCATTCCTCCATCCAGCCGGGTGGTCAATAAAACCTTTCCAGAACGGAAAAAGGAAAGGAGAAAAATAAATAAGAGTAGAACGCAGGTGGGGATTTGGAAGCAGACCGAGAGCTGTGAAGAAGAGGGGGTGGAAGCGCCAAGTGTGTGTGGTGTGTGTGTGTGTGTGTGTGTGTGGTGTGTGTGGGGTGTGTGTGTGTGTGTGTGTGTGTGTGTGTGTGTGTGTGTGTGTGTGTGTGTGTGTGTGTGTGTGTGTGTGTGTGTGTGTGTGTGCCTTTACCAAGACACAGCACACTGTCTATACCAAGACACAACACACACACAGCCTTTACCAAGACACACACACAGCCTTTACCAAGACACACACACAGCCTTTACCAAGACACAACACACTGCCTTTACCAAGACACAACACACTGCCTTTACCAAGACACAACACACTGCCTTTACCAAGACACAGCACACTGCCTTTACCAAGACACAACACACTGCCTTTACCAAGACACAACACACTGCCTTTACCAAGACACAACACACTGCCTTTACCAAGACACAACACACTGTCTATACCAAGACACAACACACTGCCTTTACCAAGACACAACACACTGCCTTTACCAAGACACAACACACTGCCTTTACCAAGACACAACACACTGTCTATACCAAGACACAACACACTGCCTTTACCAAGACACAACACACTGCCTTTACCAAGACACAACACACTGCCTTTACCAAGACACAACACACTGCCTTTACCAAGACACAACACACTGCCTTTACCAAGACACAACACACTGCCTTTACCAAGACACAACACACTGCCTTTACCAAGACACAACACACTGCCTTTACCAAGACACAACACACTGCCTTTACCAAGACACAACACACTGCCTTTACCAAGACACAACACACTGTCTATACCAAGACACAACACACTGTCTTTACCAAGACACAACACACTGCCTTTACCAAGACACAACACACTGCCTTTACCAAGACACAACACACACACTGCCTTTACCAAGACACAACACACTGCCTTTACCAAGACACAACACACTGCCTTTACCAAGACACAACACACTGTCTTTACCAAGACACAACACACTGCCTTTACCTAGACACAACACACTGCCTTTACCAAGACACAACACACTGTCTATACCAAGACACAACACACTGCCTTTACCAAGACACAACACACTGTCTTTACCAAGACACAACACACTGCCTTTACCAAGACACAACACACTGTCTATACCAAGACACAACACACACACTGCCTTTACCAAGACACAACACACTGCATTTACCAAGACACAACACACTGCCTATACCAAGACACAACACACTGCCTTTACCAAGACACAACACACTGCCTTTACCAAGACACAACACACAGCCTTTACCAAGACACAACACACTGTCCATACCAAGACACAACACACTGCCTTTACCAAGACACAGCACACTGCCTATACCAAGACACAACACACTGTCTTTACCAAGACACAACACACACACTGCCTTTACTAAGACACAACACACTGCCTTTACCAAGACACAACACACTGCCTTTACCAAGACACAACACACTGTCTATACCAAGACACAACACACTGCCTTTACCAAGACACAACACACTGCCTTTATCAAGACACAACACACTGCCTTTACCAAGACACAACACACTGTCTTTACCAAGACACAACACACACACTGCCTTTACCAAGACACAACACACTGCCTTTACCAAGACACAACACACTGCCTTTACCAAGACACATTTACCAAGACACAACACACTGCCTTTACCAAGACACAACACACTGCCTTTACCAAGACACAACACACTGCCTTTACCAAGACACAACACACTGCCTTTACCAAGACACAACACACTGCCTTTACCAAGACACAACACACACACTGCCTTTACCAAGACACAACACACTGTCTTTACCAAGACACAACACACTGCCTTTACCAAGACACAACACACTGCCTTTACCAAGACACAACACACAGCCTTTACCAAGACACAACACACTGTCCTTACCAAGACACAACACACTGCCTTTACCAAGACACAGCACACTGCCTATATCAAGACACAACACACTGTCTTTACCAAGACACAACACACACACTGCCTTTACCAAGACACAACACACTGCCTTTACCAAGACACAACACACTGCCTTTACCAAGACACAACACACTGTCTATACCAAGACACAACACACTGCCTTTACCAAGACACAACACACTGCCTTTACCAAGACACAACACACTGCCTTTACCAAGACACAACACACTGTCTTTACCAAGACACAACACACTACCTTTACCAAGACACAACACACTGCCTTTACCAAGACACAACACACTGTCTATACCAAGACACAACACACTGCCTTTACCAAGACACAACACACTGCCTTTACCAAGACACAACACACTGTCTATACCAAGACACAACACACTGCCTTTACCAAGACACAACACACTGCCTTTACCAAGACACAACACACTGCCTTTACCAAGACACAACACACTGTCTTTACCAAGACACAACACACTGCCTTTACCAAGACACAACACACTGCCTTTACCAAGACACAACACACTGTCTTTACCAAGACACAACACACTGCCTTTACCAAGACACAACACACTGTCTATACCAAGACACAACACACACACTGCCTTTACCAAGACACAACACACTGCCTTTACCAAGACAAAACACACACACTGCCTTTACCAAGACACAACACACTGTCTTTACCAAGACACAACACACTGCCTTTACCAAGACACAACACACTGCCTTTACCAAGACACAACACACTTCCTTTACCAAGACACAACACACTGCCTTTACCAAGACACAACACACTGCCTTTACCAAGACACAACACACTGCCTTTACCAAGACACAACACACTGCCTATACCAAGACACAACACACTGCCTTTACCAAGACACAACACACTGCCTTTACCAAGACACAACACACTGCCTTTACCAAGACACAACACACTGCCTTTACCAAGACACAACACACTGCCTTTACCAAGACACAACACACTGCCTTTACCAAGACACAACACACTGTCTTTACCAAGACACAACGCACTGCCTTTACCAAGACACAACACACTGCCTTTACCAAGACACAACACACTGCCTTTACCAAGACACAACACACTGCCTTTACCAAGACACAGCACACTGCCTTTACCAAGACACAACACACTGTCTATACCAAGACACAACACACTGCCTTTACCAAGACACAACACACTGTCTATACCAAGACACAACACACTGCCTTTACCAAGAAACAACACACTGTCTATACCAAGACACAACACACTGCCTTTACCAAGACACAACACACTGCCTTTACCAAGACACAACACACTGCCTTTACCAAGACACAACACACTGTCTTTACCAAGACACAACACACACACTGCCTTTACCAAGACACAACACACTGCCTTTACCAAGACACAACACACTGCCTTTACCAAGACACAACACACTGCCTTTACCAAGACACAACACACTGCCTTTACCAAGACACAACACACTGTCTATACCAAGACACAACACACTGTCTTTACCAAGACACAACACACTGCCTTTACCAAGACACAACACACTGCCTTTACCAAGACACAACACACTGCCTTTACCAAGACACAACACACTGCCTTTACCAAGACACAACACACTGTCTATACCAAGACACAACACACTGTCTTTACCAAGACACAACACACTGCCTTTACCAAGACACAACACACTGCCTTTACCAAGACACAACACACTGCCTTTACCAAGACACAACACACTGCCTTTACCAAGACACAGAAAAATGTGTGTTCATGTCCCAGGATATGTTGGCACAGTTTGCCAGCCCTCGACTTCGGCTCGGGCCTAACAACACACCTGCTAATATAACCACCAAACACCGGCTTCTCGGGCATTATCACTTAATTATGCGTGATAATTTGAATATGGGCTTAGGTAATAGAGTTGTTTTTAAAAATGGTTGAATTTGAAACCCGTTCAAGAGGCTAATACAATCCCATTGGAGGCGACCAGGTCGGGTCGTTATGAACCCAGCCTGACTGAGTCTGAGTGCTTAACGATGGTATTTGGAGTTCATTGTTTTCTTGCAATGAAACAGAAATATATTACGCATAAATGGTTTGCTTCCCAAAGGCCTAGTGTTGTATACTGTTCACTTTGCTTCATAGAGTAAAACATTCTTTTTTTTATTTTTCACTCTCCCTCTCACGCACCTCAAAAGCAAGCGATGAGAAAATAAGAGAGAAAGATTATTTGAGCCTGATGCCATTCTAAGTCACTCATTTAATCATCCAATCCAATATACCAATAGTTGTCTTCATTACACTGCACTACAAACGATACAGAGAAGTGAGCCGAACAGAGTGGAGGGAGAGGCTACGTAAATACATTAGAATGAAACTGTTCTCCCAGGCTAAAGTGAGCATTAGTACGCTTAATTGAGTTTGATGCTTTTGGCTGTGCTGCTCCATTACCTGTCAACTGAAGCACGACGCTCCCTCAACAATGAACAAAGGATTTCAACACCAACCACCTCTCCCCTCAGATGCACAATTTCTTGCCCCCCCCCCCTCTCTCAACTCTCACGCTACCACAAAGACTAACTTTCTCTTCTCGTTTGCTGTCAAGCACACTTCCTCTCTCTCTCTCTCTCTCTCTCTCTCTCTCTCTCTCTCTCTCTCTCTCTGTCTCTCTCTCTCTCTCTCTCTCTCTCTCTCTCCCTCTCTCCCTCTCTCTCTCTGCTACAGCACCTCCAACAGAACTCCACCAAACGCCACTAAAAGCAACAGGACAGCAGCAGCTCCTCTGTCAGGGGGAACAGTCGGATCTGTCCAGAGCCTGTGAGAGGTGCTGGCAGGGCCAGGGTGTTGTAACTGAACAGACCCTATGGTGTCTGGGTCATTTCCCCCCGGCTCCCTCTCTCTCTCCTGAGTTTAGTCTGAGAGAGACCTGGCTCCTGTCACATGACATCAGCACCTCCCCCTGTCCTCTCCTCCCCTGTGTCCCCCCTCTCTCTAGCCCCTTTCCCCTGTTCTCCACCCATCAGAACGACTGGGGCCCTGGCCTTGCTTTAATGCGTTGTCGCACTTCATTTGGAAGAGGAGGAAGAGGGATGGGTGTGACACACACACACACTCCAGCGTACACTTTCTCAAAACCTCTAGAGGAAGACTTCATCCAAAATTCACTCACTCTCTCTATTTCCTGTCAGGCTGCCATTCTATGTTTCCCTTTCTCTTCTCTCCTTGTCTTCTCTACCTCTAACCTTTCCTCTCCAGACCAAGGTCAGCCTGTCTTTAAGGTCAGGATGAGGTTACAATAAGTGTCAGAATTAAAACGCCACTTCATCTACAGAAGACCTCAACCTCCCACTGACACAAAGCTCCACTATGGTGTCAATAACATAAGTAGACTGAAAAGGTTGTGAGGGAGTGAAACACGGAAAAAGACCTCACAAGCCTTGTTCCTCACTCAAACCCATAAGCCTAGCAAGACGGTGCACCAATAAACTAACGCAATGAGACGTCTTGTAAACGTTAAAAGCAGAGCCAAAGACATTGATGTCAAAAGGAAACTTGTGCAAATGCATGACTTCCAGAACTGAAAGAGAGAGAGTGTCCAGGTTCATGTTGGCTAGGAAACCCATCTATGTTCCTTTTAAAGACATGCACCAGTAAGTATTCTTTAAACATTTACATTTGACATTTTAGTCATTTATCCAGAGCGACTTACAGTAGTGAGGGCATACATTTTTATTCATACGGGTCCCATTTTGTTCTGGATGTGTCAATGTGTAGTTCATACATGCATAATCTATGAGCAGAAGTACTGTCTAACCGCTATTAGCCCCGAAATTCCTAGTTTGAAAGCAACATTTTACTGGAAGTGGTGTGGTGCCATTTTCCCTACATTTTCCCCCACATAGGCCAGCCCCCTAGCAATTTGAGGTTCCAGCCAATAAGCTTCAGCCCCTCGCCATTTGACTGACAGCTAGCCAGATCCACACACAGCAGAGAGAGAGAGAGAGAGAGAGAGAGAGAGAGAAGACAGACAGACAGACAGACAGACAGACAGACAGACAGACAGACAGACAGACAGACAGACAGACAGACAGACAGACAGACAGACAGCAATGACATGGTAGTAGTACGTAATTTGTGGGGACCACATTTGGCTCATGAGTGCTATTTTCAGAAGTACTGGCTAAAAATGACACAAAAGTACCGGAGAATCTCTTTAAGTTGGCAAAGTGTACACTAGCTGTCTAGACTACAGTGAGAACGGACTGTGCCCATCTCTGTGCCCCCCACTGTGCAGTGACACTGAGGGGTGTATGATTGGGTCTGTCAGAGACTTCGTAAACTGATCAGACGTTGTGCTTGTGACCTCCGTGCATTTTGTGCATTTTGCAACACCAGGATAGTGGGTTCGACTCCCAGGACCACCCCTACGTAGAACATTTATGCGCACACGACCGCAAGTCACTTTGGATAAAAGAGTCTGCTAAAGGTCCTATATTATTATTATATATTTACTCATTTGAGACTGCCCATGTGACAAGAGCTAATTCAACCAAAAGGGAGGTTGATATTCTGCACTCACACACAAAGAATTCAACTCTTTCCAGCAGATGTCATTGTGTACACCTGGGTATATATTATATTGTAAACACCACATGGAGACATGACATTAAGACTACTTCAAAAATACAGAGCAGGAGGTGGACACCAGATGCTCTCTCTCTCTCTCTCTCTCTCTCTCTCTCTCTCTCCTCTCTCTCTCTCTCTCTCTCTCTCTCTCTCTCTCTCTCTCTCTCTCTCTCTCTCTCTCTCTCTCTCTCTCTCTCTCTCTCTCTCTCTCCTCTCTCTCTCTCTCTCTCTCTCTCTCTCTCTCTCTCTCTCTCTCTCTCTCTCTCTCTCTCCTTCATTCTCCTGTGACGGTTTGGAGCAGTGGAAGATTGGAAGATGAGAAATGTCAGCTGGTGCAGATGGCAGAGGGATCCCAGCTAGCACATAACGTTCTGAGAACCATATGTTTCTTAGAGCTTGGTGAGTGCCTTGGTTGTCCTATGGTTATTTTACACACAAATGTATGGGAATGGTGCAGGATAGTTGCTTGGCTTTGGAACATTCTCAGGACATTTAAGGATCTTGACAAAAAAAAATGTTATTTTCTTGCTATTTCATTACTTTAACAGAACGTTTCCTAAAGGTTCAAACATGGTTACATTTAAATTACATTTTGGTAATGCTCTAGGAATGTTCTCCAACTGGTTTGACATTGGGAATGTTCTCAAATAGTTTTCTGTGGGACTAACGTTTCCTACAAGTTTCCTCATGGTTCATAGACTTTAAGAAACAACTTTCTTCTATGGGAATTTCAGTACTTCAGCACAATGTTTCCATAACGTTCTCAAATTGTTCCAATAACGTTAAGAAAACTTTCCTTAGAAATCACAAAAAAAACTTTAGCAACGTTCCAAGAACATTCTAAGAATGTTATTTAGAAGCATATACATTCTGTTCTCAGCATGAACAAAACTCTTTCTATCCTCTATCTTGTTAAGTGTGTTCAGGTGTGTTAGCCATGCCCGCTAATTGGCATCACGTAATGTTAATGCTTGTTTCCTTTGAAATACGGTCTGTTTGAATAGACTAAAATTAACAGCTTCGTGTGAGTAAAAAAAAAACATGGCATGTTCGCTCCATCCTGGTGGCACAGTGGACTAATTCCATGAATAGGCAACAGAAGATCATAGGCTTGAATTTCACTGACGCCGTGCCACAATAAAAATAAACATGTTTGCATAATTAATGCCTAAGCAAATTCATTTAGATTTGTACTTGGAGTTCGAAACAGTTAAGTGAGCAGTGTTATTAAAAGTCTTATTGAAACATGTTCTCAGAATGTTATTTAACCCTTTCACAGGTACCATCACACGTGGTGTGATCGTTCTACAGTGGTCCCTGAAGCGTACGATCACACCCCGTGTGATTAGAACACTCATTTAGAACGGCCAGTTTCGAATGACACAACAATCAGCATTTGAGCTGGCCACACTTTTTTCAGAAACTATTTACACAAACACAGTCCTTACAAAGTTATCTCCAGAATGTGAGCAGTTTATTTTTGGATGCAATGTTCAGATATTCACAGAAGTATATATAGCACAACACAATCATCCTAACCGGAAAAATGTAGGCTACATTTGTCCTAGCGCTAACTGAGGAAAGATTGACCCAACACAAGCAGTCATATTTTCTAACTCTCGGCTGACGTAAACTACAATGTGAATTAGCTAAAAGCAATTACTATGTATAATTAATCACATCACGGGTGAGCTCACCATTGATCGAAATAATTAGGTAAAACACTTTCTAGAAATCGAAAGTTATCCGACAATTAGTTTCAGCGCACACCCATGCATTTTTTCCTCACAGAAACCGAAGATAATAAGAGAAGACAAGATGAGTTTGGTCTGTTTGTTTGCATGTTGAAGGGGTGTGTCATCTACCGTCTTTCACATCCCACCATTCATTTCCGGAAGTCCTCAAAAAATGAGTTAACTCTTACTCACCTCATTTTGTTATAACATCTTTGGTCAAACAGACGATTACGTGAAACCCAGAATGCATTGTATGTCAACAAACATGGCTCCATACACATAGCTGGAATTAGCTTAGCTCATCATAATCAGTACAACCTTCAAAACATTATTTTACACACATACTATGCGCCCATTACAATTTATGCGAAAATCGGAACGCATGATTTATCACGAGTAATTGAAATAATAATACCACACAAAACATTTTATGATAGTGATTTATTGATACAAATGGTGCGTGCAGGCAGTCAATCACGGTAACCTCTCACTCCCACTCTGAGCCATTCAGTGTTGTTGTTTATGTAACAATCACATTCTGGAATGGAGAGAACGTTCGAACATCACGTGCATAAAAAAACTCACGCTGGGGGCGACCATTAGAGATATTTGGAACTCACCCGTGAAAGGGTTAATTACCTTCAAATAGCCTATAATTTCCATTCTCAGAATGTTAATAAAACCTCCCAGGAAAACATTCAGGGAACCATAATAAATCGTTCTCAGAACCTCCCTGCAACCTAAAAATAAACGTTCCCACTTCCATTCTCAAAACGTTTCTAAAAAATTATGTTTTTCCAGTCAGGAAACGTATGGCTTTGTTCCCAGAGCCAATGGGAAACCAAAAACGTACGTTCCCACAACTTCCAAGGAACCAAATGTGCTAGCTGGGGTTTTTCCTGAGTCTGTGCAGTGGTGCCCGTCCCTGAGGCATAGGCCTAGGCTCATCCATAAACATGGCAAACAGAGTGTTGAAGGGAAGGGAAAGGTTGGGCAAGCCCTAACTGAGATGGATTATTTATCAAGATCTGCTCTTTGTTACCACATAGGAGACCCACGCAGAAGCTCAGATTGAAATGAAGAACAAAGGAGAGCGAAGGAAGGAACGAGAAAGAGAGGGAAAGGGGGGCTGATAAAAAGAGAGAGAGATGGAGGAGAGACCCTGCTTGAAAAATGCCACGATCCAAAATGTTACACAGCTGAACTCTTCTATGTTGAAGGTGGTCCACTGTCCAAAATCTCTCTACCTAATCTTTGGGCCAAACCAATTCTTGGGTCTGATTGTATGACATGGCCCCAAAACAATACTAAAATGACATTCTAATTAGACACCCATCAGTTTGATTTTAAAATCCCAGAAAGAGTTGAGGATCCTCACTGAGATGACCTTTCTAATGCCAGAAGACATCAGGGGAGAAGTGTCGACTCTAAAAATAACCAACAAAAATGTCTGACAACCGCTGTCCAGGTCTGTGAACTCAAGCACCCGATTAAAACTAAAACTGCCCTTCCAATTCTCTCAAAGAAGCGGCAATGTCTGTATGTGCACGTGTGTGTTTGTCATTCAAAAAAGAGATGGAGATTGCCAGAGAATGGGCATGCGTGTGTCATGTACAAATCATCAAATGTATGTGCAGACCAAGTGTGTGTTTACACTGCAATATCACATTCCACGTCCAAGCTGTCAGCACTATCGACATATCAAACAACTGAATACATGAACAACAATACATGAGTACTACAACAAAGACATCTCTCTGCATGGGGCATTCATTTGCAGATAGAGAGAGAGGGAGGGGGAGAGGGAGAGGGAGGGAGAGAGAGAGAGAGAGGAAGAGGGAGGGAGGGAGGGAATGAATAAGAGAGACAGAATTAAGACAGACAAAATAAATTTGTATAACAGAGGAGTTTTCTCGATAAGCGAGAGGAGGGCAAATCATTTATATATAGAGTACCAGTCCAATCATTTATATATACAATACCAGTCAAATCATTTATATATACAATACCAGTCAAATCATTTATATATACAATACCAGTCAAATCATTTATATGTACAATACCAGTCAAATCATTTATATATACAATACCAGTCAAATCATTTATATATACAGTACCAGTCAAATCATTTATATGTACAATACCAGTCAAATCATTTATATATACAATACCAGTCAAATCATTTATATGTACAATACCAGTCAAATCATTTATATATACAGTACCAGTCAAATCATTTATATGTACAATACCAGTCAAATCATTTATATATACAATACCAGTCAAATCATTTATATGTACAATACCAGTCAAATCATTTATATATACAATACCAGTCAAATCATTTATATATACAGTACCAGTCAAATCATTTATATGTACAATACCAGTCAAATCATTTATATATACAATACCAGTCAAATCATTTATATGTACAATACCAGTCAAATCATTTATATATACAGTACCAGTCAAATCATTTATATATACAATACCAGTCAAATCATTTATATGTACAATACCAGTCAAATCATTTATATATACAATACCAGTCAAATCATTTATATATACAATACCAGTCAAATCATTTATATATACAATACCAGTCAAATCATTTATATGTACAATACCAGTCAAATCATTTATATATACAATACCAGTCAAATCAGTTATATATACAGTACCAGTCAAATCATTTATATATAGAGTACCAGTCAAATCATTTATATATACAATACCAGTCAAATCATTTATATATACAATACCAGTCAAATCATTTATATATACAGTACCAGTCAAATCATTTATATATACAATACCAGTCAAATCATTTATATATACAATACCAGTCAAATCATTTATATATACAATACCAGTCAAATCATTTATATATACAATACCAGTCAAAAGTTTGGACACACCTACTCATTCATAGGTTTTTCTTATTTTTTTCTTCTATTTTCTACATTGTAGAATAATAGTGAAAACATCAAAACTATGAAATATTTAAACAAATCAAAATATATTTTATATTTGAGATTCTTCAAAGTAGCCACCCTTTGCCTTGATGACAGCTTTGCACACTCTTGGCATTCTCTCAACCAGCTTCATCTGAAATGCTTTTCCAACAGTCTTGTGCTGAGCACTTGTTGGCTGCTTTTCCTTCACTCTGTGGTCCATCTCATCCCAAACCATCTCAATTGGGTTGAGGTCGGGTGATTGTGGAGGCCAGGTCATCTGATGCAGCACTCCATCACTATCCTCAAATAGCCCTTACACAGCCTGGAGGTGTGTTTGGGTCATTGTCCTATTGAAAAACAAATGATAGTCCCACTAAGCGCAAACCAGATGGATGTGTGAGAGAAAAATCATGAATTTACCTGGTTTGTTTAATATTAATAGTTAACAATTCATATCCTTAACAATAGTAGAGACATTTCTTCTTCTGAGAAAGGATGGTTCATTTCTTCCATGTTCACTCCCCGTAGCTGGTCTAGGCGCTGGTCTAGGCGTGTTGTCAAGGACATGGGATAGAGATAAACTTGAGGAACAGATACACCTGTATTGTTTCCAATGAGTAACCTAGTCACACGGCAAAAGACAAAGAGCCTCTGAGAAGTGAGCACAGTTCTTCAGCTCATCCTGTTCTTTTACTATCTTCCAAGGGCCCAGCTGTGGGGAAATAGAGGAGAACGGAGGCTAGCTTGGTAGAGAAACAAGTAAACGGAACTGCAGTTATCACTTGTTTGTGCGCTATTACCTCACATACCCAAAACACCAGAAGAAGAAAACAACGTAGCGTATGATGCCCTGATCTGCCGGGGAGGGGTAGAACCAACCATGACTAGGTAGTTTTGGGGGTGTCTATATAAACCCCTTGCGTTTCTGTATTATTCGAGCAGTCAATCGATTCACCCTGTATGTGTGTGTGGTATTGACCTGCTCCCTTGTTAACAAGAGTTTAATAAAGTGTTTGATTGCTTTAAGAATTATCCAAGTCCTTCCTGATTCTTTAGAACTTGCACGACAGATGACGTATCACTGCAGAATGCTGTGGTAGCCATGGTCCTTTGAAATTTACCAAATTGACTGACCTTCCTGTCTTAAAGCAATGATGACTGTTGTTTCTCTTTGGTTATTTATCATTCTTTCCAAGATGGCGTAGCAGTCAGACGTCTTTGTCCTTCGTCTTGTCGTGTCCCATGTATATATATATTTACATATTTTCTTCGCATATCTTTTATATATTTTTTTCTAAAAACTCAACCTCAAAACACTCTCCTGCAATCCGCCTCACCAATTTAAAAAAAATAAGTATTATTTACCTCAAATCTGAAATCCACAACAGAAGCTAGCCAGAGGTTAGCCAGAGGTTGGCCAGTTCACTGGCTAACGTTGGAGTTCAGCTAGCTACGGTTGGCGGTCATCAGCTATCCCTTAGCTCGAAAAGCTATCGCCAGTTTTGTACAGCGCGACTCAGACCAGAGCATACCGGACCTATTTTCTCTCCATATCCTCGGATTTCGACTGCAGGCTCTGGACATTTACACCTGGATCTTGCAGCTAGCTAGCTGCTACCCGAGTGGCTATTGGCTAACGTCGGTCCCGGAGCTAACATCAATTATTCCGGAGCTAGCCAGCTGAAGAGTTCCATCAGCCACTCCTGGGCTACAATCAACTATCCAGACCCGTTTTACTGCCGATGCGGAGCCCCATCGGGCCTTCACGACTGGACTACCAACGTTATCTGCCCGAGGGAGTTATCCAACTGGCCCCTCCGTCGCGACGTAACCTGAACGCCCATCTGCGGCCTGCTAATCGTTAGCTGTGTTATCGGCTGCTATCTGAATAGGTCTATCTTTTTTTTTTAAATGTATTTGTATTTTTTTGGGCCACTATAACTATAACTATTTTGCCAATTGGACTGCTCCCCCCTACCACACGGAACCCCACTAATCTACAGACGGAAACACACGAGGTGGCTAAAAACAGACCTCCCTCCATCTTCTGCCAGCTAGCTGCTACATATGGCCCGGCTAGCTGTCTGAATCTCACGGGACCCTTATGATCACTCGGCTAAGCATGCCTCTCCTTAATGTCAATATGCCTTGTCCATTGCTGTTCTGGTTAGTGTTTATTGGCTTATTTCACTGTAGAGCCTCTAGCCCTGCTCATAATACCTTATCCAACCTTTCAGTTCCACCACCCACACATGCTATGACATCTTCTGGTTTCAATGATGTTTCTAGAGACAATATCTCTCTCTCATCATCACTCAATGCCTAGGTTTACCTCCACTGTATTCACATCCTACCATACCTTTGTCTGTACATTATACCTTGAAGCTATTTTATCGCCCCCAGAAACCTGCTCCTTTTACTCTCTATTCTGGACGTCATAGACGACCAATTCTCACAGCTTTTAGCCGTACCTTTATCCTATTCCTCCTCTGTTCCTCTAGTGATGTAGAGGTGAATCCAGGCCCTGCAGTGCCTAGCTCCACTCCTATTCCCCAGGCGCTCTCTTTTGATGACTTCTGTAACCATAATAGCCTTGGTTTCATGCATGTTAACATTAGAAGCCTCCTCCCTAAATTTGTTTTATTCACTGCTTTAGCACACTCTGCCAACCCGGATGTCCTAGCCGTGTCTCAATCCTGGCTTAGGAAGTCCACCAAAAACTCTGAAATCTTCATCCCTAACTACAAGATTCTCAGACAAGATAGAACGGCCAAAGGGGGCGGTGTTGCAATCTACTGCAGCGATAGCCTGCAGAGTTCTGTCCTACTATCCAGGTCTGTACCCAAACAATTTGAACTTCTACTTTTAAAAATCCATCTCTCTAAAAACAAGTCTCTCACCATTGCCGCCTGCTATAGACCACCCTCTGCCCCCAGCTGTGCCCTGGACACCATATGTGAATTGATTGCCCCCCATCTATCTTCAGAGCTCGTGCTGCTAGGTGACCTAAACTGGGACATGCTTAACACCCCAGCCATCCTACAATCTAAGCTTGATGCCCTCAATCTCACACAAATTATCAATGAACCTACCAGGTACCACCCCAAAGCTGTAAACACGGGACCCTCATAGATATCATCCTAACCAACTTGCCCTCTAAATACACCTCTGCTGTTTTCAACCAAGATCTCAGCGATCACTGCCTCATTGCCTGCATCCGTAATGGGTCAGCGGTCAAACAACCTCCAATCATCACTGTCAAACGCTCCCTGAAACATTTCAGCGAGCAAGCCTTTCTAATCGACCTGGCCCGGGTATCCTGGAACGATATTGACCTCATCCCGTCAGTAGAGGATGCCTGGTTATTTTTTTTAATGCCTTCCTCACCATCTTAAATAAGCATGCCCCATTCAAGAAATTTAGAACCAGGAACAGATATAGCCCTTGGTTCTCTCCAGACCTGACTGCCCTTAACCAACACAAAAACATCCTGTGGCGTTCTGTATTAGCATCGAACAGCCCCCGTGATATGCAACTTTTCAGGGAAGTTAGAAACCAATATACACAGGCAGTTAGAAAAGCCAAGGCTAGCTTTTTCAAGCAGAAATTTGCTTCCTGCAACACAAACTCAAAAAAGTTCTGGGACACTGTAAAGTCCATGGAGAATAAGAACACCTCGTCCCAGCTGCCCACTGCACTGAAGATAGGAAACTCTGTCACCTCCGATAAATCCACTATAATTGAGAATTTCAAAAAGCATTTTTCTACGGCTGGCCATGCTTTCCACCTGGCTACCCCTACCGCGGTCAACAGCCCTGCACCCCCCACAGCTACTCGCCCAAGCCTTCCCTATTTCTCGTTCTCCCAAATCCAGTCAGCTGATGTTCTGAAAGAGCTGCAAAATCTGGACCCCTACAAATCAGCCGGGCTAGACAATCTGGACCCTTTCTTTCTAAAATTATCTGCCGAAATTGTTGCAACCCCTATTACTAGCCTGTTCAACCTCTCTTTAGTGTCATCTGAGATTCCAAAAGATTGGAAAGCAGCTGCTGTCATCCCCCTTTTCAAAGGGGGGGATACTCTTGACCCAAACTGCTACAGACCTATATCTATCCTACCCTGCCTTTCTTAGGTCTTTGAAAACCAAGTCAACAAACAAATTACCGACCATTTCGAATCCCACCGCACCTTCTCGCTATGCAATCTGGTTTCAGAGCTGGTCATGGGTGCACCTCAGCCACGCTCAAGGTCCTAAACGATATCGTAACCGCCATCAACAAGAAACAATACTGTGCTGCCATATTCATTGAGCTGGCCAAGGCTTTCGACTCTGTCAATCACCACATCCTCATCGACAGACTCAATAGCCTTGGTTTCTCAAGTGATTGCCTCGCCTGGTTCACCAACTACTTCTCTGATAGAGTTCAGTGTGTCAAATCGGAGTGCCTGTTGTCTGGGCCTCTGGTAGTCTCTATGGGGGTGCCACAGGGTTCAATTCTTTGGCCAACTCTTTTCTCTGTATACATCAATGATGTCGCTCTTGCTGCTGGTGAGTCTCTGATCCACCTCTATGCAGACGACACCATTCTATATACTTCTGGCTCTTCTTTGTACACTGTGTTAACAACCCTCCAGACGAGCTTCAATGCCATACAACTCTCCTTCCGTGGCCTCCAACTGCTCTTAAATACAAGTAAAGCTAAATGCATGCTCTTCAACCGATCGCTGCCCACACCTGCCCGCCCGTCCATAATCACTACTCTGGATGGTTCTGACTTAGAATATGTGGACAACTACAAATACCTAGGTGTCTGGTTAGACTGTAAACTCTCCTTCTAGACTCACATCAAACATCTCCAATCCAAAGTTAAATCTAGAATTGGCTTCCTATTTCACAACAAAGCATCCTTCACTCATGCTGCCAAACATACCCTCGTAAAACTGACCATCCTACTGATCCTCGACTTTGGCGATGTAATTGACAAAATAGCCTCCAATACCCTACTCAATAAACTGGATGCAGTCTATCACAGTGCCATCCGTTTTGTCACCAAAGCCCCATATACTACCCACCACTGCGACCTGTACGCTCTCGCTTCATACTCATCGCCAAACCCACTGGCTCCAGGTCATCTACAAGACCCTGCTAGGTAAAGTCCCCCCTTATCTCAGCTCACTGGTCACCATAGCAGCACCCACCTATAGCACGCGCTCCAGCAGGTATATCTCTCTGGTCACCCCCAAAGCCAATTCCTCCTTTGGCCGTCTCTCCTTCCAGTTCTCTGCTGCCAATGACTGGAACGAACTACAAAAATCTCTGAAACTGGAAACACTTATCTCCCTCATTAGCTTTAAGCACCAGTTGTCAGAGCAGCTCACAGATCACTGCACCTATACATAGCCCATCTATAATTTAGCCCAAACACCTACCTCTTCCCCTACTGTATTTATTTATTTATTTTGCTCCTTTGCACCCCATTATTTCTATTTCTACTTTGCACTTTCTTCCACTGCAAATCTACCATTCCAGTGTTTTACTTGCTATATTGTATTTACTTTGCCACCATGGCCTTTTTTGCCTTTACCTCCCTTATCTCACCTCATTTGCTCACATTGTATATAGACTTATTTTTCTACTGTATTATTGACTGTATGTTTGTTTTACTCCATGTGTAACTCTGTGTTGTTGTATGTGTCGAACTGCTTTGCTTTATCTTGGCCAGGTCGCAATTGTAAATGAGAACTTGTTCTCAACTTGCCGACCTTGTGAAATAAAAAATTGTTTTAAAAATTGAGCTGTTCTTGCCATAATATGGACTTGGACCTTCTGTATATCATCCCTACCTTGTCACAACACAACTGATTGGCTGAAACGCATTACGAAGGAAAGAAATTCCACAAATTAACTTTTAACATGGCACACCTGCTAATTGAAATGCATTCCAGGTGACTACCTCATGAAGCTGGTTGAGAGAATGCTAAGAGTGTGCAAAGCTGTCATCACGGCAAAGGGTGGCTACTTTGAAGAATCTCTAAGTATATTTTGATTTAGTAAATAGTATAGTAAAAATAAAGAAAAACCCTTGAATGAGTAGGTGTAACTTTTGGCTGGTATTGTATATATATATATATATTCATTTTTTTACATTTTAGTCATTTAGCAGACGCTCTTATCCAGAGCGACTTACAGTAGTGAATGCATACATTTCATTAAAAAAAAATCGGACTGGTCCCCCGTGGGAATTGAACCCACAACCCTGGCGTTGCAAACCCCATGCTCTATCAACTGAGCCACACGGGACCGTCTATATATATATACAAACATATACAAACAAACAACATCTTACAGACTCCCACAAACAATGACTACATCTCATCTGCCCAGACCCGTCTCCTCACACCCCCATCCCTAGTGCCTGCAGAGGTGAACAAATCTAATTGATTAAAGGCCAGAGAGAGAGAGAGAGAGAGAGAGAGAGAGAGAGAGGAGAGAGAGAGAGAGAGAGAGAGAGAGAGAGAGAGAGAGAGAGAGAAAGAGAGTAAACAAGACAGGATGACTGGGTGCAGGGTATTTAGATCAAAGTGGTTTCCTTGTACTACACACTCTCTCAGTGCCCCTGCACCCTCTCTCCCTTCCCAGCACAATGCCAGCCTGTGTGTGCCCAGTCGCTCCCAGATACAGATAGACAGGCTGGCACAGGCTGTGTCCGTCTGCCAACGGAGTCCAGCCACAGCTGTGTCCACTAGCCACCTCTATTCACCCTGACAACTAGCAGCTTCTGTTATCACAACAGATACAATCAACGGGCATGGAGGGGGAGGAGGGAGGTCTATAAACAGCACACCATGGATCCTGTCTCCTCCCTCACACACACACATGGAAATACACACACACACACACATACACACACATGCACACACACACACCCCAACCACAATTTACATATAAATGCAAATAAAACACAAATGTTCATATCCACACACACACACACAGACACACACACACACACACACACACACACACACACACACACACAATAGTACATATCTACTTCCTCTTAATATTAAGGGTTACTGTCTCCCCTGTTCTCCTGTATTTCTCTCTGTTCCTGCCAGTCACACAACAGAGCGAGAACCAGGGAGGTTATCATAAGCAGGGCCAGTTCACATCGTTAGACAGCGAGCAGAGCAGAGAGCAGCTTGCCTCTGGCAAAGACAACAAGCTGGAAACACACACGAAACACACACACACACGGCTCAACCACTTCATACATCAGCGGTGAAGAGGACAAGAAAAAAGAGGCAGCACCTGATGGCTTTATGCAATCCAATTGGTTTCAACAGAATATAGAGTGCCCTGAGTGTGTGTGTGTGTGTGTGTTGTTTAGTGTGAGATGAGATTGAGAACACCAACCCTTCATGGCTACTGGGTAAGTACTCACTTTTCATTGGCCCAGAGGGATTCTATAACGTCTACTAAACAATGATGCCAAAGATCGAGGTGTCCCGATACGTTCAAAGATGGCTTCTTTTTGAAATGTAAAGCATTTAAAGACAGACAAGGAGAGAAGAGATAGCCATGGCAGTACTCTGCTCTAGTGCTACAGTCGCTAACATCAGGAGAGACAGTCAGCCAAGTTCCACTATATCACACTGTCACATTGTGTTGTCGCCTTTCATCCTGTGCCAACCGACAGTCAAACTGGCAGGGACACAAACAATTCCTCAAAAGTATTTTATTTAGGATTGCTCTCCATTCCTTTCCATTGTGCAATAAAAGCAGTGTGTAACTAAAGTGAGAAGTAGTAGGCATCACCCTGTATGAACTATCTATATTTCTCTGCGTAGACAAACTCCTTGTTTGAAAGGCTTAGAGGTCACTGGAGACATGGAGAGACTACAAATTGCTGCCCTCATCTGTCAAAGTCAGTTAAAGTATGGGTACTGAGTCTATTTGGCTCCTTAAAACACTCGGTAGACATAACCCAGAGAGGAAATCTACAGGGATACGGGCTAGCGTCCAAACCAAAGGGTTTGTGCTAACCAAAAAGATTATGCTAACGTTAATAATCAATCTTGTGGTTGGTGTAGACGTGGCAGCCATTTTGGGAATTTTGGAGGCTTGTCCATGGCCACTTCTCAGATAATGGTGACGATTTGCGTAAGAAGACTACAGTCCATGTTACCACAGACTGACTAACAGGAACAGGAAGTAGAGTTCCCTTGTGTAGGCACTGATCTAGGATCAGCTTACCTCTCTCCAATCCTGACCATAACAATAAGAAGCAAAACACAGAGGAATTTCACCCGGTCTGCTTGCTTCCAAAGAGGTAGAGGGGAAATAGCCAAGGTTATTATGGGATATTCAGTGCAGAAACTGAGGGGGGGCGGGTAGGAGTGGGACTGAAGGAGAGAGAGTGGGACTGAAGGAGAGAGAGTAGGACTGAAGGAGAGAGAGTGGGACTGAAGGACAGAGAGTAGGACTGAAGGAGAGAGAGAGAGAGAGTGGGACTGAAGGAGAGAGAGTAGGAGTAGGACTGAAGGAGAGAGAGTATGACTGTAGGAGAGAGAGTAGGACTGAAGGAGAGAGTAGGACTGAAGGAGAGAGAGTGGGACTGAAGGAGAGAGAGTGGGACTGAAGGAGAGAGAGAGAGAGTGGGCCTGAAGGAGAGAGAGTGGGACTGAAGGAGAGAGAGAGAGAGTAGGACTGAAGGAGAGAGAGTAGGACTGAAGGAGAGAGAGTGGGACTGAAGGAGAGAGAGTGGGACTGAAGTAGAGAGAGAGTGGGACTGAAGGAGAGAGAGTAGGACTGAAGGAGAGAGTGGGGCTGAAGGAGAGAGAGTGGTACTGAAGGAGAGAGAGTAGGACTGAAGGAGAGAGAGTGGGACTGAAGGAGAGAGAGAGTAGGACTGAAGGAGAGAGAGTGGGACTGAAGGAGAGAGAGTGGGACTGAAGGAGAGAGAGTAGGACTGAAGGAGAGAGAGTGGGACTGAAGGAGAGAGAGTGGGACTGAAGGAAAGAGAGTAGGACTGAAGGAGAGAGAGTAGGACTGAAGGAGAGAGAGAGTAGGACTGAAGGAGAGAGAGTGGGACTGAAGGAGAGAGAGTGGGACTGAAGGAGAGAGAGTAGGACTGAAGGAGAGAGAGTGGGACTGAAGGAGAGAGAGTGGGACTGAAGGAGAGAGAGTAGGACTGAAGGAGAGAGAGTAGGACTGAAGGAGAGAGAGTAGGACTGATGGAGAGAGAGTGGGACTGAAAGAGAGAGAGTAGGACTGAAGGAGAGAGAGTAGGACCGAAGGAGAGAGAGTAGGACTGAAGGAGAGAGACTAGGACTGAAGGAGAGAGAATAGGACTGAAGGAGAGAGAGTAGGACTGAAGGAGAGAGAGTGGGGCTGAAGGAGAGAGTAGGACTGAAGGAGAGAGAGTGGGACTGAAGGAGAGAGAGTAGGACTGAAGGAGAGAGAGTAGGACTGAAGGAGAGAGAGTAGGACTGAAGGAGAGAGGTAGGACTGAAGGAGAGAGAGTGGGACTGAAGAAGAGAGAGTAGGACTGAAGGAGAGAGAGTAGGACTGAAGGAGAGAGAGTGGGACTGAAGGAGAGAGAGTGGGACTGAAGGAGAGAGAGTGGGACTGAAGGAGAGAGAGTAGGACTGAAGGAGAGAGAGTAGGACTGAAGGAGAGAGAGTAGGACTGAAGGAGAGAGAGTGGGACTGAAGAAGAGAGAGTAGGACTGAAGGAGAGAGAGTAGGACTGAAGGAGAGAGAGTGGGACTGAAGGAGAGAGAGTGGGACTGAAGGAGAGAGAGTGGGACTGAAGGAGAGAGAGTAGGACTGAAGGAGAGAGAGTGGGGCAGAAGGAGAGAGAGTGGGACTGAAGGAGAGAGAGTGGGACTGAAGGAGAGAGAGTGGTACTGAAGGAGAGAGAGTAGGACTGAAGGAGAGAGAGTGGGGCTGACAGAGAGAGAGGGGGGCTGAAGGAGAGAGAGAGTGGGACTGAAGGAGAGAGAGTAGGACTGAAGGAGAGAGAGTGGGCTGAAGGAGAGAGTGGGACTGAAGGAGAGAGAGAGTAGGACTGAAGGAGAGAGAGTAGGACTGAAGGAGAGAGAGTGGGGATGAAGGAGAGAGAGTGGGACTGAAGGAGAGAGAGAGTAGGACTGAAGGAGAGAGAGTAGGACTGAAGGAGAGAGAGTAGGACTGAAGGAGAGAGAGTGGGACTGAAGGAGAGAGAGAGGGGGACTGAAGGAGAGAGAATGGGACTGAAGGAGAGAGAGTAGGACTGAAGGAGAGAGTAGGACTGAAGGAGAGAGAGTAGGACTGAAGGAGAGAGAGAGAGAGTGGGACTGAATGAGAGAGAGTGGGACTGAAGGAGAGAGAGTATTACTGAAGGAGAGAGAGTGGGACTGAAGGAGAGAGAGTAGGACTGAAGGAGAGAGAGTGGGACTGAAGGAGAGAGAGTGGGACAGAAGGAGAGAGAGAGAGAGTGGGACTGAATGAGAGAGAGTGGGACTGAAGGAGAGAGAGTATTACTGAAGGAGAGAGAGTGGGACTGAAGGAGAGAGAGTAGGACTGAAGGAGAGAGAGAGTAGGACTGAAGGAGAGAGAGTAGGACTGAAGGAGAGAGAGTGGGACTGAAGGCGAGAGAGTAGGACTGAAGGAGAGAGAGTGGGACTGAAGGAGAGAGAGTGGGACTGAAGGAGAGAGAGTGGGACTGAAGGCGAGAGAGTGGGACTGAAGGAGAGAGAGTGGGACTGAAGGAGAGAGAGTGGGACTGAAGGAGAGAGTGGGACTGAAGGAGCGAGAGTGGGACTGAAGGAGAGATTAGGACTGAAGGAGAGAGAGAGAGTAGGACTGAAGGAGAGAGAGTAGGACTGTAGGAGAGAGAGTAGGACTGAAGGAGAGAGTAGGACTGAAGGAGAGAGAGTGGGACTGAAGGAGAGAGAGTGGGACTGAAGGAGAGAGAGAGAGAGTGGGACTGAAGGAGAGAGAGTGGGACTGAAGGAGAGAGAGAGAGAGTGGGACTGAAGGAGAGAGAGTAGGAGTAGGACTGAAGGAGAGAGAATAGGACTGAAGGAGAGAGAGTAGGACTGAAGGAGAGAGAGTGGGACTGAAGGAGAGAGAGAAGGACTGAAGGAGAGAGAGTGGGGCTGAAGGAGAGAGAGTGGGGCTGAAGGAGAGAGAGTAGGACTGAAGGAGAGAGAGTGGGACTGAAGGAGAGAGAGTAGGACTGAAGGAGAGAGAATGGGACTGAAGGAGAGAGAGTAGGACTGAAGGAGAGAGAGTAGGACTGAAGGAGAGAGAGTGGGACTGAAGGAGAGAGAGTAGGAATGAAGGAGAGAGAGTGGGACTGAAGGAGAGAGAGTAGGACTGAAGGAGAGAGAGTAGGACTGAAGGAGAGAGAGTAGGACTGAAGGAGAGAGAGTAGGACTGAAGTAGAGAGAGTGGGACTGAAGGAGAGAGAGTAGGAGTAGGACTGAAGGAGAGAGAGTAGGACTGAAGGAGAGAGAGTGGGACTGAAGGAGAGAGAGTGGGACTGAAGGAGAGAGAGTAGTACTGAAGGAGAGAGAGTAGGACTGAAGGAGAGAGAGTGGGAGTGGGACTGAAGGAGAGAGAGTAGGGCTGAAGGAGAGAGAGTGGGACTGAAGGAGAGAGAGTAGGACTGAAGGAGAGAGAGTGGGACTGAAGGAGAGAGAATAGGACTGAAGGAGAGAGAGTGGGACTGAAGGAGAGAGAGTGGGACTGAAGGAGAGAGAGTAGGACTGAAGGAGAGAGAGTATTACTGAAGGAGAGAGAGTGGGACTGAAGGAGAGAGAGTAGGACTGAAGGAGAGAGAGAGTAGGACTGAAGGAGAGAGAGTAGGACTGAAGGAGAGAGAGTGGGACTGAAGGCGAGAGAGTAGGACTGAAGGAGAGAGAGTGGGACTGAAGGAGAGAGAGTGGGACTGAAGGAGAGAGAGTGGGACTGAAGGCGAGAGAGTGGGACTGAAGGAGAGAGAGTGGGACTGAAGGAGAGAGAGTGGGACTGAAGGAGAGAGTGGGACTGAAGGAGCGAGAGTGGGACTGAAGGAGAGATTAGGACTGAAGGAGAGAGAGAGAGTAGGACTGAAGGAGAGAGAGTAGGACTGTAGGAGAGAGAGTAGGACTGAAGGAGAGAGTAGGACTGAAGGAGAGAGAGTGGGACTGAAGGAGAGAGAGTGGGACTGAAGGAGAGAGAGAGAGAGTGGGACTGAAGGAGAGAGAGTGGGACTGAAGGAGAGAGAGAGAGAGTGGGACTGAAGGAGAGAGAGTAGGAGTAGGACTGAAGGAGAGAGAATAGGACTGAAGGAGAGAGAGTAGGACTGAAGGAGAGAGAGTGGGACTGAAGGAGAGAGAGAAGGACTGAAGGAGAGAGAGTGGGGCTGAAGGAGAGAGAGTGGGGCTGAAGGAGAGAGAGTAGGACTGAAGGAGAGAGAGTGGGACTGAAGGAGAGAGAGTGGGACTGAAGGAGAGAGAGTAGGACTGAAGGAGAGAGAATGGGACTGAAGGAGAGAGAGTAGGACTGAAGGAGAGAGAGTAGGACTGAAGGAGAGAGAGTGGGACTGAAGGAGAGAGAGTAGGAATGAAGGAGAGAGAGTGGGACTGAAGGAGAGAGAGTAGGACTGAAGGAGAGAGAGTAGGACTGAAGGAGAGAGAGTAGGACTGAAGGAGAGAGAGTAGGACTGAAGTAGAGAGAGTGGGACTGAAGGAGAGAGAGTAGGAGTAGGACTGAAGGAGAGAGAGTAGGACTGAAGGAGAGAGAGTGGGACTGAAGGAGAGAGAGTGGGACTGAAGGAGAGAGAGTAGTACTGAAGGAGAGAGAGTAGGACTGAAGGAGAGAGAGTGGGAGTGGGACTGAAGGAGAGAGAGTAGGGCTGAAGGAGAGAGAGTGGGACTGAAGGAGAGAGAGTAGGACTGAAGGAGAGAGAGTGGGACTGAAGGAGAGAGAATAGGACTGAAGGAGAGAGAGTGGGACTGAAGGAGAGAGAGTGGGACTGAAGGAGAGAGAGTAGGACTGAAGGAGAGAGAGTAGGACTGAAGGAGAGAGAGTGGGACTAAAGGAGAGAGAGTAGGAGTAGGACTGAAGGAGAGAGAGTAGGACTGAAGGAGAGAGAGTGGGACTGAAGGAGAGAGAGTGGGACTGAAGGAGAGAGAGTAGGAGTGGGACTGAAGGAGAGAGAGTGAGGCTGAAGGAGAGAGAGAGTAGGACCGAAGGAGAGACAGTGGGACTGAAGGAGAGAGAGTGGGACTGAAGAAGAGAGAGTAGGACTGAAGGAGAGAGAGTAGGACTGAAGGAGAGAAAGTAGGAGTGGGACTGAAGGAGAGAGAGTAGGGCTGAAGGAGAGAGAGTGGGACTGAAGGAGAGAGAGTAGGACTGAAGGAGAGAGAGTGGGACTGAAGGAGAGAGAGTAGGACTGAAGTAGAGAGAGTGGGACTGAAGGAGAGAGAGTAGGACTGAAGGAGAGAGAGTAGGACTGAAGGAGAGAGAGTGGGACTGAAGGAGAGAGAGTAGGAGTAGGACTGAAGGAGAGAGAGTGGGACTGAAGGAGAGAGAGTGGGACTGAAGGAGAGAGAGTGGGGCTGAAGGAGAGAGAGTAGCACTGAAGGAGAGAGAGTAGGACTGAAGGAGAGAGAGTAGGACTGAAGGAGAGAGAGTAGGACTGAAGGAGAGAGAGTGGGGCTGAAGGAGAGAGAGTAGGACTGAAGGAGAGAGAGTGGGACTGAAGGAGAGAGAGTGGGACTGAAGGAGAGAGAGTAGGACTGAAGGAGAGAGAGTGGGACTGAAGGAGAGAAAGTGGGACTGAAGGCGAGAGAGAAGGACTGAAGGCGAGAGAGAGTGGGACTGAAGGAGAGAGAGTAGGAGTGGGGCTGAAGGAGAGAGAGTAGGAGTGGGGCTGAAGGAGAGAGAGTGGGACTGAAGGAGAGAGAGTAGGACTGAAGGAGAGAGAGTGGGACTGAAGGAGAGAGAGTGGGACTGAAGGAGAGAGAGTAGGACTGAAGAAGAGAGAGTGGGACTGAAGGAGAGAGAGTGGGACTGAAGGAGAGAGAGTAGGACTGAAGGAGAGAGAGTGGGACTGAAGGAGAGAGAGTAGGAGTGGGGCTGAAGGAGAGAGAGTGGGACTGAAGGAGAGAGAGTGGGACTGAAGGAGAGAGAGTGGGACTGAAGGAGAGAGAGTGGGACTGAAGGAGAGAGAGTAGGACTGAAGGAGAGAGAGTAGGAATGGGACTGAAGGAGAGAGAGTGGGACTGAAGGAGAGAGAGTGGGACTGAAGGAGCTGAAGGAGAGAGAGTAGGACTGAAGGAGAGAGAGTAGGACTGAAGGAGAGAGAGAAGGACTGAAGGAGAGAGAGTAGGACTGAAGGAGAGAGAGTAGGAGTGGGACTGAAGGAGGGAGAGTAGGACTGAAGGAGAGAGAGTGGGACTGAAGGAGAGAGAGTAGGACTGAAGGAGAGAGAGTAGGACTGAAGGAGAGAGAGAAGGAGTGGGACTGAAGGAGAGAGAGTGGGACTGAAGGAGAGAGAGTAGGACTGAAGGAGAGAGAGTGGGACTGAAGGAGAGAGAGTAGGACTGAAGGAGAGAGAGTAGGACTTAAGGAGAGAGAGTAGGACTGAAGGAGAGAGAGTGGGACTGAAGGAGAGAGAGTAGGACTGAAGGAGAGAGAGTGGGACTGAAGGAGAGAGAGTAGGAGTAGGACTGAAGGAGAGAGAGTAGGACTGAAGGAGAGAGAGTGGGACTGAAGGAGAGAGAGTGGGACTGAAGGAGAGAGAGTGGGACTGAAGGAGAGAGAGTGGGACTGAAGAAGAGAGAGTAGGACTGAAGGAGAGAGAGTAGGAGTGGGACTGAAGGAGAGAGAGTAGGACTGAAGGAGAGAGAGTGGGACTGAAGGAGAGAGAGAGTAGGACTGAAGGAGAGAGAGTGGGACTGAAGGAGAGAGAGTAGGACTGAAGGAGAGAGAGTAGGACTGAAGGAGAGAGGGTGGGACTGAAGGAGAGAGAGTAGGACTGATGGAGAGAGAGTGGGGCTGAAGGAGGGAGAGTAGGACTGAAGGAGAGAGAGTAGGACTGAAGGAGAGAGAGTGGGACTGAAGGAGAGTGAGTAGGACTGAAGGAGAGAGAGTAGGACTGAAGGAGAGAGAGTGGGGCTGAAGGAGAGAGAGTAGGACTGAAGGAGAGAGAGTGGGACTGAAGGAGAGAGAGTGGGACTGAAGGAGAGAGAGTAGGACTGAAGGAGAGAGAGTGGGACTGAAGGAGAGAGAGTGGGACTGAAGGAGAGAGAGTAGGACTGAAGGCGAGAGAGAGTGGGACTGAAGGAGAGAGAGTAGGAGTGGGGCTGAAGGAGAGAGAGTAGGAGTGGGGCTGAAGGAGAGAGAGTGGGACTGAAGGAGAGAGAGTAGGACTGAAGGAGAGAGAGTGGGACTGAAGGAGAGAGTGGGACTGAAGGAGAGAGAGTAGGACTGAAGGAGAGAGAGTGGGACTGAAGGAGAGAGAGTGGGACTGAAGGAGAGAGAGTAGGACTGAAGGAGAGAGAGTGGGACTGAAGGAGAGAGAGTAGGAGTGGGGCTGAAGGAGAGAGAGTAGGAGTGGGGCTGAAGGAGAGAGAGTGGGACTGAAGGAGAGAGAGTGGGACTGAAGGAGAGAGAGTGGGACTGAAGGAGAGAGAGTGGGACTGAAGGAGAGAGAGTAGGACTGAAGGAGAGAGAGTAGGAATGGGACTGAAGGAGAGAGAGTGGGACTGAAGGAGAGAGAGTGGGACTGAAGGAGAGAGAGTGGGACTGAAGGAGCTGAAGGAGAGAGAGTAGGACTGAAGGAGAGAGAGTAGGACTGAAGGAGAGAGAGTAGGACTGAAGGAGAGAGAGTAGGACTGAAGGAGAGAGAGTAGGAGTGGGACTGAAGGAGGGAGAGTAGGACTGAAGGAGAGAGAGTGGGACTGAAGGAGAGAGAGTAGGACTGAAGGAGAGAGAGTAGGACTGAAGGAGAGAGAGAAGGAGTGGGACTGAAGGAGAGAGAGTGGGACTGAAGGAGAGAGAGTAGGACTGAAGGAGAGAGAGTGGGACTGAAGGAGAGAGAGTAGGACTTAAGGAGAGAGAGTAGGACTGAAGGAGAGAGAGTGGGACTGAAGGAGAGAGAGTAGGACTGAAGGAGAGAGAGTGGGACTGAAGGAGAGAGAGTAGGAGTAGGACTGAAGGAGAGAGAGTAGGACTGAAGGAGAGAGAGTGGGACTGAAGGAGAGAGAGTGGGACTGAAGGAGAGAGAGTGGGACTGAAGGAGAGAGAGTGGGACTGAAGAAGAGAGAGTAGGACTGAAGGAGAGAGAGTAGGAGTGGGACTGAAGGAGAGAGAGTAGGACTGAAGGAGAGAGAGTGGGACTGAAGGAGAGAGAGTAGGACTGAAGGAGAGAGAGTAGGACTGAAGGAGAGAGGGTGGGACTGAAGGAGAGAGAGTAGGACTGATGGAGAGAGAGTGGGGCTGAAGGAGAGAGAGTAGGACTGAAGGAGAGAGAGTAGGACTGAAGGAGAGAGAGTGGGACTGAAGGAGAGTGAGTAGGACTGAAGGAGAGAGAGTAGGACTGAAGGAGAGAGAGTGGGACTGAAGGAGAGAGAGTAGGACTGAAGGAGAGAGAGTAGGACTGAAGGAGAGAGAGTGGGACTGAAGGAGAGAGAGAGTAGGACTGAAGGAGAGAGAGTAGGACTGAAGGAGAGAGAGTAGGACTGAAGGAGAGAGAGTGGGACTGAAGGAGAGAGAGTGGGGATGAAGGAGTGAGAGTGGGACTGAAGGAGAGAGAGAGTAGGACTGAAGGAGAGAGAGTAGGACTGAAGGAGAGAGAGTAGGACTGAAGGAGAGAGAGTGGGACTGAAGGAGAGAGAGAGAGGGGGACTGAAGGAGAGAGAATGGGACTGAAGGAGAGAGAGTAGGACTGAAGGAGAGAGAGTAGGACTGAAGGAGAGAGAGTAGGACTGAAGGAGAGAGAGTGGGCTGAAGGAGAGAGAGTGGGACTGAAGGAGAGAGAGTAGGACTGAAGGAGAGAGAGTGGGACTGAAGGAGAGAGAGTGGGACTGAAGGAGAGAGAGTAGGACTGAAGGCGAGAGAGAGTGGGACTGAAGGAGAGAGAGTAGGAGTGGGGCTGAAGGAGAGAGAGTAGGAGTGGGGCTGAAGGAGAGAGTGTGGGACTGAAGGAGAGAGAGTAGGACTGAAGGAGAGAGAGTGGGACTGAAGGAGAGAGAGAGTGGGACTGAAGGAGAGAGAGTAGGACTGAAGGAGAGAGAGTGGGACAGAAGGAGAGAGAGTGGGACTGAAGGAGAGAGAGTAGGACTGAAGGAGAGAGAGTGGGACTGAAGGAGAGAGAGTAGGAGTGGGGCTGAAGGAGAGAGAGTAGGATTGGGGCTGAAGGAGAGAGAGTGAGACTGAAGGAGAGAGAGTAGGACTGAAGGAGAGAGAGTAGGACTGAAGGAGAGAGAGTGGGACTGAAGGAGAGAGAGTGGGACTGAAGGAGAGAGAGTGGGACTGAAGGAGAGAGAGTAGGACTGAAGGAGAGAGAGTAGGACTGAAGGAGAGAGAGTAGGAGTGGGACTGAAGGAGAGAGAGTAGGACTGAAGGAGCTGAAGGAGAGAGAGTAGAACTGAAGGAGAGAGAGTAGGACTGAAGGAGAGAGAGTAGGACTGAAGGAGAGAGAGTAGGACTGAAGGAGAGAGAGTAGGAGTGGGACTGAAGGAGAGAGAGTAGGACTGAAGGAGAGAGAGTGGGACTGAAGGAGAGAGAGTAGGACTGAAGGAGAGAGAGTAGGACTGAAGGAGAGAGAGAGGAGTGGGACTGAAGGAGAGAGAGTGGGACTGAAGGAGAGAGAGTAGGACTGAAGGAGAGAGAGTGGGACTGAAAGAGAGAGAGTAGGACTGAAGGAGAGAGAGTAGGACTGAAGGAGAGAGAGTGGGACTGAAGGAGAGAGAGTAGGACTGAAGGAGAGAGAGTGGGACTGAAGGAGAGAGAGTAGGAGTAGGACTGAAGGAGAGAGAGTAGGACTGAAGGAGAGAGAGTGGGACTGAAGGAGAGAGAGTGGGACTGAAGGAGAGAGAGTGGGACTGAAGGAGAGAGAGTGGGACTGAAGGAGAGAGAGTAGGACTGAAGGAGAGAGAGTAGGAGTGGGACTGAAGGAGAGAGAGTAGGACTGAAGGAGAGAGAGTGGGACTGAAGGAGAGAGAGTAGGACTGAAGGAGAGAGAGTAGGACTGAAGGAGAGAGGGTGGGACTGAAGGAGAGAGAGTAGGACTGATGGAGAGAGAGTGGGGCTGAAGGAGAGAGAGTAGGACTGAAGGAGAGAGAGTAGGACTGAAGGAGAGAGAGTGGGACTGAAGGAGAGTGAGTAGGACTGAAGGAGAGAGAGTAGGACTGAAGGAGAGAGAGTGGGACTGAAGGAGAGAGAGTAGGACTGAAGGAGAGAGAGTAGGACTGAAGGAGAGAGAGTGGGACTGAAGGAGAGAGAGAGTAGGACTGAAGGACAGAGAGTAGGACTGAAGGAGAGAGAGTAGGACTGAAGGAGAGAGAGTGGGACTGAAGGAGAGAGAGTGGGGATGAAGGAGAGAGAGTGGGACTGAAGGAGAGAGAGAGTAGGACTGAAGGAGAGAGGGAGGACAGAAGGAGAGAGAGTAGGACTGAAGGAGAGAGAGTGGGATTGAAGGAGAGAGAGAGAGTGGGACTGAAGGAGAGAGAATGGGACAGAAGGAGAGAGAGTGGGACTGAAGGAGAGAGAGTAGGACTGAAGGAGAGAGAGAGAGAGTGGGACTGAATGAGAGAGAGTGGGACTGAAGGAGAGAGAGTATTACTGAAGGAGAGAGAGTGGGACTGAAGGAGAGAGAGTAGGACTGAAGGAGAGAGAGTGGGACTTAAGGAGAGAGAGTGGGACTGAAGGAGAGAGAGTGGGACTGAAGGAGAGAGAGGGACGAGGGGGGGTAGGACTGAAGGAGAGAGAGTAGGACTGAAGGAGAGAGAGTAGGACTGAAGGAGAGAGAGAGAGAGTGGGACTGAATGAGAGAGAGTGGGACTGAAGGAGAGAGAGTGGGACTGAAGGAGAGAGAGTAGGACTGAAGGAGAGAGAGAGTAGGACTGAAGGAGAGAGAGTAGGACTGAAGGAGAGAGAGTGGGACTGAAGGCGAGAGAGTAGGACTGAAGGAGAGAGAGTGGGACTGAAGGAGAGAGAGTGGGACTGAAGGAGAGAGAGTGGGACTGAAGGCGAGAGAGTGGGACTGAAGGAGAGAGAGTGGGACTGAAGGAGAGAGAGTGGGACTGAAGGAGAGAGAGTGGGACTGAAGGAGAGAGAGTGGGACTGAAGGAGAGAGAGTGGGACTGAAGGAGAGAGAGTAGGACTGAAGGAGAGAGAGTAGGACTGAAGGAGAGAGAGTAGGAGTGGGACTGAAGGAGAGAGAGTGGGACTGAAGGAGAGAGAGTGGGACTGAAGGAGAGAGAGTGGGACTGAAGGAGCTGAAGGAGAGAGAGTAGGACTGAAGGAGAGAGAGTAGGACTGAAGGAGAGAGAGTAGGACTGAAGGAGAGAGAGTAGGACTGAAGGAGAGAGAGTAGGAGTGGGACTGAAGGAGAGAGAGTAGGACTGAAGGAGAGAGAGTGGGACTGAAGGAGAGAGAGTAGGACTGAAGGAGAGAGAGTAGGACTGAAGGAGAGAGAGAAGGAGTGGGACTGAAGGAGAGAGAGTGGGACTGAAGGAGAGAGAGTAGGACTGAAGGAGAGAGAGTGGGACTGAAAGAGAGAGAGTAGGACTGAAGGAGAGAGAGTAGGACTGAAGGAGAGAGAGTGGGACTGAAGGAGAGAGAGTAGGACTGAAGGAGAGAGAGTGGGACTGAAGGAGAGAGAGTGGGACTGAAGGAGAGAGAGTAGGAGTAGGACTGAAGGAGAGAGAGTAGGACTGAAGGAGAGAGAGTGGGACTGAAGGAGAGAGAGTGGGACTGAAGGAGAGAGAGTGGGACTGAAGGAGAGAGAGTGGGACTGAAGGAGAGAGAGAGTAGGACTGAAGGACAGAGAGTAGGACTGAAGGAGAGAGAGTAGGACTGAAGGAGAGAGAGTGGGACTGAAGGAGAGAGAGTGGGGATGAAGGAGAGAGAGTGGGACTGAAGGAGAGAGAGAGTAGGACTGAAGGAGAGAGAGGAGGACTGAAGGAGAGAGAGTAGGACTGAAGGAGAGAGAGTGGGACTGAAGGAGAGAGAGAGAGTGGGACTGAAGGAGAGAGAATGGGACTGAAGGAGAGAGAGTAGGAGTGGGACTGAAGGAGAGAGAGTAGGACTGAAGGAGAGAGAGTGGGACTGAAGGAGAGAGAGTAGGACTGAAGGAGAGAGAGTAGGACTGAAGGAGAGAGGGTGGGACTGAAGGAGAGAGAGTAGGACTGATGGAGAGAGAGTGGGGCTGAAGGAGAGAGAGTAGGACTGAAGGAGAGAGAGTAGGACTGAAGGAGAGAGAGTGGGACTGAAGGAGAGAGAGAGTAGGACTGAAGGACAGAGAGTAGGACTGAAGGAGAGAGAGTAGGACTGAAGGAGAGAGAGTGGGACTGAAGGAGAGAGAGTGGGGATGAAGGAGAGAGAGTGGGACTGAAGGAGAGAGAGAGTAGGACTGAAGGAGAGAGAGGAGGACTGAAGGAGAGAGAGTAGGACTGAAGGAGAGAGAGTGGGACTGAAGGAGAGAGAGAGAGTGGGACTGAAGGAGAGAGAATGGGACTGAAGGAGAGAGAGTGGGACTGAAGGAGAGAGAGTAGGACTGAAGGAGAGAGAGAGAGAGAGTGGGACTGAATGAGAGAGAGTGGGACTGAAGGAGAGTATTACTGAAGGAGAGAGAGTGGGACTGAAGGAGAGAGAGTAGGACTGAAGGAGAGAGAGTGGGACTTAAGGAGAGAGAGTGGGACTGAAGGAGAGAGAGTGGGACTGAAGGAGAGAGAGAGAGTAGGACTGAAGGAGAGAGAGTAGGACTGAAGGAGAGAGAGTAGGACTGAAGGAGAGAGAGAGAGAGTGGGACTGAATGAGAGAGAGTGGGACTGAAGGAGAGAGAGTGGGACTGAAGGAGAGAGAGTGGGACTGAAGGAGCTGAAGGAGAGAGAGTAGAACTGAAGGAGAGAGAGTAGGACTGAAGGAGAGAGAGTAGGACTGAAGGAGAGAGAGTAGGACTGAAGGAGAGAGAGTAGGAGTGGGACTGAAGGAGAGAGAGTAGGACTGAAGGAGAGAGAGTGGGACTGAAGGAGAGAGAGTAGGACTGAAGCAGAGAGAGTAGGACTGAAGGAGAGAGAGAAGGAGTGGGACTGAAGGAGAGAGAGTGGGACTGAAGGAGAGAGAGTAGGACTGAAGGAGAGAGAGTGGGACTGAAAGAGAGAGAGTAGGACTGAAGGAGAGAGAGTAGGACTGAAGGAGAGAGAGTGGGACTGAAGGAGAGTGAGTAGGACTGAAGGAGAGAGAGTAGGACTGAAGGAGAGAGAGTGGGACTGAAGGAGAGAGAGTAGGACTGAAGGAGAGAGAGTAGGACTGAAGGAGAGAGAGTGGGACTGAAGGAGAGAGAGAGTAGGACTGAAGGAGAGAGAGTAGGACTGAAGGAGAGAGAGTAGGACTGAAGGAGAGAGAGTAGGACTGAAGGAGAGAGAGTGGGGATGAAGGAGTGAGAGTGGGACTGAAGGAGAGAGAGAGTAGGACTGAAGGAGAGAGAGTAGGACTGAAGGAGAGAGAGTAGGACTGAAGGAGAGAGAGTGGGACTGAAGGAGAGAGAGAGAGGGGGACTGAAGGAGAGAGAATGGGACTGAAGGAGAGAGAGTAGGACTGAAGGAGAGAGAGTAGGACTGAAGGAGAGAGAGTAGGACTGAAGGAGAGAGAGTGGGCTGAAGGAGAGAGAGTGGGACTGAAGGAGAGAGAGTAGGACTGAAGGAGAGAGAGTGGGACTGAAGGAGAGAGAGTGGGACTGAAGGAGAGAGAGTAGGACTGAAGGCGAGAGAGAGTGGGACTGAAGGAGAGAGAGTAGGAGTGGGGCTGAAGGAGAGAGAGTAGGAGTGGGGCTGAAGGAGAGAGTGTGGGACTGAAGGAGAGAGAGTAGGACTGAAGGAGAGAGAGTGGGACTGAAGGAGAGAGCGAGTGGGACTGAAGGAGAGAGAGTAGGACTGAAGGAGAGAGAGTGGGACAGAAGGAGAGAGAGTGGGACTGAAGGAGAGAGAGTAGGACTGAAGGAGAGAGAGTGGGACTGAAGGAGAGAGAGTAGGAGTGGGGCTGAAGGAGAGAGAGTAGGATTGGGGCTGAAGGAGAGAGAGTGAGACTGAAGGAGAGAGAGTAGGACTGAAGGAGAGAGAGTAGGACTGAAGGAGAGAGAGTGGGACTGAAGGAGAGAGAGTGGGACTGAAGGAGAGAGAGTGGGACTGAAGGAGAGAGAGTAGGACTGAAGGAGAGAGAGTAGGACTGAAGGAGAGAGAGTAGGAGTGGGACTGAAGGAGAGAGAGTAGGACTGAAGGAGCTGAAGGAGAGAGAGTAGAACTGAAGGAGAGAAGGACTGAAGGAGAGAGAGTAGGACTGAAGGAGAGAGAGTAGGACTGAAGGAGAGAGAGTAGGAGTGGGACTGAAGGAGAGAGAGTAGGACTGAAGGAGAGAGAGTGGGACTGAAGGAGAGAGAGTAGGACTGAAGGAGAGAGAGTAGGACTGAAGGAGAGAGAGAAGGAGTGGGACTGAAGGAGAGAGAGTGGGACTGAAGGAGAGAGAGTAGGACTGAAGGAGAGAGAGTGGGACTGAAAGAGAGAGAGTAGGACTGAAGGAGAGAGAGTAGGACTGAAGGAGAGAGAGTGGGACTGAAGGAGAGAGAGTAGGACTGAAGGAGAGAGAGTGGGACTGAAGGAGAGAGAGTAGGAGTAGGACTGAAGGAGAGAGAGTAGGACTGAAGGAGAGAGAGTGGGACTGAAGGAGAGAGAGTGGGACTGAAGGAGAGAGAGTGGGACTGAAGGAGAGAGAGTGGGACTGAAGGAGAGAGAGTAGGACTGAAGGAGAGAGAGTAGGAGTGGGACTGAAGGAGAGAGAGTAGGACTGAAGGAGAGAGAGTGGGACTGAAGGAGAGAGAGTAGGACTGAAGGAGAGAGAGTAGGACTGAAGGAGAGAGGGTGGGACTGAAGGAGAGAGAGTAGGACTGATGGAGAGAGAGTGGGGCTGAAGGAGAGAGAGTAGGACTGAAGGAGAGAGAGTAGGACTGAAGGAGAGAGAGTGGGACTGAAGGAGAGTGAGTAGGACTGAAGGAGAGAGAGTAGGACTGAAGGAGAGAGAGTGGGACTGAAGGAGAGACAGTAGGACTGAAGGAGAGAGAGTAGGACTGAAGGAGAGAGAGTGAGACTGAAGGAGAGAGAGAGTAGGACTGAAGGACAGAGAGTAGGACTGAAGGAGAGAGAGTAGGACTGAAGGAGAGAGAGTGGGACTGAAGGAGAGAGAGTGGGGATGAAGGAGAGAGAGTGGGACTGAAGGAGAGAGAGAGTAGGACTGAAGGAGAGAGAGGAGGACAGAAGGAGAGAGAGTAGGACTGAAGGAGAGAGAGTGGGATTGAAGGAGAGAGAGAGAGTGGGACTGAAGGAGAGAGAATGGGACTGAAGGAGAGAGAGTGGGACTGAAGGAGAGAGAGTAGGACTGAAGGAGAGAGAGAGAGAGTGGGACTGAATGAGAGAGAGTGGGACTGAAGGAGAGAGAGTATTACTGAAGGAGAGAGAGTGGGACTGAAGGAGAGAGAGTAGGACTGAAGGAGAGAGAGTGGGACTTAAGGAGAGAGAGTGGGACTGAAGGAGAGAGAGTGGGACTGAAGGAGAGAGAGAGAGTAGGACTGAAGGAGAGAGAGTAGGACTGAAGGAGAGAGAGTAGGACTGAAGGAGAGAGAGAGAGAGTGGGACTGAATGAGAGAGAGTGGGACTGAAGGAGAGAGAGTGGGACTGAAGGAGAGAGAGTAGGACTGAAGGAGAGAGAGAGTAGGACTGAAGGAGAGAGAGTAGGACTGAAGGAGAGAGAGTGGGACTGAAGGCGAGAGAGTAGGACTGAAGGAGAGAGAGTGGGACTGAAGGAGAGAGAGTGGGACTGAAGGAGAGAGAGTGGGACTGAAGGCGAGAGAGTGGGACTGAAGGAGAGAGAGTGGGACTGAAGGAGAGAGAGTGGGACTGAAGGAGAGAGAGTGGGACTGAAGGAGAGAGAGTGGGACTGAAGGAGAGAGAGTAGGACTGAAGGAGAGAGAGTAGGACTGAAGGAGAGAGAGTAGGAGTGGGACTGAAGGAGAGAGAGTGGGACTGAAGGAGAGAGAGTGGGACTGAAGGAGCTGAAGGAGAGAGGGTAGAACTGAAGGAGAGAGAGTAGGACTGAAGGAGAGAGAGTAGGACTGAAGGAGAGAGAGTAGGACTGAAGGAGAGAGAGTAGGAGTGGGACTGAAGGAGAGAGAGTAGGACTGAAGGAGAGAGAGTGGGACTGAAGGAGAGAGAGTAGGACTGAAGGAGAGAGAGTAGGACTGAAGGAGAGAGAGAAGGAGTGGGACTGAAGGAGAGAGAGTGGGACTGAAGGAGAGAGAGTAGGACTGAAGGAGAGAGAGTGGGACTGAAAGAGAGAGAGTAGGACTGAAGGAGAGAGAGTAGGACTGAAGGAGAGAGAGTGGGACTGAAGGAGAGAGAGTAGGACTGAAGGAGAGAGAGTGGGACTGAAGGAGAGAGAGTGGGACTGAAGGAGAGAGAGTAGGAGTAGGACTGAAGGAGAGAGAGTAGGACTGAAGGAGAGAGAGTGGGACTGAAGGAGAGAGAGTGGGACTGAAGGAGAGAGAGTGGGACTGAAGGAGAGAGAGTGGGACTGAAGGAGAGAGAGTAGGACTGAAGGAGAGAGAGTAGGAGTGGGACTGAAGGAGAGAGAGTAGGACTGAAGGAGAGAGAGTGGGACTGAAGGAGAGAGAGTAGGACTGAAGGAGAGAGAGTAGGACTGAAGGAGAGAGGGTGGGACTGAAGGAGAGAGAGTAGGACTGATGGAGAGAGAGTGGGGCTGAAGGAGAGAGAGTAGGACTGAAGGAGAGAGAGTAGGACTGAAGGAGAGAGAGTGGGACTGAAGGAGAGTGAGTAGGACTGAAGGAGAGAGAGTAGGACTGAAGGAGAGAGAGTGGGACTGAAGGAGAGAGAGTAGGACTGAAGGAGAGAGAGTAGGACTGAAGGAGAGAGAGTGGGACTGAAGGAGAGAGAGAGTAGGACTGAAGGACAGAGAGTAGGACTGAAGGAGAGAGAGTAGGACTGAAGGAGAGAGAGTGGGACTGAAGGAGAGAGAGTGGGGATGAAGGAGAGAGAGTGGGACTGAAGGAGAGAGAGAGTAGGACTGAAGGAGAGAGAGGAGGACTGAAGGAGAGAGAGTAGGACTGAAGGAGAGAGAGTGGGACTGAAGGAGAGAGAGAGAGTGGGACTGAAGGAGAGAGAATGGGACTGAAGGAGAGAGAGTGGGACTGAAGGAGAGAGAGTAGGACTGAAGGAGAGAGAGAGAGAGAGTGGGACTGAATGAGAGAGAGTGGGACTGAAGGAGAGAGAGTATTACTGAAGGAGAGAGAGTGGGACTGAAGGAGAGAGAGTAGGACTGAAGGAGAGAGAGTGGGACTTAAGGAGAGAGAGTGGGACTGAAGGAGAGAGAGTGGGACTGAAGGAGCGAGAGAGAGTAGGACTGAAGGAGAGAGAGTAGGACTGAAGGAGAGAGAGTAGGACTGAAGGAGAGAGAGAGAGAGTGGGACTGAATGAGAGAGAGTGGGACTGAAGGAGAGAGAGTGGGACTGAAGGAGAGAGAGTAGGACTGAAGGAGAGAGAGAGTAGGACTGAAGGAGAGAGAGTAGGACTGAAGGAGAGAGAGTGGGACTGAAGGCGAGAGAGTAGGACTGAAGGAGAGAGAGTGGGACTGAAGGAGAGAGAGTGGGACTGAAGGAGAGAGAGTGGGACTGAAGGCGAGAGAGTGGGACTGAAGGAGAGAGAGTGGGACTGAAGGAGAGAGAGTGGGACTGAAGGAGAGAGAGTGGGACTGAAGGAGAGAGAGTGGGACTGAAGGAGAGAGAGTGGGACTGAAGGAGAGAGAGTAGGACTGAAGGAGAGAGAGTAGGACTGAAGGAGAGAGAGTAGGAGTGGGACTGAAGGAGAGAGAGTGGGACTGAAGGAGAGAGAGTGGGACTGAAGGAGCTGAAGGAGAGAGAGTAGGACTGAAGGAGAGAGAGTAGGACTGAAGGAGAGAGAGTAGGACTGAAGGAGAGAGAGTAGGACTGAAGGAGAGAGAGTAGGAGTGGGACTGAAGGAGAGAGAGTAGGAGTGGGGCTGAAGGAGAGAGAGTAGGAGTGGGGCTGAAGGAGAGAGAGTGGGACTGAAGGAGAGAGAGTAGGACTGAAGGAGAGAGAGTGGGACTGAAGGAGAGAGAGTGGGACTGAAGGAGAGAGAGTAGGACTGAAGGAGAGAGAGTGGGACAGAAGGAGAGAGAGTGGGACTGAAGGAGAGAGAGTAGGACTGAAGGAGAGAGAGTGGGACTGAAGGAGAGAGAGTAGGAGTGGGGCTGAAGGAGAGAGAGTAGGAGTGGGGCTGAAGGAGAGAGAGTGGGACTGAAGGAGAGAGAGTAGGACTGAAGGAGAGAGAGTGGGACTGAAGGAGAGAGAGTGGGACTGAAGGAGAGAGAGTGGGACTGAAGGAGAGAGAGTAGGACTGAAGGAGAGAGAGTAGGAGTGGGACTGAAGGAGAGAGAGTGGGACTGAAGGAGAGAGAGTGGGACTGAAGGAGCTGAAGGAGAGAGAGTAGGACTGAAGGAGAGAGAGTAGGACTGAAGGAGAGAGAGTAGGACTGAAGGAGAGAGAGTAGGACTGAAGGAGAGAGAGTAGGAGTGGGACTGAAGGAGAGAGAGTAGGACTGAAGGAGAGAGAGTGGGACTGAAGGAGAGAGAGTAGGACTGAAGGAGAGAGAGTAGGACTGAAGGAGAGAGAGTGGGACTGAAGGAGAGAGAGAGTAGGACTGAAGGACAGAGAGTAGGACTGAAGGAGAGAGAGTAGGACTGAAGGAGAGAGAGTGGGACTGAAGGAGAGAGAGTGGGGATGAAGGAGAGAGAGTGGGACTGAAGGAGAGAGAGAGTAGGACTGAAGGAGAGAGAGGAGGACTGAAGGAGAGAGAGTAGGACTGAAGGAGAGAGAGTGGGACTGAAGGAGAGAGAGAGAGTGGGACTGAAGGAGAGAGAATGGGACTGAAGGAGAGAGAGTGGGACTGAAGGAGAGAGAGTAGGACTGAAGGAGAGAGAGAGAGAGTGGGACTGAATGAGAGAGAGTGGGACTGAAGGAGAGAGAGTATTACTGAAGGAGAGAGAGTGGGACTGAAGGAGAGAGAGTAGGACTGAAGGAGAGAGAGTGGGACTTAAGGAGAGAGAGTGGGACTGAAGGAGAGAGAGTGGGACTGAAGGAGAGAGAGAGAGTAGGACTGAAGGAGAGAGAGTAGGACTGAAGGAGAGAGAGTGGGACTGAAGGAGAGAGAGTGGGACTGAAGGAGAGAGAGTGGGACTGAAGGAGAGAGAGTAGGACTGAAGGAGAGAGAGTAGGACTGAAGGAGAGAGAGTAGGAGTGGGACTGAAGGAGAGAGAGTGGGACTGAAGGAGAGAGAGTGGGACTGAAGGAGCTGAAGGAGAGAGAGTAGGACTGAAGGAGAGAGAGTAGGACTGAAGGAGAGAGAGTAGGACTGAAGGAGAGAGAGTAGGACTGAAGGAGAGAGAGTAGGAGTGGGACTGAAGGAGAGAGAGTAGGAGTGGGGCTGAAGGAGAGAGAGTAGGAGTGGGGCTGAAGGAGAGAGAGTGGGACTGAAGGAGAGAGAGTAGGACTGAAGGAGAGAGAGTGGGACTGAAGGAGAGAGAGTGGGACTGAAGGAGAGAGAGTAGGACTGAAGGAGAGAGAGTGGGACTGAAGGAGAGAGAGTGGGACTGAAGGAGAGAGAGTAGGACTGAAGGAGAGAGAGTGGGACTGAAGGAGAGAGAGTAGGAGTGGGGCTGAAGGAGAGAGAGTAGGAGTGGGGCTGAAGGAGAGAGAGTGGGACTGAAGGAGAGAGAGTAGGACTGAAGGAGAGAGAGTGGGACTGAAGGAGAGAGAGTGGGACTGAAGGAGAGAGAGTGGGACTGAAGGAGAGAGAGTAGGACTGAAGGAGAGAGAGTAGGAGTGGGACTGAAGGAGAGAGAGTGGGACTGAAGGAGAGAGAGTGGGACTGAAGGAGCTGAAGGAGAGAGAGTAGGACTGAAGGAGAGAGAGTAGGACTGAAGGAGAGAGAGTAGGACTGAAGGAGAGAGAGTAGGACTGAAGGAGAGAGAGTAGGAGTGGGACTGAAGGAGAGAGAGTAGGACTGAAGGAGAGAGAGTGGGACTGAAGGAGAGAGAGTAGGACTGAAGGAGAGAGAGTAGGACTGAAGGAGAGAGAGTGGGACTGAAGGAGAGAGAGAGTAGGACTGAAGGACAGAGAGTAGGACTGAAGGAGAGAGAGTAGGACTGAAGGAGAGAGAGTGGGACTGAAGGAGAGAGAGTGGGGATGAAGGAGAGAGAGTGGGACTGAAGGAGAGAGAGAGTAGGACTGAAGGAGAGAGAGGAGGACTGAAGGAGAGAGAGTAGGACTGAAGGAGAGAGAGTGGGACTGAAGGAGAGAGAGAGAGTGGGACTGAAGGAGAGAGAATGGGACTGAAGGAGAGAGAGTGGGACTGAAGGAGAGAGAGTAGGACTGAAGGAGAGAGAGAGAGAGTGGGACTGAATGAGAGAGAGTGGGACTGAAGGAGAGAGAGTATTACTGAAGGAGAGAGAGTGGGACTGAAGGAGAGAGAGTAGGACTGAAGGAGAGAGAGTGGGACTTAAGGAGAGAGAGTGGGACTGAAGGAGAGAGAGTGGGACTGAAGGAGAGAGAGAGAGTAGGACTGAAGGAGAGAGAGTAGGACTGAAGGAGAGAGAGTAGGACTGAAGGAGAGAGAGAGAGAGTGGGACTGAATGAGAGAGAGTGGGACTGAAGGAGAGAGAGTGGGACTGAAGGAGAGAGAGTAGGACTGAAGGAGAGAGAGAGTAGGACTGAAGGAGAGAGAGTAGGACTGAAGGAGAGAGAGTGGGACTGAAGGCGAGAGAGTAGGACTGAAGGAGAGAGAGTGGGACTGAAGGAGAGAGAGTGGGACTGAAGGAGAGAGAGTGGGACTGAAGGCGAGAGAGTGGGACTGAAGGAGAGAGAGTGGGACTGAAGGAGAGAGAGTGGGACTGAAGGAGAGAGAGTGGGACTGAAGGAGAGAGAGTGGGACTGAAGGAGAGAGAGTGGGACTGAAGGAGAGAGAGTAGGACTGAAGGAGAGAGAGTAGGACTGAAGGAGAGAGAGTAGGAGTGGGACTGAAGGAGAGAGAGTGGGACTGAAGGAGAGAGAGTGGGACTGAAGGAGCTGAAGGAGAGAGAGTAGGACTGAAGGAGAGAGAGTAGGACTGAAGGAGAGAGAGTAGGACTGAAGGAGAGAGAGTAGGACTGAAGGAGAGAGAGTAGGAGTGGGACTGAAGGAGAGAGAGTAGGAGTGGGGCTGAAGGAGAGAGAGTAGGAGTGGGGCTGAAGGAGAGAGAGTGGGACTGAAGGAGAGAGAGTAGGACTGAAGGAGAGAGAGTGGGACTGAAGGAGAGAGAGTGGGACTGAAGGAGAGAGAGTAGGACTGAAGGAGAGAGAGTGGGACAGAAGGAGAGAGAGTGGGACTGAAGGAGAGAGAGTAGGACTGAAGGAGAGAGAGTGGGACTGAAGGAGAGAGAGTAGGAGTGGGGCTGAAGGAGAGAGAGTAGGAGTGGGGCTGAAGGAGAGAGAGTGGGACTGAAGGAGAGAGAGTAGGACTGAAGGAGAGAGAGTAGGACTGAAGGAGAGAGAGTGGGACTGAAGGAGAGAGAGTGGGACTGAAGGAGAGAGAGTAGGACTGAAGGAGAGAGAGTAGGACTGAAGGAGAGAGAGTAGGACTGAAGGAGAGAGAGTAGGAGTGGGACTGAAGGAGAGAGAGTGGGACTGAAGGAGAGAGAGTGGGACTGAAGGAGCTGAAGGAGAGAGAGTAGGACTGAAGGAGAGAGAGTAGGACTGAAGGAGAGAGAGTAGGACTGAAGGAGAGAGAGTAGGACTGAAGGAGAGAGAGTAGGAGTGGGACTGAAGGAGAGGGAGTAGGACTGAAGGAGAGAGAGTGGGACTGAAGGAGAGAAAGTAGGACTGAGGGAGAGAGAGTAGGACTGAAGGAGAGAGAGTGGGACTGAAGGAGAGAGAGTAGGAGTAGGACTGAAGGAGAGAGAGTAGGACTGAAGGAGAGAGAGTGGGACTGAAGGAGAGAGAGTGGGACTGAAGGAGAGAGAGTGGGACTGAAGGAGAGAGAGTGGGACTGAAGGAGAGAGAGTAGGACTGAAGGAGAGAGAGTAGGAGTGGGACTGAAGGAGAGAGAGTAGGACTGAAGGAGAGAGAGTGGGACTGAAGGAGAGAGAGTAGGACTGAAGGAGAGAGAGTAGGACTAAAGGAGAGAGGGTGGGACTGAAGGAGAGAGAGTAGGACTGATGGAGAGAGAGTGGGGCTGAAGAAGAGAGAGTAGGACTGAAGGAGAGAGAGTAGGACTGAAGGAGAGAGAGTGGGACTGAAGGAGAGTGAGTAGGACTGAAGGAGAGAGAGTAGGACTGAAGGAGAGAGAGTGGGACTGAAGGAGAGAGAGTAGGACTGAAGGAGAGAGAGTAGGACTGAAGGAGAGAGAGTGGGACTGAAGGAGAGAGAGTAGGACTGAAGGAGAGAGAGTAGGACTGAAGGAGAGAGAGTGGGACTGAAGGAGAGAGAGTGGGGATGAAGGAGAGAGAGTGGGACTGAAGGAGAGAGAGAGTAGGACTGAAGGAGAGAGAGGAGGACTGAAGGAGAGAGAGTAGGACTGAAGGAGAGAGAGTGGGACTGAAGGAGAGAGAGTGGGACTGAAGGAGAGAGAGTGGGACTGAAGGAGAGAGAGTAGGACTGAAGGAGAGAGAGAGTAGGACTGAAGGAGAGAGAGTAGGACTGAAGGAGAGAGAGTGGGACTGAAGGCGAGAGAGTAGGACTGAAGGAGAGAGAGTGGGACTGAAGGAGAGAGAGTGGGACTGAAGGAGAGAGAGTGGGACTGAAGGCGAGAGAGTGGGACTGAAGGAGAGAGAGTGGGACTGAAGGAGAGAGAGTAGGACTGAAGGAGAGAGAGTAGGACTGAAGGAGAGAGAGAGAGAGTGGGACTGAATGAGAGAGAGTGGGACTGAAGGAGAGAGAGTATTACTGAAGGAGAGAGAGTGGGACTGAAGGAGAGCGAGTAGGACGGAAGGAGAGAGAGAGTAGGACTGAAGGAGAGAGAGTAGGACTGAAGGAGAGAGAGTGGGACTGAAGGCGAGAGAGTAGGACTGAAGGAGAGAGAGTGGGACTGAAGGAGAGAGAGTGGGACTGAAGGAGAGAGAGTGGGAGTGGGGCTGAAGGAGAGAGAGTGGGACTGAAGGAGAGAGAGTGGGACTGAAGGCGAGAGAGTGGGACTGAAGGAGAGAGAGTGGGACTGAAGGAGAGAGAGTGGGACTGAAGGAGAGAGAGTGGGACTGAAGGAGAGAGAGTGGGACTGAAGGAGAGAGAGTGGGACTGAAGGAGAGAGAGTAGGACTGAAGGAGAGAGAGTAGGACTGAAGGAGAGAGAGTAGGAGTGGGACTGAAGGAGAGAGAGTGGGACTGAAGGAGAGAGAGTGGGACTGAAGGAGCTGAAGGAGAGAGAGTAGGACTGAAGGAGAGAGAGTAGGACTGAAGGAGAGAGAGTAGGACTGAAGGAGAGAGAGTAGGACTGAAGGAGAGAGAGTAGGAGTGGGACTGAAGGAGAGAGAGTAGGAGTGGGGCTGAAGGAGAGAGAGTAGGAGTGGGGCTGAAGGAGAGAGAGTGGGACTGAAGGAGAGAGAGTAGGACTGAAGGAGAGAGAGTGGGACTGAAGGAGAGAGAGTGGGACTGAAGGAGAGAGAGTAGGACTGAAGGAGAGAGAGTGGGACAGAAGGAGAGAGAGTGGGACTGAAGGAGAGAGAGTAGGACTGAAGGAGAGAGAGTGGGACTGAAGGAGAGAGAGTAGGAGTGGGGCTGAAGGAGAGAGAGTAGGAGTGGGGCTGAAGGAGAGAGAGTGGGACTGAAGGAGAGAGAGTAGGACTGAAGGAGAGAGAGTGGGACTGAAGGAGAGAGAGTGGGACTGAAGGAGAGAGAGTGGGACTGAAGGAGAGAGAGTAGGACTGAAGGAGAGAGAGTAGGAGTGGGACTGAAGGAGAGAGAGTGGGACTGAAGGAGAGAGAGTGGGACTGAAGGAGCTGAAGGAGAGAGAGTAGGACTGAAGGAGAGAGAGTAGGACTGAAGGAGAGAGAGTAGGACTGAAGGAGAGAGAGTAGGACTGAAGGAGAGAGAGTAGGAGTGGGACTGAAGGAGAGAGAGTAGGACTGAAGGAGAGAGAGTGGGACTGAAGGAGAGAGAGTAGGACTGAAGGAGAGAGAGTAGGACTGAAGGAGAGAGAGTGGGACTGAAGGAGAGAGAGAGTAGGACTGAAGGACAGAGAGTAGGACTGAAGGAGAGAGAGTAGGACTGAAGGAGAGAGAGTGGGACTGAAGGAGAGAGAGTGGGGATGAAGGAGAGAGAGTGGGACTGAAGGAGAGAGAGAGTAGGACTGAAGGAGAGAGAGGAGGACTGAAGGAGAGAGAGTAGGACTGAAGGAGAGAGAGTGGGACTGAAGGAGAGAGAGAGAGTGGGACTGAAGGAGAGAGAATGGGACTGAAGGAGAGAGAGTGGGACTGAAGGAGGGAGAGTAGGACTGAAGGAGAGAGAGAGAGAGTGGGACTGAATGAGAGAGAGTGGGACTGAAGGAGAGAGAGTATTACTGAAGGAGAGAGAGTGGGACTGAAGGAGAGAGAGTAGGACTGAAGGAGAGAGAGTGGGACTTAAGGAGAGAGAGTGGGACTGAAGGAGAGAGAGTGGGACTGAAGGAGAGAGAGAGAGTAGGACTGAAGGAGAGAGAGTAGGACTGAAGGAGAGAGAGTAGGACTGAAGGAGAGAGAGAGAGAGTGGGACTGAATGAGAGAGAGTGGGACTGAAGGAGAGAGAGTGGGACTGAAGGAGAGAGAGTAGGACTGAAGGAGAGAGAGAGTAGGACTGAAGGAGAGAGAGTAGGACTGAAGGAGAGAGAGTGGGACTGAAGGCGAGAGAGTAGGACTGAAGGAGAGAGAGTGGGACTGAAGGAGAGAGAGTGGGACTGAAGGAGAGAGAGTGGGACTGAAGGCGAGAGAGTGGGACTGAAGGAGAGAGAGTGGGACTGAAGGAGAGAGAGTGGGACTGAAGGAGAGAGAGTGGGACTGAAGGAGAGAGAGTAGGACTGAAGGAGAGAGAGTAGGACTGAAGGAGAGAGAGTAGGAGTGGGACTGAAGGAGAGAGAGTGGGACTGAAGGAGAGAGAGTGGGACTGAAGGAGCTGAAGGAGAGAGAGTAGGACTGAAGGAGAGAGAGTAGGACTGAAGGAGAGAGAGTAGGACTGAAGGAGAGAGAGTAGGACTGAAGGAGAGAGAGTAGGAGTGGGACTGAAGGAGAGAGAGTAGGAGTGGGGCTGAAGGAGAGAGAGTAGGAGTGGGGCTGAAGGAGAGAGAGTGGGACTGAAGGAGAGAGAGTAGGACTGAAGGAGAGAGAGTGGGACTGAAGGAGAGAGAGTGGGACTGAAGGAGAGAGAGTAGGACTGAAGGAGAGAGAGTGGGACAGAAGGAGAGAGAGTGGGACTGAAGGAGAGAGAGTAGGACTGAAGGAGAGAGAGTGGGACTGAAGGAGAGAGAGTAGGAGTGGGGCTGAAGGAGAGAGAGTAGGAGTGGGGCTGAAGGAGAGAGAGTGGGACTGAAGGAGAGAGAGTAGGACTGAAGGAGAGAGAGTAGGACTGAAGGAGAGAGAGTGGGACTGAAGGAGAGAGAGTGGGACTGAAGGAGAGAGAGTAGGACTGAAGGAGAGAGAGTAGGACTGAAGGAGAGAGAGTAGGACTGAAGGAGAGAGAGTAGGAGTGGGACTGAAGGAGAGAGAGTGGGACTGAAGGAGAGAGAGTGGGACTGAAGGAGCTGAAGGAGAGAGAGTAGGACTGAAGGAGAGAGAGTAGGACTGAAGGAGAGAGAGTAGGACTGAAGGAGAGAGAGTAGGACTGAAGGAGAGAGAGTAGGAGTGGGACTGAAGGAGAGGGAGTAGGACTGAAGGAGAGAGAGTGGGACTGAAGGAGAGAAAGTAGGACTGAGGGAGAGAGAGTAGGACTGAAGGAGAGAGAGTGGGACTGAAGGAGAGAGAGTAGGAGTAGGACTGAAGGAGAGAGAGTAGGACTGAAGGAGAGAGAGTGGGACTGAAGGAGAGAGAGTGGGACTGAAGGAGAGAGAGTGGGACTGAAGGAGAGAGAGTGGGACTGAAGGAGAGAGAGTAGGACTGAAGGAGAGAGAGTAGGAGTGGGACTGAAGGAGAGAGAGTAGGACTGAAGGAGAGAGAGTGGGACTGAAGGAGAGAGAGTAGGACTGAAGGAGAGAGAGTAGGACTGAAGGAGAGAGGGTGGGACTGAAGGAGAGAGAGTAGGACTGATGGAGAGAGAGTGGGGCTGAAGAAGAGAGAGTAGGACTGAAGGAGAGAGAGTAGGACTGAAGGAGAGAGAGTGGGACTGAAGGAGAGTGAGTAGGACTGAAGGAGAGAGAGTAGGACTGAAGGAGAGAGAGTGGGACTGAAGGAGAGAGAGTAGGACTGAAGGAGAGAGAGTAGGACTGAAGGAGAGAGAGTGGGACTGAAGGAGAGAGAGTAGGACTGAAGGAGAGAGAGTAGGACTGAAGGAGAGAGAGTGGGACTGAAGGAGAGAGAGTGGGGATGAAGGAGAGAGAGTGGGACTGAAGGAGAGAGAGAGTAGGACTGAAGGAGAGAGAGGAGGACTGAAGGAGAGAGAGTAGGACTGAAGGAGAGAGAGTGGGACTGAAGGAGAGAGAGGGTGGGACTGAAGGAGAGAGAGTGGGACTGAAGGAGAGAGAGTAGGACTGAAGGAGAGAGAGAGTGAGGGGACTGAAGGAGAGAGAGTAGGACTGAAGGAGAGAGAGTGGGACTGAAGGAGAGAGAGTGGGACTGAAGGAGAGAGAGTGGGACTGAAGGAGAGAGAGTGGGACTGAAGGAGAGAGAGTGGGACTGAAGGCGAGAGAGTGGGACTGAAGGAGAGAGAGAGGTGGGACTGAAGGAGAGAGAGTAGGACTGAAGGAGAGAGAGTAGGACTGAAGGAGAGAGAGAGAGAGTGGGACTGAATGAGAGAGAGTGGGACTGAAGGAGAGAGAGTATTACTGAAGGAGAGAGAGTGGGACTGAAGGAGAGCGAGTAGGACGGAAGGAGAGAGAGAGTAGGACTGAAGGAGAGAGAGTAGGACTGAAGGAGAGAGAGTGGGACTGAAGGCGAGAGAGTAGGACTGAAGGAGAGAGAGTGGGACTGAAGGAGAGAGAGTGGGACTGAAGGAGAGAGAGTGGGACTGAAGGCGAGAGAGTGGGACTGAAGGAGAGAGAGTGGGACTGAAGGAGAGAGAGTGGGACTGAAGGAGAGCGAGTGGGACTGAAGGAGAGAGAGTGGGACTGAAGGAGAGAGAGTGGGACTGAAGGAGAGAGAGTGGGACTGAAGGAGAGAGAGAAGGACTGAAGGAGAGAGAGTAGGACTGAAGGAGAGAGAGTGGGACTGAAGGAGAGAGAGTAGGACTGAAGGAGAGAGAGTGGGACTGAAGGAGAGAGAGTAGGACTGAAGGAGAGAGAGTAGGACTGAAGGAGAGAGAGTGGGACTGAAGGAGAGAGAATAGGACTGAAGGAGAGAGAGTAGGACTGAAGGAGAGAGAGTAGGACTGAAGGAGAGAGAGTGGGACTGAAGGAGAGAGAGTAGTACTGAAGGAGAGAGAGTAGGACTGAAGGAGAGAGAGTGGGAGTGGGACTGAAGGAGAGAGAGTAGGGCTGAAGGAGAGAGAGTGGGACTGAAGGAGAGAGAGTAGGACTGAAGGAGAGAGAGTGGGACTGAAGGAGAGAGAGTGGGACTAAAGGAGAGAGAGTAGGAGTAGGACTGAAGGAGAGAGAGTAGGACTGAAGGAGAGAGAGTGGGACTGAAGGAGAGAGAGTGGGACTGAAGGAGAGAGAGTAGGAGTGGGACTGAAGGAGAGAGAGTGGGGCTGAAGGAGAGAGAGTAGGACTGAAGGAGAGAGAGTGGGACTGAAGGAGAGAGAGTGGGACTGAAGGAGAGAGAGTAGGACTGAAGGAGAGAGAGTAGGACTGAAGGAGAGAGAGTGGGACTGAAGGAGAGAGAGTAGGGCTGAAGGAGAGAGAGTGGGACTGAAGGAGAGAGAGTAGGACTGAAAGAGAGAGAGTTGGACTGAAGGAGAGAGAGTAGGACTGAAGTAGAGAGAGTGGGACTGAAGGAGAGAGAGTAGGACTGAAGGAGAGAGAGTAGGACTGAAGGAGAGAGAGTGGGACTGAAGGAGAGAGAGTAGGAGTAGGACTGAAGGAGAGAGAGTAGGACTGAAGGGGAGAGAGTGGGACTGAAGGAGAGAGAGTGGGACTGAAGGAGAGAGAGTGGGACTGAAGGAGAGAGAGTAGGACTGAAGGAGAGAGAGTGGGACTGAAGGAGAGAGAGTAGGACTGAAGTAGAGAGAGTGGGACTGAAGGAGAGAGAGTAGGACTGAAGGAGAGAGAGTAGGACTGAAGGAGAGAGAGTGGGACTGAAGGAGAGAGAGTAGGAGTAGGACTGAAGGAGAGAGAGTAGGACTGAAGGAGAGAGAGTGGGACTGAAGGAGGAGAGTGGGACTGAAGGAGAGAGAGTGGGACTGAAGCAGAGAGAGTGGGACTGAAGGAGAGAGAGTAGGACTGAAGGAGAGAGAGTAGGACTGAAGGAGAGAGAGTAGGACTGAAGGAGAGAGAGTAGGACTGAAGGAGAGAGAGTGGGGCTGAAGGAGAGAGAGTAGGACTGAAGGAGAGAGAGTGGGACTGAAGGAGAGAGAGTGGGACTGAAGGAGAGAGAGTAGGACTGAAGGAGAGAGAGTGGGACTGAAGGAGAGAGAGTGGGACTGAAGGAGAGAGAGTAGGACTGAAGGCGAGAGAGAGTGGGACTGAAGGAGAGAGAGTAGGAGTGGGGCTGAAGGAGAGAGAGTAGGAGTGGGGCTGAAGGAGAGAGAGTGGGACTGAAGGAGAGAGAGTAGGACTGAAGGAGAGAGAGTGGGACTGAAGGAGAGAGAGTGGGACTGAAGGAGCGAGAGTGGGACTGAAGGAGAGAGAGTAGGACTGAAGGAGAGAGAGTGGGACTGAAGGAGAGAGAGTAGGAGTGGGGCTGAAGGAGAGAGAGTAGGAGTGGGGCTGAAGAAGAGAGAGTGGGACTGAAGGAGAGAGAGTAGGACTGAAGGAGAGAGAGTAGGACTGAAGGAGAGAGAGTAGGAGTGGGACTGAAGGAGAGAGAGTGGGACTGAAGGAGAGAGAGTAGGACTGAAGGAGAGAGAGTGGGACTGAAGGAGAGAGAGTAGGACTGAAGTAGAGAGAGTGGGACTGAAGGAGAGAGAGTAGGACTGAAGGAGAGAGAGTAGGACTGAAGGAGAGAGAGTGGGACTGAAGGAGAGAGAGTAGGAGTAGGACTGAAGGAGAGAGAGTAGGACTGAAGGAGAGAGAGTGGGACTGAAGGAGGAGAGTGGGACTGAAGGAGAGAGAGTGGGACTGAAGGAGAGAGTGGGACTGAAGGAGAGAGAGTAGGACTGAAGGAGAGAGAGTAGGACTGAAGGAGAGAGAGTAGGACTGAAGGAGAGAGAGTAGGACTGAAGGAGAGAGAGTGGGGCTGAAGGAGAGAGAGTAGGACTGAAGGAGAGAGAGTGGGACTGAAGGAGAGAGAGTGGGACTGAAGGAGAGAGAGTAGGACTGAAGGAGAGAGAGTGGGACTGAAGGAGAGAGAGTGGGACTGAAGGAGAGAGAGTAGGACTGAAGGCGAGAGAGAGTGGGACTGAAGGAGAGAGAGTAGGAGTGGGGCTGAAGGAGAGAGAGTAGGAGTGGGGCTGAAGGAGAGAGAGTGGGACTGAAGGAGAGAGAGTAGGACTGAAGGAGAGAGAGTGGGACTGAAGGAGAGAGAGTGGGACTGAAGGAGCGAGAGTGGGACTGAAGGAGAGAGAGTAGGACTGAAGGAGAGAGAGTGGGACTGAAGGAGAGAGAGTAGGAGTGGGGCTGAAGGAGAGAGAGTAGGAGTGGGGCTGAAGAAGAGAGAGTGGGACTGAAGGAGAGAGAGTAGGACTGAAGGAGAGAGAGTAGGACTGAAGGAGAGAGAGTAGGAGTGGGACTGAAGGAGAGAGAGTGGGACTGAAGGAGAGAGAGTGGGACTGAAGGAGCTGAAGGAGAGAGAGTAGGACTGAAGGAGAGAGAGTAGGACTGAAGGAGAGAGAGTAGGACTGAAGGAGAGAGAGAGTAGGACTGAAGGAGAGAGAGTAGGACTGAAGGAGAGAGAGTAGGAGTGGGACTGAAGGAGAGAGAGTAGGAGTGGGGCTGAAGGAGAGAGAGTAGGAGTGGGGCTGAAGGAGAGAGAGTGGGACTGAAGGAGAGAGAGTAGGACTGAAGGAGAGAGAGTGGGACTGAAGGAGAGAGAGTGGGACTGAAGGAGAGAGAGTAGGACTGAAGGAGAGAGAGTGGGACAGAAGGAGAGAGAGTGGGACTGAAGGAGAGAGAGTAGGACTGAAGGAGAGAGAGTGGGACTGAAGGAGAGAGAGTAGGAGTGGGGCTGAAGGAGAGAGAGTAGGAGTGGGGCTGAAGGAGAGAGAGTGGGACTGAAGGAGAGAGAGTAGGACTGAAGGAGAGAGAGTAGGACTGAAGGAGAGAGAGTGGGACTGAAGGAGAGAGAGTGGGACTGAAGGAGAGAGAGTAGGACTGAAGGAGAGAGAGTAGGACTGAAGGAGAGAGAGTAGGACTGAAGGAGAGAGAGTAGGAGTGGGACTGAAGGAGAGAGAGTGGGACTGAAGGAGAGAGAGTGGGACTGAAGGAGCTGAAGGAGAGAGAGTAGGACTGAAGGAGAGAGAGTAGGACTGAAGGAGAGAGAGTAGGACTGAAGGAGAGAGAGTAGGACTGAAGGAGAGAGAGTAGGAGTGGGACTGAAGGAGAGAGAGTAGGACTGAAGGAGAGAGAGTGGGACTGAAGGAGAGAGAGTAGGACTGAAGGAGAGAGAGTAGGACTGAAGGAGAGAGAGTGGGACTGAAGGAGAGAGAGTAGGAGTAGGACTGAAGGAGAGAGAGTAGGACTGAAGGAGAGAGAGTGGGACTGAAGGAGAGAGAGTGGGACTGAAGGAGAGAGAGTGGGACTGAAGGAGAGAGAGTGGGACTGAAGGAGAGAGAGTAGGACTGAAGGAGAGAGAGTAGGAGTGGGACTGAAGGAGAGAGAGTAGGACTGAAGGAGAGAGAGTGGGACTGAAGGAGAGAGAGTAGGACTGAAGGAGAGAGAGTAGGACTGAAGGAGAGAGGGTGGGACTGAAGGAGAGAGAGTAGGACTGATGGAGAGAGAGTGGGGCTGAAGAAGAGAGAGTAGGACTGAAGGAGAGAGAGTAGGACTGAAGGAGAGAGAGTGGGACTGAAGGAGAGTGAGTAGGACTGAAGGAGAGAGAGTAGGACTGAAGGAGAGAGAGTGGGACTGAAGGAGAGAGAGTAGGACTGAAGGAGAGAGAGTAGGACTGAAGGAGAGAGAGTGGGACTGAAGGAGAGAGAGTAGGACTGAAGGAGAGAGAGTAGGACTGAAGGAGAGAGAGTGGGACTGAAGGAGAGAGAGTGGGGATGAAGGAGAGAGAGTGGGACTGAAGGAGAGAGAGAGTAGGACTGAAGGAGAGAGAGGAGGACTGAAGGAGAGAGAGTAGGACTGAAGGAGAGAGAGTGGGACTGAAGGAGAGAGAGAGAGTGGGACTGAATGAGAGAGAATGGGACTGAAGGAGAGAGAGTAGGACTGAAGGAGAGAGAGAGAGAGTGGGACTGAATGAGAGAGAGTGGGACTGAAGGAGAGAGAGTATTACTGAAGGAGAGAGAGTGGGACTGAAGGAGAGAGAGTAGGACTGAAGGAGAGAGAGTGGGACTGAAGGAGAGAGAGTGGGACTGAAGGAGAGAGAGTGGGACTGAAGGAGAGAGAGAGAGTAGGACTGAAGGAGAGAGAGTAGGACTGAAGGAGAGAGAGTAGGACTGAAGGAGAGAGAGAGAGAGTGGGACTGAATGAGAGAGAGTGGGACTGAAGGAGAGAGAGTATTACTGAAGGAGAGAGAGTGGGACTGAAGGAGAGCGAGTAGGACTGAAGGAGAGAGAGAGTAGGACTGAAGGAGAGAGAGTAGGACTGAAGGAGAGAGAGTGGGACTGAAGGCGAGAGAGTAGGACTGAAGGAGAGAGAGTGGGACTGAAGGAGAGAGAGTGGGACTGAAGGAGAGAGAGTGGGACTGAAGGCGAGAGAGTGGGACTGAAGGAGAGAGAGTGGGACTGAAGGAGAGAGAGTGGGACTGAAGGAGAGCGAGTGGGACTGAAGGAGAGAGAGTGGGACTGAAGGAGAGAGAGTGGGACTGAAGGAGAGAGAGTGGGACTGAAGGAGAGAGAGAAGGACTGAAGGAGAGAGAGTAGGACTGAAGGAGAGAGAGTGGGACTGAAGGAGAGAGAGTAGGACTGAAGGAGAGAGAGTGGGACTGAAGGAGAGAGAGTAGGACTGAAGGAGAGAGAGTAGGACTGAAGGAGAGAGAGTGGGACTGAAGGAGAGAGAATAGGACTGAAGGAGAGAGAGTAGGAGTGAAGGAGAGAGAGTAGGACTGAAGGAGAGAGAGTGGGACTGAAGGAGAGAGAGTAGTACTGAAGGAGAGAGAGTAGGACTGAAGGAGAGAGAGTGGGAGTGGGACTGAAGGAGAGAGAGTAGGGCTGAAGGAGAGAGAGTGGGACTGAAGGAGAGAGAGTAGGACTGAAGGAGAGAGAGTGGGACTGAAGGAGAGAGAGTGGGACTAAAGGAGAGAGAGTAGGAGTAGGACTGAAGGAGAGAGAGTAGGACTGAAGGAGAGAGAGTGGGACTGAAGGAGAGAGAGTGGGACTGAAGGAGAGAGAGTAGGAGTGGGACTGAAGGAGAGAGAGTGGGGCTGAAGGAGAGAGAGTAGGACTGAAGGAGAGAGAGTGGGACTGAAGGAGAGAGAGTGGGACTGAAGGAGAGAGAGTAGGACTGAAGGAGAGAGAGTAGGACTGAAGGAGAGAGAGTGGGACTGAAGGAGAGAGAGTGGGACTGAAGGAGAGAGACTAGGACTGAAGGAGAGAGAGTGGGACTGAAGGAGAGAGAGTAGGAGTAGGACTGAAGGAGAGAGAGTGGGACTGAAGGAGAGAGAGTAGGACTGAAAGAGAGAGAGTTGGACTGAAGGAGAGAGAGTAGGACTGAAGTAGAGAGAGTGGGACTGAAGGAGAGAGAGTAGGACTGAAGGAGAGAGAGTAGGACTGAAGGAGAGAGAGTGGGACTGAAGGAGAGAGAGTAGGAGTAGGACTGAAGGAGAGAGAGTAGGACTGAAGGGGAGAGAGTGGGACTGAAGGAGAGAGAGTGGGACTGAAGGAGAGAGAGTGGGACTGAAGGAGAGAGAGTAGGACTGAAGGAGAGAGAGTGGGACTGAAGGAGAGAGAGTAGGACTGAAGTAGAGAGAGTGGGACTGAAGGAGAGAGAGTAGGACTGAAGGAGAGAGAGTAGGACTGAAGGAGAGAGAGTGGGACTGAAGGAGAGAGAGTAGGAGTAGGACTGAAGGAGAGAGAGTAGGACTGAAGGAGAGAGAGTGGGACTGAAGGAGGAGAGTGGGACTGAAGGAGAGAGAGTGGGACTGAAGGAGAGAGAGTGGGACTGAAGGAGAGAGAGTAGGACTGAAGGAGAGAGAGTAGGACTGAAGGAGAGAGAGTAGGACTGAAGGAGAGAGAGTAGGACTGAAGGAGAGAGAGTGGGGCTGAAGGAGAGAGAGTAGGACTGAAGGAGAGAGAGTGGGACTGAAGGAGAGAGAGTGGGACTGAAGGAGAGAGAGTAGGACTGAAGGAGAGAGAGTGGGACTGAAGGAGAGAGAGTGGGACTGAAGGAGAGAGAGTAGGACTGAAGGCGAGAGAGAGTGGGACTGAAGGAGAGAGAGTAGGAGTGGGGCTGAAGGATAGAGAGTAGGAGTGGGGCTGAAGGAGAGAGAGTGGGACTGAAGGAGAGAGAGTAGGACTGAAGGAGAGAGAGTGGGACTGAAGGAGAGAGAGTGGGACTGAAGGAGCGAGAGTGGGACTGAAGGAGAGAGAGTAGGACTGAAGGAGAGAGAGTGGGACTGAAGGAGAGAGAGTAGGAGTGGGGCTGAAGGAGAGAGAGTAGGAGTGGGGCTGAAGAAGAGAGAGTGGGACTGAAGGAGAGAGAGTAGGACTGAAGGAGAGAGAGTAGGACTGAAGGAGAGAGAGTGGGACTGAAGGAGAGAGAGTGGGACTGAAGGAGAGAGAGTAGGACTGAAGGAGAGAGAGTAGGACTGAAGGAGAGAGAGTAGGAGTGGGACTGAAGGAGAGAGAGTGGGACTGAAGGAGCTGAAGGAGAGAGAGTAGGACTGAAGGAGAGAGAGTAGGACTGAAGGAGAGAGAGTAGGAGTGGGACTGAAGGAGAGAGAGTAGGACTGAAGGAGAGAGAGTGGGACTGAAGGAGAGAGAGTAGGACTGAAGGAGAGAGAGTAGGACTGAAGGAGAGAGAGTAGGAGTGGGACTGAAGGAGAGAGAGTGGGACTGAAGGAGAGAGAGTAGGACTGAAGGAGAGAGAGTGGGACTGAAGGAGAGAGAGTGGGACTGAAGGAGAGAGAGTAGGACTGAAGGAGAGAGAGTAGGACTGAAGGAGAGAGAGTGGGACTGAAGGAGAGAGAGTAGGACTGAAGGGGAGAGAGTGGGACTGAAGGAGAGAGAGTAGGAGTAGGACTGAAGGAGAGAGAGTAGGACTGAAGGAGAGAGAGTGGGACTGAAGGAGAGAGAGTGGGACTGAAGGAGAGAGAGTGGGACTGAAGGAGAGAGAGTAGGACTGAAGGAGAGAGAGTGGGACTGAAGGAGAGAGAGTAGGACTGAAGTAGAGAGAGTGGGACTGAAGGAGAGAGAGTAGGACTGAAGGAGAGAGAGTAGGACTGAAGGAGAGAGAGTGGGACTGAAGGAGAGAGAGTAGGAATAGGACTGAAGGAGAGAGAGTAGGACTGAAGGAGAGAGAGTGGGACTGAAGGAGAGAGAGTGGGACTGAAGGAGAGAGAGTGGGACTGAAGGAGAGAGAGTAGGACTGAAGGAGAGAGAGTAGGACTGAAGGAGAGAGAGTAGGACTGAAGGAGAGAGAGTAGGACTGAAGGAGAGAGAGTGGGGCTGAAGGAGAGAGAGTAGGACTGAAGGAGAGAGAGTGGGACTGAAGGAGAGAGAGTGAGACTGAAGGAGAGAGAGTAGGACTGAAGGAGAGAGAGTGGGACTGAAGGAGAGAGAGTGGGACTGAAGGAGAGAGAGTAGGAGTGGGGCTGAAGGAGAGAGAGTAGGAGTGGGGCTGAAGGAGAGAGAGTGGGACTGAAGGAGAGAGAGTAGGACTGAAGGAGAGAGAGTGGGACTGAAGGAGAGAGAGTGGGACTGAAGGAGCGAGAGTGGGACTGAAGGAGAGAGAGTAGGACTGAAGGAGAGAGAGTGGGACTGAAGGAGAGAGAGAAGGAGAGGGGCTGAAGGAGAGAGAGTAGGAGTGGGGCTGAAGAAGAGAGAGTGGGACTGAAGGAGAGAGAGTAGGACTGAAGGAGAGAGAGTGGGACTGAAGGAGAGAGAGTGGGACTGAAGGAGAGAGAGTGGGACTGAAGGAGAGAGAGTAGGAGTGGGACTGAAGGAGAGAGAGTAGGACTGAAGGAGAGAGAGTGGGACTGAAGGAGAGAGAGTAGGACTGAAGGAGAGAGAGTAGGACTGAAGGAGAGAGAGTAGGAGTGGGACTGAAGGAGAGAGAGTGGGACTGAAGGAGAGAGAGTAGGACTGAAGGAGAGAGAGTGGGACTGAAGGAGAGAGAGTGGGACTGAAGGAGAGAGAGTAGGACTGAAGGAGAGAGAGTAGGACTGAAGGAGAGAGAGTGGGACTGAAGGAGAGAGAGTAGGACTGAAGGGGAGAGAGTGGGACTGAAGGAGAGAGAGTAGGAGTAGGACTGAAGGAGAGAGAGTAGGACTGAAGGAGAGAGAGTAGGAGTGGGACTGAAGGAGAGAGAGTAGGACTGAAGGAGAGAGAGTGGGACTGAAGGAGAGAGAGTAGGACTGAAGGAGAGAGAGTAGGACTGAAGGAGAGAGAGTAGGAGTGGGACTGAAGGAGAGAGAGTGGGACTGAAGGAGAGAGAGTAGGACTGAAGGAGAGAGAGTGGGACTGAAGGAGAGAGAGTGGGACTGAAGGAGAGAGAGTAGGACTGAAGGAGAGAGAGTAGGACTGAAGGAGAGAGAGTGGGACTGAAGGAGAGAGAGTAGGACTGAAGGGGAGAGAGTGGGACTGAAGGAGAGAGAGTAGGAGTAGGACTGAAGGAGAGAGAGTAGGACTGAAGGAGAGAGAGTGGGACTGAAGGAGAGAGAGTGGGACTGAAGGAGAGAGAGTGGGACTGAAGGAGAGAGAGTAGGACTGAAGGAGAGAGAGTGGGACTGAAGGAGAGAGAGTAGGACTGAAGTAGAGAGAGTGGGACTGAAGGAGAGAGAGTAGGACTGAAGGAGAGAGAGTAGGACTGAAGGAGAGAGAGTGGGACTGAAGGAGAGAGAGTAGGAATAGGACTGAAGGAGAGAGAGTAGGACTGAAGGAGAGAGAGTGGGACTGAAGGAGAGAGAGTGGGACTGAAGGAGAGAGAGTGGGACTGAAGGAGAGAGAGTAGGACTGAAGGAGAGAGAGTAGGACTGAAGGAGAGAGAGTAGGACTGAAGGAGAGAGAGTAGGACTGAAGGAGAGAGAGTGGGGCTGAAGGAGAGAGAGTAGGACTGAAGGAGAGAGAGTGGGACTGAAGGAGAGAGAGTGAGACTGAAGGAGAGAGAGTAGGACTGAAGGAGAGAGAGTGGGACTGAAGGAGAGAGAGTGGGACTGAAGGAGAGAGAGTAGGACTGAAGGCGAGAGAGAGTGGGACTGAAGGAGAGAGAGTAGGAGTGGGGCTGAAGGAGAGAGAGTGGGACTGAAGGAGAGAGAGTAGGACTGAAGGAGAGAGAGTGGGACTGAAGGAGAGAGAGTGGGACTGAAGGAGCGAGAGTGGGACTGAAGGAGAGAGAGTAGGACTGAAGGAGAGAGAGTGGGACTGAAGGAGAGAGAGTAGGAGAGGGGCTGAAGGAGAGAGAGTAGGAGTGGGGCTGAAGAAGAGAGAGTGGGACTGAAGGAGAGAGAGTAGGACTGAAGGAGAGAGAGTGGGACTGAAGGAGAGAGAGTGGGACTGAAGGAGAGAGAGTGGGACTGAAGGAGAGAGAGTAGGACTGAAGGAGAGAGAGTAGGACTGAAGGAGAGAGAGTAGGAGTGGGACTGAAGGAGAGAGAGTGGGACTGAAGGAGAGAGAGTAGGACTGAAGGAGAGAGAGTGGGACTGAAGGAGAGAGAGTGGGACTGAAGGAGAGAGAGTAGGACTGAAGGAGAGAGAGTAGGACTGAAGGAGAGAGAGTGGGACTGAAGGAGAGAGAGTAGGACTGAAGGAGAGAGAGTGGGACTGAAGGAGAGAGAGTAGGAGTAGGACTGAAGGAGAGAGAGTAGGACTGAAGGAGAGAGAGTGGGACTGAAGGAGAGAGAGTGGGACTGAAGGAGAGAGAGTGGGACTGAAGGAGAGAGAGTAGGACTGAAGGAGAGAGAGTGGGACTGAAGGAGAGAGAGTAGGACTGAAGTAGAGAGAGTGGGACTGAAGGAGAGAGAGTAGGACTGAAGGAGAGAGAGTAGGACTGAAGGAGAGAGAGTGGGACTGAAGGAGAGAGAGTAGGAATAGGACTGAAGGAGAGAGAGTAGGACTGAAGGAGAGAGAGTGGGACTGAAGGAGAGAGAGTGGGACTGAAGGAGAGAGAGTGGGACTGAAGGAGAGAGAGTAGGACTGAAGGAGAGAGAGTAGGACTGAAGGAGAGAGAGTAGGACTGAAGGAGAGAGAGTAGGACTGAAGGAGAGAGAGTGGGGCTGAAGGAGAGAGAGTAGGACTGAAGGAGAGAGAGTGGGACTAAAGGAGAGAGAGTGGGACTGAAGGAGAGAGAGTAGGACTGAAGGAGAGAGAGTGGGACTGAAGGAGAGAGAGTGGGACTGAAGGAGAGAGAGTAGGACTGAAGGCGAGAGAGAGTGGGACTGAAGGAGAGAGAGTAGGAGTGGGGCTGAAGGAGAGAGAGTAGGAGTGGGGCTGAAGGAGAGAGAGTGGGACTGAAGGAGAGAGAGTAGGACTGAAGGAGAGAGAGTGGGACTGAAGGAGAGAGAGTGGGACTGAAGGAGCGAGAGTGGGACTGAAGGAGAGAGAGTAGGACTGAAGGAGAGAGAGTGGGACTGAAGGAGAGAGAGTAGGAGTGGGGCTGAAGGAGAGAGAGTAGGAGTGGGGCTGAAGAAGAGAGAGTGGGACTGAAGGAGAGAGAGTAGGACTGAAGGAGAGAGAGTGGGACTGAAGGAGAGAGAGTGGGACTGAAGGAGAGAGAGTGGGACTGAAGGAGAGAGAGTAGGACTGAAGGAGAAAGAGTAGGACTGAAGGAGAGAGAGTAGGAGTGGGACTGAAGGAGAGAGAGTGGGACTGAAGGAGAGAGAGTAGGACTGAAGGAGAGAGAGTGGGACTGAAGGAGAGAGAGTGGGACTGAAGGAGAGAGAGTAGGACTGAAGGAGAGAGAGTAGGACTGAAGGAGAGAGAGTGGGACTGAAGGAGAGAGAGTAGGACTGAAGGAGAGAGAGTGGGACTGAAGGAGAGAGAGTGGGACTGAAGGAGAGAGAGTGGGACTGAAGGAGAGAGAGTAGGACTGAAGGAGAGAGAGTGGGACTGAAGGAGAGAGAGTAGGACTGAAGGAGAGAGAGTAGGACTGAAGGAGAGAGAGTAGGAGTGGGACTGAAGGAGAGAGAGTGGGACTGAAGGAGAGAGAGTGGGACTGAAGGAGCTGAAGGAGAGAGAGTAGGACTGAAGGAGAGAGAGTAGGACTGAAGGAGAGAGAGTAGGAGTGGGACTGAAGGAGAGAGAGTAGGACTGAAGGAGAGAGAGTGGGACTGAAGGAGAGAGAGTAGGACTGAAGGAGAGAGAGTAGGACTGAAGGAGAGAGAGTAGGAGTGGGACTGAAGGAGAGAGAGTGGGACTGAAGGAGAGAGAGTAGGACTGAAGGAGAGAGAGTGGGACTGAAGGAGAGAGAGTGGGACTGAAGGAGAGAGAGTAGGACTGAAGGAGAGAGAGTAGGACTGAAGGAGAGAGAGTGGGACTGAAGGAGAGAGAGTAGGACTGAAGGAGAGAGAGTGGGACTGAAGGAGAGAGAGTAGGAGTAGGACTGAAGGAGAGAGAGTAGGACTGAAGGAGAGAGAGTGGGACTGAAGGAGAGAGAGTGGGACTGAAGGAGAGAGAGTAGGACTGAAGGAGAGAGAGTGGGACTGAAGGAGAGAGAGTAGGACTGAAGGAGAGAGAGTAGGACTGAAGGAGAGAGAGTAGGAGTGGGACTGAAGGAGAGAGAGTGGGACTGAAGGAGAGAGAGTAGGACTGAAGGAGAGAGAGTGGGACTGAAGGAGAGAGAGTGGGACTGAAGGAGAGAGAGTAGGACTGAAGGAGAGAGAGTAGGACTGAAGGAGAGAGAGTGGGACTGAAGGAGAGAGAGTAGGACTGAAGGAGAGAGAGTGGGACTGAAGGAGAGAGAGTAGGAGTAGGACTGAAGGAGAGAGAGTAGGACTGAAGGAGAGAGAGTGGGACTGAAGGAGAGAGAGTGGGACTGAAGGAGAGAGAGTGGGACTGAAGGAGAGAGAGTGGGACTGAAGGAGAGAGAGTAGGACTGAAGGAGAGAGAGTAGGACTGATGGAGAGAGAGTGGGGCTGAAGGAGAGTGAGTAGGACTGAAGGAGAGAGAGTAGGACTGAAGGAGAGAGAGTGGGACTGAAGGAGAGTGAGTAGGGCTGAAGGAGAGAGAGTAGGACTGAAGGGCAGAGAGTGGGACTGAAGGAGAGAGAGTAGGACTGAAGGAGAGAGAGTAGGACTGAAGGAGAGAGAGTAGGACTGAAGGAGAGAGAGTGGGACTGAAGGAGAGTGAGTAGGACTGAAGGAGAGAGAGTAGGACTGAAGGAGAGAGAGTGGGACTGAAGGAGAGAGAGTAGGACTGAAGGAGAGAGAGTAGGACTGAAGGAGAGAGAGTGGGACTGAAGGAGAGAGAGTAGGAGTGGGACTGAAGGAGAGAGAAGGGGGGGGGTTGTAGTCCCATTTCCAACTGCAACATGAAAAGTTGCGTGCAGGTTTCACACCAGAAAAGGGTTTGTTTACATTGAAGTGTAAACAGAATCCTTAAAACTTCAGATGCAACTGTTTAGCAAGCCAGCGAGGCAAGATCGAATATCACAAATAGAGCCAGAAGAATAACATGCTAATGAAATATAGCTTGAGTGTTATCATGGTCATCACTCACTGTTGAGTTTGTCAAGATCTCAACATCAAGTGTTCGCTATCCTGCTACAGAAAGTTTAGGTGCGAGGATGTGCGCGAACGTGATGTTTGCATGTAAACAAAAAAAAATCTCCACAGAGCAAGAGAGAGGGGAGAGATATAGAGCCAGAGAAACGGAGAGCGAGAGAGAAAGAGAAGAGAAGAGAAGAGAAGAGAAGAGAGAGAGAAGTATAGAGTGGTGTTATAGAGCGTACCTGGGGCCAAACCAGGCTCTCTCCTGTCTCCCTGGGGGAGCCCTCCTCTCTAATCCTCTAATCTGACACTTCCAGGGACGTTACACACACATTAGAGACAGACCCACGTCCGGGGCAGCACTCTCCCAATATCCCTCACACACACTTACACACATAAGAGAAAACACACATCAGCAAATGCATACACACAATAGCAGTAATCCAATTCCAACACACACACACACACACACACACACACACACACACACACACACACACACACACACACACACACACACACACACACACACACACAACACACACACACACACACACACACACACACACACACACACACACCAAATCAGGAAGTGTATTTTACATGCATGTACACACAAACACACACACATACTTCGACCTGGCTGCATATTTGCATACTTTATCAGGTTTCACAATGAATGTACAAATATTTCAAAGACAAGAACATGTACCCACAACGCTCCGCACAGAGAAGTGTGTGTCAGATGACTTGAGCAGGCTTGAGCATAATCTAGAACAGAGAGGCTTCAGTATAATCTAGAACAGAGGTTCTTCAGTATAATCAAGAACAGAGAGGCTTCAGTATAATCTAGAACAGAGGTTCTTCAGTATAATCTAGAACAGAGAGGCTTCAGTATAATCTAGAACAGAGGTTCTTCAGTATAATCTAGAACAGAGAGGCTTCAGTATAATCCAGAACAGAGAGGCTTCAGTATAATCTATAACAGAGAGGCTTCAGTATAATCTAGAACAGAGAGGCTTCAGTATAATCTAGAACAGAGAGGCTTCAGTATAATCTAGAACAGAGGTTCTTCAGTATAATCCAGAACAGAGAGGCTTCAGTATAATCTAGAACAGAGAGGCTTCAGTATAATCTAGAACAGAGGTTCTTCAGTATAATCTAGAACAGAGAGGCTTCAGTATAATCTAGAACAGAGGTTCTTCAGTATAATCTAGAACAGAGAGGCTTCAGTATAATCCAGAACAGAGAGGCTTCAGTATAATCTAGAACAGAGAGGCTTCAGTATAATCTAGAACAGAGAGGCTTCAGTATAATCTAGAACAGAGAGGCTTCAGTATAATCTAGAACAGAGAGGCTTCAGTATAATCCAGAACAGAGAGGCTTCAGTATAATCTAGAACAGAGAGGCTTCAGTATAATCTAGAACAGAGGTTCTTCAGTATAATCTAGAACAGAGAGGCTTCAGTATAATCTAGAACATAGGTTCTTCAGTATAATCTAGAACAGAGAGGCTTCAGTATAATCTAGAACAGAGAGGCTTCAGTATAATCTAGAACAGAGGTTCTTCAGTATAATCTAGAACAGAGAGGCTTCAGTATAATCTAGAACAGAGAGGCTTCAGTATAATCTAGAACAGAGAGGCTTCAGTATAATCCAGAACAGAGAGGCTTCAGTATAATCTAGAACAGAGAGGCTTCAGTATAATCTAGAACAGAGAGGCTTCAGTATAATCTAGAACAGAGGTTCTTCAGTATAATCCAGAACAGAGAGGCTTCAGTATAATCTAGAACAGAGAGGCTTCAGTATAATCTAGAACAGAGAGGCTTCAGTATAATCTAGAACAGAGGTTCTTCAGTATAATCTAGAACAGAGAGGCTTCAGTATAATCTAGAACAGCGATTTTCAACTGGTGGGTTGCGACCCAAAGGTTTCTAATGGCCCATGAGTGTCTGAGTACATTTTTTTTTTTTTATAGAAAAATACTCCAGCTTGAATTTAAATGACTAAAACCAGGTAGAGAGTTTGTAGAAATGATAAATTTCTCGGAATTTTTTTTCTTCAATCACAGTTATTAGCAGCACTATTTAGCGGATCAGGCTGATTTAGTGGTCTCAAACCAGTGAGCTTAACATTCTTCATCACGAACATGGGCAAAATGTAATTATTGACAATGAAAAAGGTCGGACTGTTAGTCCCTCATCATATAACTGCTATATTCACTATTAATAAAGCATGAACAAAAATACTTTTTCAGACTGCATTTTGGCAACAACAAAAAATTGCAAAGTGAATATTGGATCGTGTCGCGACTGAGACCGCCTGGTTCAATTTGGGTCCGGTTGACATCCACTGATCAATGTAGAACAAATGGCCCTGATTTAAATTACAGGTGCCTGCCTGTGGTATTGAATGGAAGCTTAAGTGGCCCTATTAATGCCAAATCTAATTTAGTGATGGAATTGTGGAGTAGTTGGACAGAGTATCAGAATGTACTAGGTTCATTAAGGGAAGCATTCAGTTGTGCCTGGATGTGGTCTTGGGGAAAAGAACTTGGTGAGTTGAAGGTATTGTATTGATTACTGGGTTGTTTCTAAAACAACTGCCATGTTAAGTGTGATTGGTTAATTATGATGAATTCACAAGCGTCGGACTCAGGGCTATTGTGATTGGTTGAGTGAATCCCTGTCTGTCTTCGAACGGTTGGAACGGTTCCATCTCAGATTTTCAGAAAGGAATGTGTGTGTGCTCGTGCATGTTTTTGTATGTGTGCAGTGAGTGTCTGTGTGTGTGTAAATTCCTCAAAAGTGCAGTCATGCAAAGTTAATAATGTCCGGTTAAACCGGGGGTTGGCAACCCGCGGCTCTAGAGCCACATGCGGCTCTTTAGCACCGCCCTAGTGGCTCCCTGGAGCTTTTTCAAAAATATGAAAATGGAAAAAGATGGTGTGAATATATTTTTTGTTTTAATATAATTTATTATCCAATGCTGTAAAAATGTGTATAATAAATATTTAATTTCAACATTTCTGTCAACGAAGATTTACGTCATAGCCTGCGACACACGTTTCTTTCAGCTCGGCGTAGTGCCAGACAGGTGGCTGTTGCAAACAAACCGGCGGGTGTGTCATGGGCCATGGATCCCAAAGGGAAAAAGAGAAAGATGGCTGAGGAGAACAGAGGATTCCACAGTTCTTGGACCGAATCATTTGCTTTCATTGCCAATGCGGAAGGATTGCCTGCATGTTTGCTTTGTAATGAGAAGTTGTCAAATAACAAAAAGAGTAACGTGGAAAGACATTTCCATTCTTCCTGACAGTTATAGGAACATGAAGAAATATGCATTTGGAGTATTATCCATCTTTGGATCAACATTCCTGTGCGAGCAGATATTCTCAAACATGAACTACATAAAATCCAAATACCGCACCCGCCTCACAGATGAGAGCTTGCAGTCCTGCGTGAAGATTAAAGTTACATCTTACATGCCCGATGTTGAGAAGCTCTCCAGTGATGTCCGAAAACAGAAGTCACATTAAACGGGTAAGAACACAATCCTGTCATAGGCACATATTTAGTAACAAAGTGGCTGTTTTTATAAAGTGATTTCTGATTTTTGTCAGTATATATTTGGAATGACACATAGGGATATTGTTGTGTTTTGTTGCTCAGGTCCGAGGATGGCTGCATTGTATTGTGCGTGTCAAAAGAGAAGAGGGTGCTGCTGCATTTTACCCTTGCACATTTGCAGAAAACTAAAGAGAAGAGGATAATGCACAGAAATCGAACTTAAACTGTATTATTTTAATTTTATATACTTTACCTTTTCAAAAGGCTGCTGTTTTATTGCACTCTGTCTGTTGCCCAGATAAGGGGAAAAAGAGAAGAGGATTGTATTGTATTATTGAGGATTGAAATGCATTTTATTTCCATGGGGAGGTCTGAAATTACAGGAGGCCTATTATGCACGTTGCACAGTTTGTAGTTGTTTTTTCGAATCCTAAAATAAAAATGACATCAAAAATCTGATTTCTGTATTGTATTTCTATAATTTCATCAATGCAACGAAACATAATACATTAATATTATAATGGAAGTTAAACTTAAAGCACCATCGTACAGCAGAGTAGTCACGTGGTGCGTCATTCTCTCCAGGATGCGCTGCAGGTAAAATAAACGTTTAATCATGAATGCTCATTATGTATTTGTAGCCTACTTATCATTTTGATAGTAGGCTAATATAGCTAATATAGACAGCATGTGTTGCCTTCATTATAAGGCTTATATAAGGCTTTTCATTTTTTGCGGCTCCAGACAGATTTGTTTTTTGTTTTTTTGGTCCAATATGGCTCTTTCAACATTTTGGGTTGCCGACCCCTGGGTTAAACCAATGATTTATGTAGACTAGATGACTGACAGGGGGCGCTGTGTTGAAGCCACCTCGCCTCCCTCTTGGCACTCACCCGCCATTGTGAAAATGATTTTGTAAAATTATAGAAATGCATTTATTAACGTCTACATTTGTTTTTTCCAAATGTATTCTATTACAGACAGCCTAATGCATACTTTTATGATATTGTGTTAATTTTTTTAATGTTTTATTATGTTAGCTAAATAACATGAACAAATGTATTAACATTTTTCCTTCAAGTATAATTTTGGGAATTTTACTGATGTCTCCACTACAACAAAAAATACTTAAATACACATAATTTTGTCCTTGAAACATTTAATTGAACTACTGTAGAATTTCATTCATTCCGATGGAGAACTTCTACAAGGGAGTGCCAAAATGGCGGACAGGTGGCTTCAAAGCCGCTTAATGGCCAATATATAGCTTCAGCAATCCAGGGTTGATATACATCACTAGGTTTAACAAGATTAAAGTGCCTAGTGTAAAAATACTGCTGTACACTGGTTCTACCAACATTAGCATGCTGTGACGATACTAGTATCGCAATATCTTTTCAATGGCAAAAATGAAAACACGAAGCAGATTAAACCCTTTGGTCTTTTAAAAACCTGCTTGAACACAGCAGCGTGTGTGTGTGTGTGTGTGTGTGTGTGTGTGTGTGTGTGTGTGTGTGTGTGTGTGTGTGTGTGTGTGTGTGTGTGTGTGTGTGTGTGTGTGTGTGTGTGTGTGTGTGTGTGTGTGTGTGTGTGAAGAGATAGAGACTTTGTGTGCTGCCATCCGTGTCAGTGAGTGCGTATGAATGTGTGTATTCAAACCTGCTCCACAAAAGCAGCATTCTCTCCAGTCTTAACAGCAAGACAAGACGCCAGCAGCACCCAGCCTCACATCAGACCTGTTCCAATTGGCTGAACAACGGTTGAAGGTTATATCTGACTAACAAACATATCACCTAACATAGTCACAGTCACACACATACTTATAGCCCTCTGTGCTCTCACAACCAACCTTAACTCTGAGTCCCTTCTCTCTCAGAAATATCAGATAGAATATAGACGGCCGTCTCCAAGGCCAGGGGAAGACCAGGTTAACAGAGACAAAGCCACAGAACCCAGTAATTACACATTACTCTTAGAGGGGAAATAAAACGATCACAGTCTCTGGAGACACAGCCATTTTATCTTCCACATGAGCGCACCTACCAGTCAGAATGGATTAAGAGGGCTGGCTAGAGTGTGTTATTAGGAATCCCTTAAAGAGGACTGTAGCCGAGTGTTAGCAACTTAGCGCTGAGGTACATGTAGGACCGTGTTGTAGAGCTGTGACAGTTAGCGACAATGCTAAGGAAGTACAAGTGTTAACCTGATATAGTAGCTAGCTACAATGCTAACAAGAATGATTTAGAGAAATAATAGAAAAGTAAAACACGTAATAATACAAGCATTAATAGATAAACAATGAGTAATGATAACCTGACTATATACAAGGGGTTCCAGTACTGAGTCTATGAGTAATGATAACCTGACTATATACAAGAGGTTCCAGTACTGAGTCTATGAGTAATGATAACCTGACTATATACAAGAGGTTCCAGTACTGAGTCTATGAGTAATGATAACCTGACTATATACAAGAGGTTCCAGTACTGAGTCTATGAGTAATGATAACCTGACTATATACAAGAGGTTCCAGTACTGAGTCTATGAGTAATGATAACCTGACTATATACAAGAGGTTCCAGTACTGAGTCTATGAGTAATGATAACCTGACTATATACAAGAGGTTCCAGTACTGAGTCTATGAGTAATGATAACCTGACTATATACAAGAGGTTCCAGTACTGAGTCTATGAGTAATGATAACCTGACTATATACAAGGGGTTCCAGTACTGAGTCTATGAGTAATGATAACCTGACTATATACAAGAGGTTCCAGTACTGAGTCTATGAGTAATGATAACCTGACTATATACAAGAGGTTCCAGTACTGAGTCTATGAGTAATGATAACCTGACTATATACAAGAGGTTCCAGTACTGAGTCTATGAGTAATGATAACCTGACTATATACAAGGGGTTCCAGTACTGAGTCTATGAGTAATGATAACCTGACAATATACAAGAGGTTCCAGTACTGAGTCTATGAGTAATGATAACCTGACTATATACAAGAGGTTCCAGTACTGAGTCTATGAGTAATGATAACCTGACTATATACAAGAGGTTCCAGTACTGAGTCTATGAGTAATGATAACCTGACTATATACAAGAGGTTCCAGTACTGAGTCTATGAGTAATGATAACCTGACTATATACAAGAGGTTCCAGTACTGAGTCTATGAGTAATGATAACCTGACTATATACAAGAGGTTCCAGTACTGAGTCTATGAGTAATGATAACCTGACTATATACAAGAGGTTCCAGTACTGAGTCTATGAGTAATGATAACCTGACTATATACAAGAGGTTCCAGTACTGAGTCTATGAGTAATGATAACCTGACCATATACAAGAGGTTCCAGTACTGAGTCTATGAGTAATGATAACCTGACTATATACAAGAGGTTCCAGTACTGAGTCTATGAGTAATGATAACCTGACTATATACAAGAGGTTCCAGTACTGAGTCTATGAGTAATGATAACCTGACTATATACAAGAGGTTCCAGTACTGAGTCTATGAGTAATGATAACCTGACTATATACAAGGGGTTCCAGTACTGAGTCTATGAGTAATGATAACCTGACTATATACAAGAGGTTCCAGTACTGAGTCTATGAGTAATGATAACCTGACTATATACAAGAGGTTCCAGTACTGAGTCTATGAGTAATGATAACCTGACTATATACAAGAGGTTCCAGTACTGAGTCTATGAGTAATGATAACCTGACTATATACAAGGGGTTCCAGTACTGAGTCTATGAGTAATGATAACCTGACTATATACAAGAGGTTCCAGTACTGAGTCTATGAGTAATGATAACCTGACTATATACAAGAGGTTCCAGTACTGAGTCTATGAGTAATGATAACATGGTTATATACAAGAGGTTCCAGTACTGAGTCTATGAGTAATGATAACCTGACTATATACAAGAGGTTCCAGTACTGAGTCTATGAGTAATGATAACCTGACTATATACAAGAGGTTCCAGTACTGAGTCTATGAGTAATGATAACCTGACTATATACAAGGGGTTCCAGTACTGAGTCTATGAGTAATGATAACCTGACTATATACAAGGGGTTCCAGTACTGAGTCTATGAGTAATGATAACCTGACTATATACAAGAGGTTCCAGTACTGAGTCTATGAGTAATGATAACCTGACTATATACAAGAGGTTCCAGTACTGAGTCTATGAGTAATGATAACCTGACTATATACAAGAGGTTCCAGTACTGAGTCTATGAGTAATGATAACCTGACTATATACAAGAGGTTCCAGTACTGAGTCTATGAGTAATGATAACCTGACTATATACAAGAGGTTCCAGTACTGAGTCTATGAGTAATGATAACCTGACTATATACAAGAGGTTCCAGTACTGAGTCTATGAGTAATGATAACCTGACTATATACAAGGGGTTCCAGTACTGAGTCTATGAGTAATGATAACCTGACTATATACAAGGGGTTCCAGTACTGAGTCTATGAGTAATGATAACCTGACTATATACAAGAGGTTCCAGTACTGAGTCTATGAGTAATGATAACCTCACTATATACAAGAGGTTCCAGTACTGAGTCTATGAGTAATGATAACCTGACTATATACAAGAGGTTCCAGTACTGAGTCTATGAGTAATGATAACCTGACTATATACAAGAGGTTCCAGTACTGAGTCTATGAGTAATGATAACCTGACTATATACAAGAGGTTCCAGTACTGAGTCTATGAGTAATGATAACCTGACTATATACAAGGGGTTCCAGTACTGAGTCTATGAGTAATGATAACCTGACTATATACAAGAGGTTCCAGTTCTGAGTCTATGAGTAATGATAACCTGACTATATACAAGAGGTTCCAGTACTGAGTCTATGAGTAATGATAACCTGACTATATACAAGGGGTTCCAGTACTGAGTCTATGAGTAATGATAACCTGACTATATACAAGAGGTTCCAGTACTGAGTCTATGAGTAATGATAACCTGACTATATACAAGGGGTTCCAGTACTGAGTCTATGAGTAATGATAACCTGACTATATACAAGAGGTTCCAGTACTGAGTCTATGAGTAATGATAACCTGACTATATTCAAGAGGTTCCAGTACTGAGTCTATGAGTAATGATAACCTGACTATATACAAGAGGTTCCAGTACTGAGTCTATGAGTAATGATAACCTGACTATATACAAGAGGTTCCAGTACTGAGTCTATGAGTAATGATAACCTGACTATATACAAGAGGTTCCAGTTCTGAGTCTATGAGTAATGATAACCTGACTATATACAAGAGGTTCCAGTACTGAGTCTATGAGTAATGATAACCTGACTATATACAAGGGGTTCCAGTACTGAGTCTATGAGTAATGATAACCTGACTATATACAAGAGGTTCCAGTACTGAGTCTATGAGTAATGATAACCTGACTATATACAAGGGGTTCCAGTACTGAGTCTATGAGTAATGATAACCTGACTATATACAAGAGGTTCCAGTACTGAGTCTATGAGTAATGATAACCTGACTATATACAAGAGGTTCCAGTACTGAGTCTATGAGTAATGATAACCTGACTATATACAAGAGGTTCCAGTACTGAGTCTATGAGTAATGATAACCTGACTATATACAAGAGGTTCCAGTACTGAGTCTATGAGTAATGATAACCTGACTATATACAAGAGGTTCCAGTACTGAGTCTATGAGTAATGATAACCTGACTATATACAAGAGGTTCCAGTACTGAGTCTATGAGTAATGATAACCTGACTATATACAAGAGGTTCCAGTACTGAGTCTATGAGTAATGATAACCTGACTATATACAAGGGGTTCCAGTACTGAGTCTATGAGTAATGATAACCTGACTATATACAAGAGGTTCCAGTACTGAGTCTATGAGTAATGATAACCTGACTATATACAAGAGGTTCCAGTACTGAGTCTATGAGTAATGATAACCTGACTATATACAAGAGGTTCCAGTACTGAGTCTATGAGTAATGATAACCTGACTATATACAAGAGGTTCCAGTACTGAGTCTATGAGTAATGATAACCTGACTATATACAAGAGGTTCCAGTACTGAGTCTATGAGTAATGATAACCTGACTATATACAAGGGGTTCCAGTACTGAGTCTATGAGTAATGATAACATGGTTATATACAGGCTTCTGTTAGGGCTTCCCAGAGAGCCCATCCTCCATTTCTCTCCTCTCCAAAAACTAAATTGTCTTTGTAAAAAAGAGTCAAGTGCTGCCAACATAAATGCACTTTAACAACTGACGAAAATCAAGGTTTATCTCTATTCACAAACAATCACTAATCTAACAACTAAACTAAAAGTGACAATTCCTGCATTCTGCATCAAAGTATCCAGATCTTTGCAGAACTTTAGCTTAACAGTGATGAATCGCAATGCCTATAGCCGTGATTCATGATCAATATGAGTTGCTATTTTCTCTCACAGAGTACCAGCGGTGGGTAAAGTGTCAATACAAACAGGACAAAACAGATTATCCACAATGACAATTCACTCCCAGGCACACAAATGTAGTCTCTGTCAATTACTCAATTATGTTGGAATAGAAACAAGGTAGTTACACAATAGCCTGTACCAAATCATCTGATTATGTCACTGGTAAAGCATTCTGGGAAAGGGTCCTGGCTTGCCTTAGCCCACCTTCGATTGGCCAAGCATTAACTGAGCATGTTTAGGGTTACAAAACTTTACCCCTCTCTATTTGCCCTCAGCTTTATGTATCCCCTTCTCTCTCCCCTCTCACGTTCCCCTCCCTCTTCCCCCTCTCTCTCACCCTCCTTCTTCCCCCACTCTCTCCACCTTCCTCTTCCCCCTCTCTTCCCTCTCCTACTTCCCCCTCTCTTTTCCACCCTCCCTTCCACCCTCTCACTTCCCCCTCCCACTTCCCCCTCTATTCCACCCTCTCTCTTCCACCCTCTCTCTTCCAACCTCCCACTTCCCCCTCTCTCTTCCACCCTCTCTCTTCCACCCTCTCTTCCACCCACTCTTCCAACCTTCCACTTCTCCCTCTCTCTTCCACCCTCTCTCTTCCACCTCTCACTTCTCCCTCCCTCTTCCACCCTCTCTCTTCCACCCTCTCTCTTCCAACCTCCCACTTCCCCCTCTCTCTTCCACCCTCTCTCTTCCACCCTCTCTTCCACCCACTCTTCCAACCTTCCACTTCTCCCTCTCTCTTCCACCCTCTCTCTTCCACCTCTCACTTCTCCCTCCCTCTTCCACCCTCTCTCTTCCACCCTCTCTCTTCCACCCTCCCACTTCCACCCTCTCACTTCTCCCTCCCTCTTCCACCCTCTCTCTTCCACGCTCTCTCTTCCACCCTCCCTCTTCCACCCTCCCTCTTCCACCCTCTCTCTTCCACCCTCTCTCTTCCACCTCTCACTTCTCCCTCCCTCTTCTCTCTCTGTCTAGTACAGGTGAGAATGTGTATCTCAGAGATCTACACAGCAGCAGCTGACATGTAGTTTTGTATATCGACTCCTCCCTGTATGCTTGCCTCTGTGCCTGCTCACATTTTCATTACTTGGACAGAGTATGTCTGAAAAGAATTGCCCTAGCTCTCTCTCTCTCTCTCTCTCTCTCTCTCCTGCACTCTCTCTCTCTCTCTCTCTCTCCTGCTCTCTCTCTCTCTCTCTCTCTCTCTCTCTCTCTCTGTCTCTGTCTTGTTGTTATTATTTAGTGAGTCCTTGTGACTGTAGAGATTGCTAATGGTAGGGTAGGGATGGTAGAGCTGCTGTTATTAAGATTTCACAGCAGGCAGACACACACATACGCACCACACACACACACACACACACACACACACACACACACACACACACACACACACACACACACACACACACACACACACACACACACACACACACACACACACACACACACACACACACACACACACACAGCCCTATCATTGTCCTGTCAGTACACAGAGCTATTTTAGGTGTTCGCCTGGTGTCGCTGAGTGAGTCCCTACCTCCTCTCCTCCCACAGGGACCATCAATCACCTCTCTCTGTCACCACTTTCCTGTGTATGACAAGCCTCACCGAGTGGCTCAAAACAGGAACTAAACCTTGCAACCCACCAATCAGGTAATAACTACTGTCTGTACAGCGCATCAACAGAGCACATCTCCCTCAGCGTCTGTGTGCTGTTTCTACTTCATGAAATAAGAGTACACTTCAGAGAGGAAAGGAGAGAGAGAGAACTCCTGGTACTTCTGTGAGTGTAACGTTTACTGTTCATTTTTAATGTTTATTTCACTTTTTTATATTATCTACTTCACTTGCTTTGGCAATGTTAACATTTGTTTCCCATGCCAATAAAGCCCATTGAATTGAACTAAATTTAATTGAGAGGGGGGGGGGGTAAAAGTAAATAGGAGGGCTTTGTGAACATAATTAGCAAATTAACAAAGTCAAGAAACACTTTCCGCTCCCAAATTTGTATTTCAGTCTAATCAGAGACACCTGATTGTTGCTGCTATCCATCAAAGCTCGCCACTTCCTTGTTTATCTCTGTAGTTTTATAATGTAACCAGGGGAGCATGTTTAACACTCTGTCTCACAGACCGGAGACAAAGCTCTCTGTTGTTGATGATGTTTTTTTCAGCCCTATGATTATCCGGTGGGTTACTTCAAAGAGACTACCGGAGTGTTGTTTTGCAGACAGCTGCATGCATGGTCCAACGACAACTTCCATCTTCAGCTATCAACACATTCACAGAGGTGAATGAGCAAGACGACGTGAGTCGATACTGTATGCTGTTGGTTGGCTGGTTAGTTGTCTGGTTGGCTGGCTGGTTTTCTGTTTGGCTGGTTGGTTGGCTGGTTAGTTAGTTGGCTGGTTGGTTAGTTGGCTGGTTAGTTGGCTGGTTGGTTAGTTGGCTGGTTGGTTAGTTGGCTGGTTGGCTGGTTAGTTGGCTGGTTGGCTGGTTGGCTGGTTAGTTGGCTGGTTAGTTGGCTGGTTAGTTGGCTGGTTGGCTGGTTGGTTAGTTGGCTGGTTAGTTGGCTGGTTGGCTGATTGGTTAGTTGGCTGGTTGGTTGGTTAGTTGGCTGGTTAGTTAGTTGGTTGGTTGGTTAGTTGGCTGGTTAGTTTGCTGGTTGGCTGGTTGGTTAGTTGGCTGGTTGGCTGGTTAGTTGGCTGGTTGGTTAGTTGGCTGGTTGGTTGGTTAGTTGGCTGGTTGGCTGGTTAGTTGGCTGGTTGGTTAGTTGGCTGGTTGGTTAGTTGGCTGGTTGGTTAGTTAGTTGGCTGGTTGGCTGGTTAGTTGGCTGGTTAGTTGGCTGGTTGGCTGGTTAGTTGGCTGGTTGGCTGGCTGGCTGCTTGGCTGGCTGGCTGCTTGGCTGGCTGGCTGGTTGGCTGGCTGGCTGCTTGGCTGGCTGGCTGGTTGGCTGGTTGGTTGGCTGGCTGGTTGGCTGATTGGCTGGTTGGCTGGCTGGCTGGCTGCTTGGTTAGCTGGTTGGTTGGTTGGCTGGCTGGCTGGTTGGTTGGCTGGTTGGTTGGTTGGCTGGTTGGTTGGCTGGCTGGTTGGCTGATTGGCTGGTTGGCTGGCTGGCTGGCTGCTTGGTTAGCTGGTTGGTTGGTTGGCTGGCTGGCTGGTTGGTTGGCTGGTTGGTTGGTTGGCTGGTTGGTTGGCTGGTTGGTTGCCTGGTTAGCTGATTGGTTGGCTGGCTGGCTGCTTGGTTGCATTTTTACATTTACATTTAAGTCATTTAGCAGACGCTCTTATCCAGAGCGACTTACAAATTGGTGCATTCACCTTATAATATCCAGTGGAACAACCACTTTACAATAGTGCATCTAAATCTTTTAAGGGGGGGTTAGAAGGATTACTTTATCCTATCCCAGGTATTCCTTGAAGAGGTGGGGTTTCAGGTGTCTCCGGAAGGTGGTGATTGACTCCGCTGTCCTGGCGTCGTGAGGGAGCTTGTTCCACCATTGGGGTGCCAGAGCAGCGAACAGTTTTGACTGGGCTGAGCGGGAACTGTGCTTCCTCAGAGGTAGGGAGGCGAGCAGGCCAGAGGTGGATGAACGGAGTGCCCTTGTTTGGGTGTAGGGCCTGATCAGAGCCTGAAGGTACGGAGGTGCCGTTCCCCTCACAGCTCCGTAGGCAAGCACCATGGTCTTGTAGCGGATGCGAGCTTCGACTGGAAGCCAGTGGAGAGAGCGGAGGAGCGGGGTGACGTGAGAGAACTTGGGAAGGTTGAACACCAGACGGGCTGCGGCGTTCTGGATGAGTTGTAGGGGTTTAATGGCACAGGCAGGGAGCCCAGCCAACAGCGAGTTGCAATAATCCAGACGGGAGATGACAAGTGCCTGGATTAGGACCTGCGCCGCTTCCTGTGTGAGGCAGGGTCGTACTCTGCGAATGTTGTAGAGCATGAACCTACAGGATCGGGTCACCGCCTTGATGTTGGTGGAGAACGACAGGGTGTTGTCCAGGGTCACGCCAAGGCTCTTAGCACTCTGGGAGGAGGACACAAGGGAGTTGTCAACCGTGATGGCGAGATCATGGAACGGGCAGTCCTTCCCCGGGAGGAAGAGCAGCTCCGTCTTGCCGAGGTTCAGCTTGAGGTGGTGATCCGTCATCCACACTGATATGTCTGCCAGACATGCAGAGATGCGATTCACCACCTGGTTGTCAGAAGGGGGAAAGGAGAAGATTAATTGTGTGTCATCTGCATAGCAATGATATGAGAGACCATGTGAGGATATGACAGAGCCAAGTGACTTGGTGTATAGCGAGAATAGGAGTGGGCCAAGAACAGAGCCCTGGGGGACACCAGTGGTGAGAGCACGTGGTGCGGAGACAGATTCTCGCCACGCCACCTGGTAGGAGCGACCTGCCTGGTTGGCTGGTTGGCAGGCTGGTTGGCTGGTTGGTTGGTTGCCTGGTTGGCTGGCTGGCTGGTTGGTTGCCTGGTTGGCTGCTTGGCTGCTTGGCTGGTTGGTTGGTTGGTTGGTTGGTTGGTTGGCTGGTTGGCTGGCTGGCTGGTTGGCTGGCTGGCTGCTTGGTTGGCTGGTTGGTTGGTTGGCTTGTTGGCTGCCTCACACCATATTTCCTCCTAGTCTGACTTGGCAGCCATGACACAACAATAACAAGTCCCCCACACTCTGGGGACATGGCCATTCTGAGTAATTTCCCTGAAATTGAGACAATTGACCAGTCAGACAAAGAAATGCTTGGAGAAGAATGTACCATATGCCTTTCTTTGCTTTACAATGCCTTACTTTTATATTGGCTCTCCACAGAAGGAAACATCTAGAAGCTGACATTTACAAGAACGGATTGGATTCCCACTCTATCTGCCGAATTCTTTCTCTTTGCTCTTGTTTTCCTTAATAGGATGTCGGTGGGCAGAGCTGGGAGGGTCGTCAGCGAAATGGGACACACCTGGGCTACGGTGTGTCCCGGGGATAAATACACCTTTCCCCCACTCATTGAAGAGACTTTCCACGCTGACACACTGTTGTTTTTTGGTTGTGGCATTTTGGGGGCTTCTTTGTGTTCATTTGTTTTGGTACCTCATTATCACCGTCTATGCAGTCATCCACTCACTTACACTACTGACTACTGACTACACATACCATTGTTACCTGGATATAGTTGACTTTATTTAATAAATATATTTTTGTTATTCCGTTATCTCCACGCTGTTTCCTTCTTTGTTACGGGCTACGAGCCGGTTCCTAACAGGAGACAAAGAGGTAGAGATAGGGAGAGACGGAGATGGAAAGAGGAGGGTAAAGGAGAGATGGAGGGATAGATAGACAAATAGAGATAGAGAGAGGGACGGAATGATCTGTGATAACTTCTGTGTAATTACAATTCTGTACCATTATTAATTGGCTCCATCTAGATAAGACGTGGATGAGAGTTGTATACATAATTAATAAAGAAGACTAGAGTGTATTCGCTTTTCTGTACAAGCACACACGTTTCCTATCTTAAGCTTCTGTTTGACGGAACAGGTGAGGGCTAAAAGACAGGGAAAAAGGAGTCGTTTAAACAACAACAATAAGTGACAACACATTAACAAGGTCAGTTCCATCAGTGTGGGGGGCGTCGCCCAAAGGGAGACAGACATGGATTCCCATTGGCTCTTATCTTGGAACTATACCTAGCTCTATCTCGGTGTTTCCTGTGCTGAAAGTCTTATACAGTATAAACTGAATCAGATCTACCTGTCATGTGTACCGGTCCCTTTGACACACGTGGTTTGTTGTCCTGCACGACGAAGCCCAATACGCAAAGAAGAAGTGGAGAGATGGTATTGTTCATCTCTGTGTCTGTTTATCTGGTCTCAACAAATCAGACTTCCTCTCCTCTCTGTATGTGCCGATAAGACTTCAATGCAATACACACACACACACACACACACACACACACACACACACACACACACACACACACACACACACACACACTACACACACACACACACACACACACACACACACACACACACACACACACACACACATACACAGACACACACACTCACACACACACACACACTCACACACACACACACAGCCACTCAAAAAACACAAACTCCTGCCAATAGACATCAGCAATAAAATTAGGATCCACAGGGAAAAGACAACCAGAGTGTGCAAGTCTTTAGCAAAGCACAGACTACAGCTGCTGCCTGCCAGCCACCGACATCTCTAAATGGATTATAACATGCTGTCTATTACCTTTAACTCAAACTATCTACTAATAAACCCAGGAAAACAAAAGGTTTTTTTCTAAGAATCCATTGTAGATTAAAACCTTAAAAAACTCCTGGGATTTAAGTCACAATAAAGCATGTTTTACAACCTCATCCAACAAATGCAGATGTTATCATTGTGGGAGATGTAGGCAAGCATATCCGTTACTGATGGAGTGTTCAAAAGAAGCTTCACGCTCTATCTAGTTCGGACTATGTACTGTACCTCTTCATGAGTGCAAGGAGTACCTTTGAAAACGCAGCAGTGCAGCACTATAGATTTATGCTGATTTGAGCAGCAGCTTCTGA